>NC_060273.1:49008471-49176702 GCF_021613505.1 Equus quagga
CCCGGAGAGAATCCCTGAGGGCGGGGCGACCCCCAGCTGCCGTTGCCCACCCCGTGAGGCTAGGGATTGCTGGAGATCTCAGAGAGGACTGGGGCTGGAGAGAGTTCCAGAGACCCAGCTTAGTAGCCTAGGGGGAAACCCTACAGGCTCACAGCAGCCTTAGGGAAAGCCTCTGCACAGCACCAGTAGAAGGCACCCAGCCGCCAGCCACAAGGCTGGAAGACCCCAGGGCAAAAGCAGCATAGCTAGGTGTACTAACCACAGACTGTAGAAGATGCCAATAGCTCTCCTGCGACCTATAGAGGACAAGTGAGATTTGGTGGGTGCCGACAGCAACGGAGCGACAAATATAAGTGATCCCACCCCTGGCTGCTGGAAAAGCCCATAACACCGTTGCAGACCCCAAGGAGAGAGCACATCTAGGTGGGCTGCAACAGTAGGCACCTGCAGCCTGAAGCCCCCCTGTGACGGCCCCCACGGCAGAGGAGGGAATCCAAAGGGGCACTGTGGCTACGAAGAGGGGCCCAGGCCCAGTTAGCAACTACGGACAGGATTCCTGGTTGGTGAAATATAAACAGCTGCTCCTCCCACCGCAGCAGCTGAAACAAGTGAAAGGAGCAACTAAACTCTATTTCCATGCGGAGGCACAAATCAACAACATCAAGCAATATGAAAAAATACATTAAATCTCCAGAACAGAAAGAAAGCAACAAATACACAGAAAACAATCCCAAAGAAAATGAGATGTATAACCTAAATGACGATGACTTCAAAACAGCCATCATTAAGATTCTCAATGAGTTAAGAGAGAATTCTGACCGACAACTCAACGAGTTCAGGAGCTATGTCACAAAAGAGTTTGATACGATAAAGAAGAACCAAACAGAAATATTGGAAATGAAGAACACAATAGAGGAGATTAAGAAAAATCTAGATGCTCTGAACAGTAGGGCCGATAATATGGAGGAAAGAATTAGCAATTTGGAAGATGGCAATATAGAATTGTTGCAGGCAGAGGAGGAGAGAGAAGCAAGACTTAAAAGAAATGAAGAAACTCTCCGAGAATTATCAGACACAATTAGGAGATGCAATGTAAGGATTATAGGTATACCAGAGGGAGAAGAGAAGGAGAAAGGGGCAGAAAACCTATTCAAAGAAATAATGGCTGAGAACTTCCCAAATCTGGTGAGGGAGATGGATCTTCAGGTGACAGAAGCCAATAGATCTCCAAACTTTATCAATGCAAGAAGACCAACTCCACGGCATATAGTAGTGAAGCTAGCAAAAGTCAACGACAAGGAGAAAATATTAAGGACAGCCAGGCAAAAGAAACTAACCTACAAAGGAACCCCCATCAGGCTATCAGCAGATTTCTCAGCAGAAACTTTACAGGCTAGAAGAGAGTGGAATGATATATTCAAAAATCTGAAGGACAAAAATCTACAGCCGAGAATTCTCTACCCAGCGAAAATATCCTTCAAATACGATGGAGAAATAAAAACTTTCCCAGATAAACAAAAATTAAGGGAGTTCATTGCCACAAAACCTCCTCTTCAGGAAATCCTCAGGAAAACCCTCATTCCTGAAAAATCCAAAAAAGGAAAGGGGCTACAAAACCAAGAGCAGAGGAGATAAGTAGAAGGACAACAACAGAGAGTAGCAGCTCTACATCAGAACAGATTAAACCATGGGACGAGAAACAAAGGAAACTGAAAAAAACCGGAAAACAAGACACAAAATGGGAGTGGTAGACCCCCACGTCTCAATAATCACTCTAAATGTAAATGGATTGAACTCCCCAATCAAAAGACACAGAGTGGCAGGATGGATCAAAGAACAAGATCCAACAATATGCTGCCTCCAGGAAACACACCTCAGCCCCAAAGACAAACACAGACTCAGAGTGAAGGGATGGAGAACAATACTCCAAGCTAATAATGAACAAAAGAAAGCAGGTGTCGCTATACTAATATCAGACAAGGTAGATTTCAAAGCAAAACAGATAAAGAAAGATAAAGAGGGACAGTATATAATGATAAAAGGGACTCTCCACCAAGAAGGCATAACACTTATAAATATATACGCACCCAACACAGGAGCACCAAAATTTGTAAAGCAACTCTTAATAGAACTAAAAGAAGACATCAACGACAATACAATAATAGTAGGGGACCTCAACACACCATTAACACCAATGGACAGAACATCCAGACAGAAAATCAACAAGGAAATAATAGAATTAAATGAAAAATTAGACCAGATGGACTTAATAGATATATATAGAACACTTCATCCAAAAACAGCAGGTTACACATTCTTCTCAAGTGCACATGGAACATTCTCAAGGATTGACCATATTTTGGGAACCAAAGCAAACATCAATAAATACAAGAGAGTTGAAATAATATCAAGCATCTTTTCTGATCATAACGCTATTAAACTAGAAATCAACTACAAGAAAAAAGCAGAGAAAGGTGCAAAAATGTGGAGACTAAACAACACGCTTCTCAACAAACAATGGATCATTGAAGAAATTAAAGAAGAAATCAAATATTATCTGGAGACAAATGAAAATGAGAATACGACATACCAAATCATTTGGGATGCAGCAAAAGCAGTCCTAAGAGGGAAATTCATCGCAATACAGGCTCACCTCACTAAACAAGAAAAAGCTCACGTAAGCAACCTCAAACGACACCTAACAGAACTAGAAAAAGAAAAACAAACAAAGCCCAGAGTCAGTAGAAGGAGGGAAATAATAAAAATAAGAGCAGAAATAAACGATATTGAAACAAAAAAGACAATAGAAAGGATCAATGAAACAAAGAGTTGGTTCTTCGAAAGAATTAACAAAATTGACAAACCCCTAGCCAGACTCACCAAGAAAAGAAGAGAGAAAGCGCAAATTAATAAAATCAGGAATGACAGAGGAGAAATCACAACAGATACCAATGAAATACAAGAGATCATAAGAGAATACTATGAAAAACTATATGCCAACAAATTGAACAACTTGGAAGAAATGGACAAATTCCTAGACTCCTACAATCTCCCCAAACTGAATCAGGAAGAAATGGAGAATCTGAATAGACCAATCACAAGTAAGGAAATAGAAACGGTAATCAAAAACCTCCCCAAAAACAAGAGTCCAGGACCAGACGGCTTCTCTGGAGAATTCTACCAAACATTCAAAGAAGACTTAATACCTATTCTCCTCAAACTGTTCCAGAAAATTGAGAAAGATGGAGAACTTCCTAACACATTCTATGAAGCCAACATCACTCTGATCCCCAAACCTGACAAGGACAACACAAAGAAGGAGAACTACAGGCCGATATCACTGATGAACATAGATGCAAAAATCCTCAACAAAATTTTGGCAAACCGATTACAGCAATACATCAAAAAGATTATACACCATGATCAAGTGGGATTTATACCAGGGACACAGGGATGGTTCAACATCCGCAAGTCAATCAACGTGATACACTACATCAACAAAATGAAAAACAAAAACCACATGATCATCTCAATAGACGCAGAGAAAGCATTCGACAAGATCCAACACCCATTTATGATAAAAACCCTCAGTAAAATGGGTATAGAAGGAAAGTACCTCAACATAATAAAGGCCATATATGATAGACCCACAGCCAACATCATACCCAATGGACAAAAGCTGAAAGCCATCCCTCTGAGGACAGGAACAAGACAAGGGTGCCCACTTTCACCACTCCTATTCAACATAGTACTGGAGGTGCTGGCCAGAGCAATTCGGCAGGAAAAAAAAATAAAAGGAATCCAAATAGGTAACGAAGAAGTAAAACTCGCGTTGTTTGCAGACGACATGATCTTATACATAGAAAACCCCAAAGAATCCACAGAAAAACTATTAGAAATAATCAACAACTACAGCAAAGTAGCAGGGTATAAAATTAACGTGCATAAATCAGTAGCATTTCTATACACTAACAATAAACTAACAGAAAAAGAACTCAAGAACTCTATCCCATTCACAATCGCAACGAAAAGAATAAAATACCTTGGGATAAACTTAACCAAGGAAGTGAAGGATCTATACAATGAAAACTACAAGACTTTCTTGAAAGAAATTGACGATGACATAAAGAGATGGAAAGACATTCCTTGCACATGGATTGGAAGAATAAACATAGTTAAAATGTCCATACTACCTAAAGCAATATACAGATTCAATGCTATCCCAATCAGAATCCCCAGAACATTCTTCACAGAAATTGAACAAACAATCCTAAAATTCATATGGGGGAACAAAAGACCACGAATTGCTAAAGCAATCTTGAGCAAGAAAAACAAAGCCGGCGGAATCACAATCCCCGATTTCAAAACATACTACAAAGCTACAGTGATCAAAACAGCATGGTACTGGTACAAAAACAGGTCCACAGATCAATGGAACAGAATTGAAAGCCCAGAGATAAAACCACACATCTATGGACAGCTAATCTTCGACAAAGGAGCAGAGGGCCTACAATGGAGAAAAGAAAGTCTCTTCAACAAATGGTGCTGGGAAAACTGGACAGCCACATGCAAAAGATTGAAAATCGACCATTCTTTTTCACCACACACCAAAATAAACTCAAAATGGATCAAAGACCTAAAGATTAGGCCTGAGACAATAAGTCTTTTGGAAGAGAATATAGGCAGTACACTCTTTGACATCAGTTTCAAAAGAATCTTTTCGGACACTGTAACTCCTCAGTTGAGGGAAACAATAGAAAGAATAAACAAATGGGACTTCATCAGACTAAAGAGCTTCTTCAAGGCAAGGGAAAACAGAATTGAAACAA
Organism: Equus quagga; assembly: GCF_021613505.1. NCBI lineage: Eukaryota > Metazoa > Chordata > Mammalia > Perissodactyla > Equidae > Equus > Equus quagga. The sequence continues at coordinate 49,013,301 of NC_060273.1, forward strand.
AAAAACAGCTCACTAATTGGGAAAAAATATTTACAAGCCACTTATCCGACAAAGGGTTAATCTCCATAATATACAAAGAACTCACACTGCTTAACAACAAAAAAACAAACAACCCGATCAAAAAATGGGCAGAGGACATGAACAGACATTTCTCAAAAGAAGATATGAATATGGCCAATAGACACATGAAAAGATGTTCATCATCGCTAATCATCAGGGAAATGCAAATCAAAACTACACTAAGATATCACCTTACCCCCGTTAGATTGGCAAAAACATCCAAAACCAAGAACGACAAATGTTGGAGAGGTTGTGGAGAAAGAGGAACCCTCATACACTGTTGGTGGGAATGCAAACTGGTACAGCCACTATGGAAAACAGTATGGAGATTTCTCAAAAAGTTAAAAATAGAAATACCCTATGACCCAGCCATCCCATTACTGGGTATCTATCCTAAGAACCTGATATCAGATATCTCAAGAGTCCGTTGCACCCCTGTGTTCATCGCAGCATTATTTACAATAGCCAAGAAGTGGAACCAGCCTACATGCCCAGAAACTGATGATTGGATAAAGAAGATGTGGTATATATACACAATGGAATACTACTCAGCCATAAAAAAAGACGAAATTGGCCCATTCACAACAATGTGGATGGACCTCGAGGGCATTATGTTAAGCGAAATAAGTCAGTCAGAGAAAGACGAACTCTATATGACTCCACTCATAGGTGGAAATTAGTATATTGAGAAGGAGATCTGATCGGTGGTTACCAGGGAAAAGGGGGGGTGGGGGGAGGGTACGGAGGGGGAAGTGGTGTACCCACAACATGACTAACAAAAATGTACAACTGAAATTTCACAAGCTTGTAATCCATCATAACATTAATAAAAAAAAAAAAAAAAGTATAATCATTACTTGATGGGAACGAGGAGCAAGAATCCTGGGCAGACGAGCTTATGGAAACTTCAGGAAAGGAGGATTAAGAGAGTAAAGCCAGGCTGAGGGGAGGCAGGCCTGCAAAGACCAGCCTGGAGACCACATCCTTCCTCCGGGGGACTGCCGAAGCCATAGCTCATCCTCAGTTCGGAGTCCACTCTTCGCCGAGCGCTGTGCCCATTTTTCACGTTGCTGCTTTGTGTTGTCTTCTGTTGGGGGCACATGAACTCCAACAGAAAGCAGTGCCTGCAGCTGGAAACTTAACACAAAGCGTCCACGCAAAGCCCCTCGCTCCCCCTCCCTTCATTCATTGGAGACAATCGTGCTCTCCGCCATCCTGGATAGCTGCTGCGCGAATTACCCTGCGAGGGGGCCTGCAGTCAGCGCGCTGCCTGGCTGCCTGCGCACCCGCTCGGAGCTGCCAGTTAAGCTTTAAGCACCTTCAAAACGTATTGTCTGGAATGAAACAACCAATTATGCTTTCAGGTTTTGTGGCATAATATCGCAGAAACCAGCAATTACGGAATCAGAGTGGCATCAAATGGGGGTAGAAAGGAGTTAGCACGGCTGATTCTTTAAATAGCAGTTACATGAACTCATAATAAATAGGTATTAAGTGTTAAATGTATGATAAGTAATTCTTGACAATGCAATTATCCAAACAGAAGAGGGAAAAGTGGCAAAATGGCATTGTCACACGCTTTTGTGCACAGTGTGCTTGGGTAGATGGAGATGTGGAAGGAATTTGTCTTTGTTCCAGCCGGTGGTGGAGGGAAGGGTACAGACGTGGGCACCGAGGGGAATTCAGCTGTTTCCTAAGAGATGGCAAGGTTTCAAAAGAGCAAAGCCCGTTCCACTGGGGAGAATGTGGCTGACCGGCAAATTCCATGACAATGAGTTCCGCTTAATATCAAACACATATTTAGGGAGGCCCTGCTGTGAAATAACTTGCGGGTAAGTAATAACTTGCATGTTAGGTGTAAGTGGCCTAGTGCTTGGCAAACAGCAGGTATATAGGAAATTTTTGTTGAGCTTATCTAGCACTTAGAAGCAGGGCTGCTGTGTAAGGCCACATAGGTTGTGCACTGCACGATTCCAAGGAGGAACGTTCATTTTGAGTATGATGTGAATGGCTTCCCTTGGAGCTGGAACACGTTGTGGCCTTGCTTAGAAGGCACAGCAGAATTTACGTCGGTGGACTTGGTACTTAAGCTTGACTCTCAAAAAGGAAAATAAAGTTTCAACTCAGTGAAAGGTTTTTAACAATATAATTCAATGATTAAAATGGAGCACCTATGGCCAGACTATTTGAAGTCAAATCCAAGCTTTCCTTACAAGCTATGTGTCTTTGGGAAAATTACTTAAAATCTCTAAGACTCTGTTTTTCTAGCTATAAAATATGGATAAATAATAGTATCTACCTCATGGAGTAGTTGTAAGGATAAATGACATAATGCATTCACGTGTTTGTGAATAACTATTCATAAAACTTCTTCCCTTTTCCTGGTGGAACTCAGTTAGAGAACATTTCTGAGGCCCCTGGCAGTTAGATGTGGCCATGGGACTGAGTTCAGGCCAAGAGGATGTGAGTAAAAGCAAAGCAAGCCACTACCCAGCCTTGCCTAGAGGAGCCAGTCAAGAACTCCAAAATTGTGGGGCATGGCAGAGCCACAAGATGGAAGGAACCTGGGCTCCTGAAACATCATGTGGCGAGAGGTCCCTGCCAATCGGGCACACTGGGCAAGCAAGATGCTTCTGTCGTATCAAGCCACAGAGATTAGACGTTGATTGGGTAAAGCAGTTAGAGTCACCCTGCCACACACACACTTAGAGGACAGAGGGTGTGGTTTACCCAAATTGCCTTGGTGAGGTGTGATGAGGCCAGACCCTGATCAAGAGAGAGAAAGCAGAAAGAGTTTTACACACAGCTCCCTGGGAGAACACAGCCCCACCCAGGGCCACTCAGGGAAGCACAGGGGTCAGGGCGGAGGCATCGGGGGGGGAAACTGTGGGCAAGCACCTTAGCTGCAGTTTCCTCAAGAAGGAGGGATGAGGCAGGGTGAGGAGGCTCAGGATTGGCCAGTGTGAGTAATGTCAGCAGGCTCTGGGATGCAGGGCCTGTCCCTGGCTGTCTGGTACCTGGGCCTGGGGCGATTAGGGCAGGGGGAGAGTGAGAGCCTCATCAGGGAGGTGGTCAGAGTGTGGACATAATTGGCTGCTCAAGAAGGAGAACTGATCAGCCTCTGGCCAGGGCCCTAAACTGGGTCAAGACAGCCTTTAGAAATACTCTCTTGTCGTAGGGAGCAGGGCAAGCACTCAGAGGGTCAGCCACCACTCAGCGTGGCAGTGGCATGACATTTCCTGCATGTCCATTCCGGGGCTCCATGTTGAGCACAGGCAAAGGAACCTTGTGCTGTTCTGCCAGGTCAGACAAGTGGCCTCTCCCATGGCAAGGCAGCTGGAGCTACTTGGAGGCAAGCTCCCCAGAGGAAAGGGACCACAGCGCTTAGCAGTCTGTAGCCGTGTGCCACCCTGTGACTATGCTGCTGGAGAGACTGTGTGGGGGAGCCTCATGGAGGGACCAGGTGGACAGTGAGAGTTCCTGAAGACAGCAAGGAGAAAGACAGAGGCCCGGCTGAGCCCAGCCCGCCAGCCATTCCTGCCCAGGGGCCAGACACATCACTTGCCTGGAAAATCAGGCCGCCATGTTTTGCGTGGCCCACGTGGTGAGGCAGTGAATGGTCCTGCCACCGGCCCGAAGCAGATCCTCCAGCCCCAGTCAAGCTCTCAGAAGACTGCAGCTCTGGCCAGCAGCTTCACTGCAACTCACAAGCCAGACCCACCTGGCTAAGCTGTTCTGGATTCCTGACCCTCCAGGTCTGTTGTTAAAGAAAAAGCGGTGTTGTTCCTGCCTTGGGGAGCTCACAGTCAGTTGGGAGAGGGAATGCTGAGTAGAACAAAAGGGCATAGAAGAGGAAGCCTCTGCCTAGGGCTGAGGATGGACGGAGAGTCACAAAGCCTGTGGCACAGGCACTGGGCCTTGCAGAATGAGTGTGGGAGCATACCAAAGCAGAAGCCATGAAAGGCATTCCAGGCAGGGGGAACAGCCTGTGAGTGGCACAGAGGCCTGAAGGGCATGGCTCATTATGGAGACAACAAGCAGCCCATGTGGTTGCAGCGTAGGGTAGTTAACAAAGAGGCATCTAGAAAAGGCCTGGGGCCAGGGTGAGAAGGACCTTGTGGGCCTTTGGGAAGAATTTGGGCTTTATTCCATGGACAATGGAGGGCCTTCGAGGACCTCAGGCAAATCTGCTGGTACATTTATGAAGCTAATTTGATTTAATGTTACTTTGTTTTTCAAGAATATTTCCTGTGTTACTTATAGTAACAAGGGCCCCAGGTATCACATGGTCACAGAACAATAAAGCTGATAGGGGCTATCTGGGTCCACCATTTCCTGTGTCCTCATTATACAGGTGAGACACTTGGCCCAGGGAAGGGGGCAATTTGCCCAAGGCTTTGCTTCGGGACGCGCACATCCCCAGAAATAATCTTTACTCCACAAACACCTTTGCCTGCCCTAAGCTTACCTCTTTTTCAAGGTCTAAATCAGTCTCAGTCCTCCAGGAAACCTTCCAAGGTCTCCACTTTTCTCTCCCAATCAAATCCTAGCATGTGGACAGCCCCCAGCCTCATGTCCCGGCCCCCTACTGTCTCTTTACACAAGAGGCAGAGCCACCGCATAAATCAGTGTGTGTCACTCCCCTGCTCGCAGTCTCTTATCACAGGTCATGGCAGCAAGGGCTCCAAATTTGTCCACGATTCCCTGCATCTATGTCAATGGGTAGACCCTTCCCTTGGGTAGGGACGTACCCTTGAGTAGACTGACTCTCGGCTTTGCCAGTTGACTTGCTTTGGCCAATGGAACCATAGAAATGTGATGTGAGAGAGACTTAGAAAGGGTCTGTGCATTGGGGCTTGCCCTAAGTTGCTGTCCTTAGAAATGTGAGCCTCCGTGTGAACAAGCCCAACATGGTGTTTGACGAGAGGCATGAGGTCCAGCTGCCTCTGTTGCCCATTGACATCTAGCAAGCCCCCAGAAGCAAAGCTGCCTTACTGAGCACAGATGCATCGATTAGCCCAGCCAAACCAACAGAAGAATCAACCAGCCGAGCCCAGCCTAAGTCACCAACCTGCGGAATCAATTAAAGCAATGATTGTAGGTTTAGTCACTAAGTTTTAGACTGACGTGTTACACAACAAAAGCTAGTGGATACACACCATCATGCCCAGAGCAAAATCCAGAGTCTTTACTATGGCTGGCAAAACCCTACGTAATCTCTGAGAACTGAAACAACCTACACACACATGACTTACCGTCTACATTAACATGACTTTCCTTCACACTTCATCAACGCAAATTTACTAGTCCAGAAAACTCTTTCCTTGGAAGATAAAAGTTGTCAGATAACTTTATAGTTCATTCCACAAACTTCTTGAGAGACCCGTCAACTCTCCTATAAAGAGCATCAAACAATAGTTTACAACCTCAGACTCTTTCAATCCCCTGCCTCAAAATCCTCACCTTGCTGTATCCACCAATGCTAAACTATTAAATCACGATCCTTACCCAGCCCTAACCAAGCTCCCTCATTGAGAAGCTTGCCCTAAACCAGACTTCAAAATTCTCACATATATCTCAAGTTTGTCCTCCCCTGCCTGAGGCACTACTAAGACTCCGTTGAAGTGGTGGTGTTCCTTCTTTGGGTAAGAATAAACTCAGCTTTTTCGAATCAACAGGCGGTTTTGGTGACTATATTCAGGGAGCCAGAATTCATCACCTCTATTTCCTGCTCTTCACCCCACTCCTTGTTTATTACATTCCAGCTGCACCAGCCTTCCTGCTCTTCCCCGAACATGGCAAGCATTTATTGTCTCAAAGATTTTGTGCTTGCTGTTTCCACTGCCTGGATGTACCACCCTTGATATTTGCCTTCTGCATCTCTCCCTTCATTCAGGTCTGTGCTCAAATGCCACCTCACCAGAGAGTCCTTCCCTAAGGATCTTCTCAGATCCAAATCACTAGTGTCCTTCACTTTCCATCAGCTTTTCCTTGCTTTATTGCTGCTTTTCTTCATAATATGTATCTCTACTGAAATTACTACACACACACACACACACACACACAATTGTGTATCTTTTTATTGTCTTTTTCCTTTACTAAAAGATAAGTTCCAAGAGGGAGAGTGCATTGTCTGTCTCCTCCGTCACTGTAAGAGCAGCGCGTGGAACACAGGTTCTCCACAAATACTCATTGAGTGAACTTTGATAACTGAACGCTAGACATTGTTGCTGTTTTGTTAATGTTGTGGTTGTTATTGTCATCGTCCCATTCTGTGCCATGCTTTTTCTCTCTAGAACAAAACTCCCACTGCTCTCCTTTTTCTCAAATCCTTCTGAGATTCTCTTTTTAAAGGAAATAAATCTCCACACACCCTCAGCCCCTTCAATGAATCTCTGCTCCATCCGCCTCTTTAGTGGAGAGTTCACTCTCTCCTGAGGCCACCACTTTCCTGGCAACCCTATGAATGGAGACTGCTCGCTCTCTGACACCTATTCCACAGGTAAGGACCTGGACTGGGCATTTCCTCACTGTCCTCGCTTCCAGATTACCACTCTTGAACCTACCATGAAACTCCCACTCCTCTGCCCTCACACAGCTGTGCTTCATGGCCCTTTACTCCTCCTCACTGTGTGTCCTCTACCTACTCACGCTCCATTCTCCTCCCTCACTGAAGACTTAAGTTTCTGATTCCCATTCCCCCCCTCCCCTCCTCTCCCTATGCTCTCCTGGTATCAAAGTGACTCCAGCATCCTCATGGGCACCCCAATCCAACACCCTGGTTTCACCTCTGATGTCCTCTTTGCCCATGATGTTACCTTCTCTCTCCTTTGTTCACCTGCTCCCATGGTGACTCTCTGGGCTCTGAATGACCTAGAGCTCTTTCACTGAGAAAATGTTAAGCCTAGACATGTTTCTGAATACAATCTCTTATCTTTCCAACACTCTCAGGTGGCTTCTTCCACCACATCTGATCTTCAGGATGAGAGACCTCCAATTCTTCAACTTCTTGGCTTCCTCCTCTTCATCTCTCTCTCCTATCTCCACTTCTATGCCCACTGACATGGATCTTACAGCTCATGACTTTAATATCCCTCTCACAAATATCCGCAACTCACTGAACACAATGCGCTTCTATCACACGTGTCAGCCAAGTTCCATCCTTCCTTCAACCCTACCATCTGACTTTTCCATGCCCTCGCCTGGGCTGCTGAGCCCCAGGGGAGGAAATCCCACCACCTTGCAGATTGATGCCACTAAAAGTCAAGGTCTTCAGCCTCACCTGGGGCCTCAGTTCTTCCAGAAACTACTCTCAGTTTCATGAGTAAACCTCCCACTCTCCAGGACAGCTATTTCAAACTTCTCCACACTTCTCAAATTTCCTACCCCACCACCTCCCACTCACTCTAGGCAGATAACCTCACCTCCTACTGCACAGAAAAAAATAGAAACCTTTAGACAGGAACTCCTGAAAAATTCTGATACCAGCTCTGCAAAGTGAGCCGCATCTATATCTATCCTCCCCTCCTCCTGGGATAGTGAAGAGGGATACTTTCTCCCTTACCAATGCTCTGGATTTCCTCCTCTAAGACTTCACCTTATCCCACACTCTCCTGTGCCTTCTAACTCTCCCTTTCTTATTGCCTCATTAGGATCTAGGTTGAACTTTGAGAGTCTCTCTGACTAAAAACAAAATTCCCCTTCAACTCTTCAAACCCACACCAGCTGCAGCCTAGCTCCCCTACACAGCAAAGATCCTGAATAAGGTGCTTACCCTTGTGTCCTCATTCCCTAGCCTCTGTCTCCTTCCTGAACCCACTGCATCTGTGCCCACCACGCTGCATAGGCTGATCTCATCAAAGAGGCCAACAATCTCCTTAGCAACAGTTAGACCCCATGGATGCTCCTCTGTGCTCTCATACTTGACCTTTCTACTGTTGACAGTAAGGACTTAGAAATCCTCCCCTCCTAGGCTTCCATGGCCGTCCACACTCTGGGTGTTCCTCTGAGCTCTCTAGCCACTCCATCTCCTTCTTCCTCATCCCATCTATCCCTTAAGTGTTGAAGGTCCTCAGGATTCTGTTCTGGCTACTCTTCAGTGTGGACTCAATGTTTCCCTCTGCCCCATGTTGTACATTCCTCTGGCTTCAATAATTTTCTCTATGCTGACACCTTCAAGTTGACATCTCCAGCCCAGCTTTTTCCTGAGTTTCAGACTGCCTTTTCAGAAGCCTACTGGGCACCTCTATCTAGATGCCCCATAGGCACATCAACTCACCCTAGACCTGCCACTCTCCCAATATTCCTAAGTCAGCTACCGCTAGGTGCTCAAGCAGAACACCTGATATCTCCTCGGGTCACCTTCTCCCCTTTATCTCTATACCTATCCTCCATTTAGACTAATCTATCCGCTAGAAATTTTGTAATTCATCCGCTTCACTTCAACTGCACTGCTCTCTCCCTATTTCATTAACATCCCTCTCATAGATTCCTGGTCTCCCTCCAATATTTGCTATGACTTGAGCGACTTTTCTAAAGTGTTAATCTGGCCACGTCAGTGCCCTGTGTAAGGCCCTTTCATGGTTCCTTGTTGTTCTTAGAAGAAAGTTCAAATCCTTGTCATGACTCCTGAGGCCTGTCGTAGCTTGTGTGGCTCCAGAACACCTTCTCCAGCCTGGCTCATGTCACTCCAAACTCATGTTCTAGGCTCTGACTGTACAGCACTATTTTCAGATCCTTGAACAAGCCTGGAGTTCTTGCCTCTGGAGATTTCTTCCATGCTATTCTTCACCTGGAACACTTCTTTAGTGCCCTCTCTCTCCACTAATTCCTATTTGTCTTTCTGACCCTAGTCCATAGGCCCCCTCCTCCAAGAAGCCCTCCGTATTCTCCCAATCTCAATTAAGGGCCCCTCCTGTGTATCCTCACAGCTCTCTCTACTTACTCTATACCAGCAATTGGCACAAGGCATTGTAACAGACTCCTTATTGGTCAGAATTTTCCACAGGACCATCAGCTTCATGAAGTCAGCACTCTGACTTCTCACACCAGCATCCCTGATACCCAGCACGGGGCCTAGGACAGGTGAGGCTGGGTAAACACTTAGCAAATAAATTAAATGATAAGGGATCCATGAAGGTGGAGAGATTACACGTCATCAGCTTATTCTGGGATTTCCTTCAGCTCTGCTCACCACCCCCAAGAGGAGCTGCAAACCGGCTGCGTAACCAAACCATCCTTTGGTCCTCACATCACCAGAAGTCTAGGGCAGTTTGACCAACTACTTTATGAAATGGACAAAACTCTGGAGTCATTTTAGATAACCAAAATATTTTGTAACATTTAGTGTAATTTTTTCCTAATTTCAAAGGCAATACATACATAAAGTAAAAATTTGCCAAACTCTGGGAAATAACAGCAAAACGAAATCCCCCATGTGCCATCATACAATGGAAACTTATTAAATTTTACTGTGCATTTTTTCTATTACAAAAAAAAATAGAACCTATGGCACACACTCTGTAGCCTGCTTTTTTCAAATTCACGCTGTTAAAATGAACATTTTTCAATGTCAGCATATACTCTCCTCTTGGTCTATGGGTTTAGTGAATGCCCTGCATTTTATTACATAGATGCACCACAGTTTGCTTCACCGAACGCTCAGCTGAAAAGGGCTGGACCTTTGAGTTACTTCCATTTTTTGCTGGACAAATCTCCTTATAACTTTATCTTTACACACATCCATTTTGACTTCCCTAGATTGAAGGGTGGATGTTATTAAGCTTTCTGACACACATCTAGAATACATACTCAGAAATTCTGAATCAGTTCACCCTTACAACCAGGTACGAGTGGGTTCGTATCACTGAAAATATATGCATATATATTAACCTATCTAGCAGGCCACAATTATTGAAATTTCTGTCTTTTATTACTACGGAGATTGAACTTATTAAAATGTACTTTTGGGGCACCCAATCATTCTACACTTTTGACTGTTACAATCATTTCAACTTGGTTTTCACACTTAGAGAAGACTGAATTGCCACCAACCAGCTCAACTCCCATGCAAGCCAGGCTCCCTTGTGCAGGTATCCTATGCATCTCCTTATATAATATGGAAGTGTCAACAGGATGGCCCACTGGTCCTTTGGAGATGAAATTTATCCAGATGACATTTGTTGAGATCCTCCATGTTCCAGGTCCTACTCGAGGCACCAGGACCCAGCAGGGAGCAAACAGCCAATATCCTTGTTCTCAGGATGCTTACATTCCAGTGGGGGAGACAGACAACAAAAAAGCCAACAAACAACATAAGATGACTTCTGCAATGATAAACAGAGTAAAGAAACAAAAGATGTGTTACAATAGAGAATAGTTGCGGGTATGTGTGGGCCTCTCGGGGGAGGCCTTTCTGAGATGGGGACACTCGAGCTGAGCCTCGAATATCCAGAGGTATGTGATGGTGGGAGTGTGTCCCAGGCAGAGAGAACAGAAATTGCACAAACTTGGCACATTTGAGCATCAGAAAGGAGGCCAGGTTATCTTAAAAGCAGAGAGAGCGGAGGGGAAAGAATGGCAGAAACTGGGTCTGAGAGGTTAGGAAGAAGCTGGAAAATGTAGGGCTTTGAGGCCACGGAAAGGAATTTTGAATACATAGTAAATAATCGGGAGCTCTCAAGCTTTTAACTTCATGTTCTTTTCACAAAATACTGATAGTTTGGTGTTTATATTCCCACTTTATGCAATTCCTGGCACAGATCAGGCACTGGTTAATATTTGTTAAGAGAAAGAAAGAATGAATGAATGAGTGAATGAATGAACTGAGGCACAAGTCCAGAGCGCTTTCCCTGAAACCCTGCTTTTGGCATGGAGCAAGTTAATAAAATAATCACTCAACTATTGAAGACTTCTTGAAGCTCACTGAAATTGCAAAAGTTTCTTAATTCAAAATGATACCCTGACAGCAATAATTTTGGGAGAAAGTGAAGTCATAGCAAAACATAGGATTTGATAGACTTCGAGTTAAATACAGCACAGGCCCCCAGAGCACTCATTTGGTTAATTGTGGGTGGAATTATTTCAGCAAAACATTTTGTGCCTAAAAGCAACTGCAGATGTAGGCAGAGAGGCTCGTAAGAATATTTAGCCAAGTTTGGTCCCAAAAGTTCCCCCAGAAGTTGGCACTCGTTCCCTTCCTTTGTGGTCCCTTCAGCCTCTGCCTTGATGGAGGAAACACTGTGACAGCTTTGAGGATTTTTGGCGAGCGCATCCACCCAGGCGGATTTCCTGTCTCCTTTCCTCCTCAGCAGCTTCGAGAAAACAGATGAATACATCTCTGAGTTTTCAGGGACCTCACAGATAGACTCTCTAGTTACCAGATCAGAGACCAGAACTTCAAGAACCCTCTATCCATTGTACCACTCACTCTTTCATTCATCCTTCTTTTAATTTCCAAGCACTGTGTTAGGCAGCCAAGATGGGCATAGTCCTTACCCTCACAGAGCTTAGTTATACAGGCAATCGTTATGTTATAATTATGACAAAAGTCTGTGGATAAAAAGTACAGAGTGCTGAGAGCTGGCCCTGTGGCATAGGGTTAAGTTCGTGCACTCCACTTCGGCAGCCCGGGGTTCGCAGGTTCATATCCTGGGCACAGACCTAGCACCGCTCCTCAAGCCATGCTATGGCAGCATCCCACATAAAATAGAGGAAGACTAGGAACAGATATTAGCCCAGGGCCCATCTTCCTCTGCAAAAAAAAAAAAAAGAAAGAAAGAAAGAAAGAAAAAAAAAAGGAAGTACAGAGTGCTGAGAATGGGAGAAATGACTGCACCAAGGTCAGAGAAATCTTCTTGGAGAAACAAAATTTGAACAGAATTTAGACCAATCAGTAGAAATTAACTATGGTGACAAGGTTAAGATGGTAGGAGATGGAGAGCATTCTGAACAAAGGGACATACAAAATCCTGGAGTGGGGAGGGTGGGATGTGTTGGAGAATTGAAATACCTGTGTGGCTGGAGCTTAGGAAACCAAAGAGAAGACATAAGAGATAAAGGTCAAGAGGAGACATCCAGTAGAGTATTGTAGGTCATCTGGAGGAGTTAAAAGCTTTACCTGAAAAGTGATGGAATATCGGTTAGCTGTTGCTGCATAACAAATTACCCCACATCTTGTGGCTTAAAACAACAATCAATTATAAATCACACATTTATGGATCAGCTGGGAATGATTGATCTAAGTTGTACTCAGTTGATCTTGGCTGTGCTCACTTGATCTTATTTGTGTTCAGTTGATCTTGGCTGTGCTTGGTGGGTCTTGGCTGTGCTTGGTGGATCTTGCCTGTGCTTGGTTGGTCCTGGCTGTGCTTGGTGGATCTTGGCTGTGTTCTCCCATGTACATGCAGGTCAGCTGGGGGCTCTGCTCTAGGATGAGTGTGGCTGGGGAAGCTCTGGTCCACAAGTCTCATCACTCTAGGACTAGTGTACTAGCCCAAGCAAGGACACTTTATGATGATGGCAGAAGCACGAGTGGGCAGGTAGCAGACCCCAGGCTGCACTGTCACCTCCATCTCATGTTATTGGCCAAAGCAAGTCATGTGGTCAAGCTCAGATTCAAGGGGTAAGAAAATAGATTGTCTCTTTACTGGAAAGAGTAGAGCAGTCACTTGGCAAAGGGTGTGAATACAGAGAGAGGTGAAGAACTTGGTCATTAATGTAATATACTATAAATGGGAAGCTAATAAAAGTTTTTAAGCAGGTAATTGACATTGTTATCCAAGGGAATTCTCCACAGCACCAAAAATCTGGAGGGCCTGGAAATGGCTCTGCAACATATCCACTTATCCACACCCTAAGCGCCATCATTTTAAGCTGTCAGCACCAGCCCCTCTCCTCCGTCATTACTACCATTCTCCTTAGTTTCTATCCCTATCATTTCCTCCATGAACTATCATAAGTGTCCTAACTAACACCCCTTGAGCGTCTCTTCCTCCAGCCCACCTTTCACATTGCCCCCAGACCGACCTTTCCTTTTATCTCTTCCACGAGATAAGGTTCTCCTTCCTCGGGGTGGCATTCAAGGTCCTTCACAAGATGGTGCCACATTTCCTCTCCAGGCTTAGGCTGCACGTTCTCTGCCCCATAAGCATTGTGTTCCAGACGTAACTGACCTGCCGTCTTCTCCAACTGCCTTCACTTTGGCATGCTTCTGCCTGAAATTTTCCTGCCTCTTACTGTTCACCTGGAAAACTGTTCATCCTTCAAGACCCAACTGAAGGGTTACCACTCGTTTGCTATTTCTGCTCTTCTTCCGGGGAAGAATGCTTGGTTCCTCTTGTCTGCTCTTCCGTATGACACCTACCATAATATGCAATTATTTGCTTCCAGTCCTGTCTCCTCTTACAGTGTTGGGGGTATGTATCACTTTTGGCCATGAACAAGATAAATTGGGTTTAAGAAGAAAGTATTAAAATTTTATTTCTTCTTGTTTTGAGTGGTACACTTTAAAATTCTGTTTTGCTCATACATGTTTTATAATATATTAGTGTAGAAGTACAAGAGTATAATTTACAAATAATAAATAGAAATAATTATTGAAGATGCATACTCAAAATTTTTGTACTGATTGGTTTGCCAAAGAAAAAAAGTTTGGAGACCATACTTCTAAACAATACGCTCTTTGACAGATGGGATCTCAGTATTAAAACCGGACTGGAACTCAGGAGGTTGGAAATGACAGCCAACAGTACTAACTGCCCAGGAGACTTTCACGGCAATGCTGAGCAAAGCTGTCAGCTGAAAAGTCGAAGGTCTTCCCCCTCCCTCCACCTCCGACACACACGCAAATGGCTATTGAGGAAGATTTTATGAAATGTTGTAGTTTTCCTGGAGTCCTGGTAATAAATCAAAGCTGGTTCTGGATGAGTAGGAAATACATCTCTGCCAGCTGTTGTGGATGACCCATTGGTCAAGAATCAACATAGATCACGTATTCCTTAGAAACAACATAGATCTTGTATTCCTTAGAATCAACATAGATCACGTATTCCTTAGAATCAACACAGATCTTGCCTGGGGAAGACTGAAGTAGGCTGGTCTTCTCTTTATGACCTGTTCCAGAACATTTGCTTATACAAAGAAACGCCACAGTCTCACCTTTCCGGTATAAACCCAGCAGAGTTGAGAGGAAGAGGCTGGATTTTGGCTGTTGGCCATGCAAATAATCCTAATTCAAAAGACTCTCCCCACTTCCGGGCCGGAGACCTGACCCTTTTCCGGTTGCCAGAAATGGAGATGATCACTCAAATGTTCTTGTCACTAGAACAAGATGACTTTTGTGACACTGAATTGCAAGAGCTGACTGTCCCAGAAACGTAGATTCTGTCTAACAATAACAATCACGGTTAAGCTTTTCCAAATACACCCTGTGTCCGGGACACTCTGTTACATGTTCGATCCTCACAATAACCTGACAAGGATGTTTTCATTATTCCTATTTCATAGACCAGAAAACTCAGAGCGTGAATGACTTGTCCAAGGCCACACAACCAGTCAACAGGGGAGCGAGGATTGAGCCCAGGTCTGTCTTAATCTCCGGTAAATGTTTTTAACAATCTTGCTGAACTAAGTCTAAAAATAAACCAATTAATCCAAATGAAGGGGCTGGGGAACATTAAGAATTTCTCTCAGTTCTAAAATTCTAAAATTGTATGAAAAATTAATCTGAAGTATTATGTAAGGTATTCTGAAGTCAAAGAACAATGCCTTTGTGTAGCAGCCACTGTTCTGGAAGCTCCGTGCCTCAGCACCCCCATCTGGTCAGCCAAATACCCGAGGTTGCCCATGCAGGTCACATGCCACTAAAACAAAAAGAAAACTCCAAAATCTATGGTGACACCAAAGGCTTGCAGCGTCCCCACCATCAGACTCTTGGACATCCTTTCAGAAAACACAGTAATAACACTGATTGTAATGAGGATTCAGGACACGTGTAACTTCCTGCTGTTTCCTCCTTGCCAGATGTGGAAACGAATGTCTTAATCTGGAGAAAATTTTTATAATTGCCAAAGATGACTATTGTAGCTTTTTTCAGAAACACGGGCTCATTTTTAGAAAAGAAAAAAGAAAAAAGATTGCATAATGGCTAAGTGGAAATTCACAGGCACGCATGTGGGATGCTCATTTATGCTTCAGGAAGAGGACTGGATTCCAGCTCAAATACTAGTTTTGTTACATTTCCAGATGGGAGATAATTTTTATGGAGTTTAACCTAATTTTTTAACAAATTGTATATCAAATAAATATTTCCAGAGACGTCGTCATGAAAAAGAACAAAGCTTAAAGGTCTTCATAGAGTATCTAATTTAAAAGGGATGGCATGAGCAAAGGTTATTCATTAATAGAGGAAGATGGGAAAAATAAGAACTGAGTCGGATGTTGAGCACCTGGGTGTTTCTCCTTAATTTGCAAATTCTGCACGATCTGGGCCATCCCTTCTCCCCGACCATTCAGTGCTTGGCTGGCTCCCTCCTGCTCCTCTCCCCTCCACTATCTGCTCCACCAAAAGGGCTTCCAGAGACCCATCCTTAACCCTGACCTCTTTCCTCTGTCCTCTCTCCTTTGCAGGGACCCTGATCACTGCCCTGTTCTACACCCCTCAGCTGGCACCCTCTTCCAAGCTCCAGCCTCCGATTTCCAACTGCTCACTGACAATGTTCACTTTGGTTTATTCAACAAGTTCATTCAGCCATTTAACAAGTGAATTTTTGAGAGCCTTTGATGTGGCTGGCATTGTTGGATGTTGGAGATGCAGTGTTGAATGAAGCCGATGAAAATCCCTGCCTTGTGGAGCTTAAATCTGGTGGAAGAGGCAGACAAAACAATAAGTTTAATTTAAACTCGGAGTTTGTTAGCTGGTGTTAGTGCCAAGCAGGGAAGGGGAACATGGAGTGTTGAGGTGAGAGTGGCAACTTTAAAAATGGTCCTCAGTGATGGCCTCACTGAGAAGGTGGCATCTGAGTTAAGACTGAATGAGGTGAGGGATGAGATTAAGAATTCAGATTTGAGATCCTTGCAAGAAATGCAGAGAAGATTAAAAAAGAAAAAGAGGTAGGCAGTGGGATGCATATCAAGCATTCATACCAAGGAGCTCAGCAGAAGTTAGTCTGGACATCCTGGTTCTCACCAGGACCTCAGGCCCAACACTCCAGATCCTGAACTTGTCCCATGCAGAAGCTGCACTGCTCCCTTCATTCACTGCTTCCTCATGTCCCAGCACCAAGCACAGGGCTTCACTGTGTGCTTCTCGGAGGAACAAAGGGGCAGCTTCTCTGGGCTCTGAGCAAACAGGGGTGAACAAGAGACAGACCCTCTCCGAGGAAGCAAGCACCTTCAAGGCAAAGACAGTGTCTTAGCTTGGATTCCTCCACATGCCAGCACTGAAATAAAGATTTGGGTGCAGGTCGTTAACTTGGGAGGTGAAGGGAAATGCTGGGAGGGGAGCGAGGCAGTGCGGCTAGAGCAGGAAGGCAGCCAGTTACACAGCGCATTATCAAGCCAGCCAGCGCTGCGGGTTACTGGCACTGTATCAAGCCAAGAAAACTCCAGGAGGCCAGACAGGCTCAGGATTATCCTGCCCAGGGTGGGCGAGTGGAGGATCCTGCAGCAATGCTGTCAGGCTGCAGCTGAGGGCTGATCCTGGAGGCTGTGAGCTTGCCGAGCTCCAGTAGCAAGAGGAAGCCCCCGGGCAGCTGGAAGACGTGCACTGAAAGGGCAGGGGACATGGGTCCAGCAACTACAGTGGGATTTGATGTGACCCCTAAGGTGATGGCTGCAAAGACAGACACGTGAAAAGCAACGCATGTAATGTGATAAGCCAGGGACAGGGCTCAGCTGGTATGGACGTATTGAATCCACTTCCTTAGCCTCAGCACTGCCACGTGACTTGGTTCAGCATACACATAAATCAACATTGGTTCAACAAACGTACAGGCAATGGGGAGGCGAGAGCAGCTATTTCCCACACTTGCCACAGAGACTGGCTAGCATCTTACCTTTTCTTTCCTCCTCATGCAGACTACATTTCCCAGCCTCCTTTGCAGGTAGACGATGCCACGTGACTGATTCTGGCCAATGGGATGTCAGAAGGGATGTCACCACCTCCAGGCCGGATCCACCACACCCTCCCAAGCACAAATCCCCATGCCTTCTCATCTTCTGCCTGTGTGGAGAGAACTCTGAGGGCCTAGAGGAGGGCTTAGATAGTGGATGGAAGGATTTCCAGTCGCTGAGCTTGCTACTTGGAGGAGAACTGCCTTCAGGAACAGCTTCACCAGGGGCACTCATGTTGGACATTTGCTAAAAAGGAAACAAACTCATGTTGGGTTAGGCAACTGAGCTTTTGAAGCTGTTTCTTTTTAGCCACCCTCACACAGTGGACGCTCAATAAATATTTGTGAATGCACGGCTAAGTGAATGCTAATTGGAAGCGATGGTCTATTGCCCTCTGCTCGAAGTCGGCAATGCCAATGGGAAGCCTGAAAATGGTCGGTCTCTGGCAACAGCTGAAGGGAGAAGTGAAATGACATGAATAGCCAATTTCATTTTATTCCCAGGGTCGCCCAAGGCTAACCCTGCTATCAGCCCTATAAGCAGGTCCCATACTATTTAAATTTCTCCTGTAGAAATAGGAGCCCATTTCCCTTTATTTTATCCCCAGTGAAAATGAAAAAGATATGGCCTCCTGCCTGCATAAAATCACCTCTCATACACTTGATGGTTATTGTTGTCCCCTCCTTCACCTCCCTAAGTGCTCACATCATTTCATAAGTCAATATGGAAACCAGCTTTGCCATTTCAGCCCTTTGGAAAATAAAGCGGCTTCAAGGGAATGAGCATTGCTGGAGAATCAGCGGCTGGGGCTGAGTCTGTGGGAGGTGGGTGGTTTCTCCCAGAGCTGGCTGGCTGATCCTTCTCCTCTTCCTTGCCTCCTCCTTGAAGGAGGGAGGCTGAGGTGGGCCACGGCCCAGAGGTCTCCAAGTGGAAGAACAGAGCTCAGGGCAGGTATGATTAGACAGACTTTGTGCCAGGCACTTTACACTCCCGAGTTTTCTTGATTCTGGCAACAACTTTATGAGTAGGTATCACTATTCCCATTTGACAGATGGGGAAACTGAGGCAGAACTTGATAGACGAAGTCACGTGCAAAAGATCACACTGGTTTGGGAGCCAGTTTGAACCCAAGGGTGTTCATTTCCACTATGACATATTGTGCTGGTGCCTTGAGCTAGTTACTTACTATCATGGGTTGACTTGTGTCCCCTCAGAAGATGGCAAAGTCCTACCCTCCAGTCTGTATGCATGTGAGCTTATTTGGAAATAGGGTCTTTGCAGAAGATGAAGCTTAGATGAAACGAAGGTTTGAGGATGGGCTCCCCCCCCCCCCCCCCCCCCCCCCCCCTATGACTAGAGGCAGAAGAGGGGAAATTAGGACACAGCCACATACAGGGAAGATAAGTGAAGACAGAAAACGGCATCTACAGCCAAGGAAGCAGAGGCCACCAGAAGCTAGGAGGGGCCTGGAACAGAGCCTCCCTCACAGCCCTCAGAAGGGACCACCCTGCCCACACCTTGATCTCAGACTTCCAGCCTCCAGAACCATGAGATAATAAATTTCTGCTGGTAAAGTCACCCAGTCTGTGGCACATTGTTCTGGCAGCCCCAAGAAACCAATGAACTCACCACCTCGGGGTCTCACCTTTCTCATCTGGAAGATGGGAAAATGAACAGACTCTTCTCTGGAAAGTGTCAGGGTCTGATGAATGAGATAATGCAGGTACCACACCTAGCAGGGTCAATAAATAGCAGTGGTTATTATTACATTATTCTGCCTGCAAAACTCCCCTATGACATTGCAGAGAAGCCACGAATGGTTTTGTGCCCTCTCTCTTGGGGAGAACATTTTCTTACTCTCAGATGCTGCCTAATTTTTCTACAGTTTCTTCAATAATGCAGTATTAATTAACCAATGAAATGAGTAGAATGGTATTTATGTTACAGATTTGCATGAGCAAAAAAGAGAGCATCGACGTCAAAGTCCTTAGCAAGGTGTCAGGTTCTGCTCAGCCATGAAGGGACATGATCATTTGCCCACGAGAGCCTACTTCTTGCTGGTGAGTGTTTATGAAGCTGTGCCTAAGCGTCCAGTCTCCGAGCAGAGTCTCAGTCCAACAGACACAGTCCGGCAACCAGAAATGATTGTTGGTATCACCCAAGGTCTTTGCCTGAGTTTCTCCGGGGCAGTGCAGCAGCACCTTCTGAAATCCCTTCCGGCCCCACGTTCTGCACCCTGCTCCCTGGCGTCCAGCTCCCAGCTTCTCCCAAAGTACCTCCTTCTGTCCTTTCCACTCTATTCTGTCTCCCTCACCCCCTTTCCTCCCCACCCATCTTCTGTTTTCCCTCCCCTGACCTTAGCATGTACAGAAGATACACCTGGGAGCAAAGATGGATGGGGAACCACTGCTCCCTCTAGTGGCCGGGGCAGGGGCAGCACGGAGAGCGCTTGCCGGTCAATGACTTTTGCCTGGTTGCAAGGATGGTGTCCCCATCAAGCCGCGCAGCGCAGCAGGGCTGATTGGATAAAAGGTCAATGTCAAAAGCACTGTCAATATGATCTGAATTTAAATCCCAAATCTGGCAAGAGCTAGCTGGACATGGTACTTAACTTCTCTGAACCTCCAAATGCTTATCTGCAAAATGAGGGTACAAATGCACATTTCACCAGCTATGTTGAGGATTAAATGAGATCACAGATGTCAATCACTTGGCTGTTTCTCACCAAAGTAGACACATGGTCGCTTTTAATAATAGCCACTGATTTATTAAACAAGGTAGCTTCGGAGGATAATGAAGGAATGCAAATTTATTATTAGTGGTGGTGTCCCTTTAAACTTATTGTTTAAGGCAAGTTCTCTCCAGGCCCCTGGAGGAAATTTAGGACAGGCTCCAAGATTTTTTCTGGTCATTCTTAGATGATAAAATTTCTTCAATCAATCTGATTGCCCACACAATCTTATTACGGTGACTAGATATCTGGTCCCGCATACCGATCATAATTTCTCCCTGTCCTCTAGCAGGCTAGCCCCTATGGTGGGATAATAAACAGATAGGTTTCTTTCCTCTTGCCTGCGGCGTCATGCAGCTATCCCTCCCAGTCTTGCCTATCTAGGTCTCTGCCCCTCGAGGATGTGAGCTAGAAGAGAAAGAAAGGAGCAAGAAAGGATTCGCCTGACTAGAAAAGTCAGGCGTCAGCTGATGTTCTCTCCTGTGGCAATTCTTCAGCAGTCCCCCACCCTCCCGCTCCCCAGCCTTGTGCTGGGAATAGGTCTCTCCCCAGCCTCCAGAGACCTTTCACCACCTTCCGTTTCCTCAGGGATGAAGCTTAGAAGCCATAACATGGCCTTCAAGAATCCGGTGGGTGGCCCCATTCCACACTTCCAGGCTTACCTGCTTCCTGTCCTCCCAGCTCCCAGCACATGTGGTCTCATCACAGCCTTGTGGAAGTTCCAGCTCCTTCCAGAACAGATGGTGCTGTTTTTCACACTGCAGGCTGCACATTTGCAAATGTGGATCCCTCCACCTAGAACCCACTTCTCTCCCTCCTACACCTAGCGAAGGGCAGTCTTTCCGTGAGAAAAGGCGACATGAAATACCGTATGACACAGGGGCCACTTCGCCTAAGTGGGGCGGTACATACAGCATTCCGTAAACAGTGCTAGGACAGCTGGTGAGTCGTTCGAGGGGGAAACAAATTGACATAAAGTTTCTACCTCGCACCTCAATGGGTGTGAAACAGTATTTAATTGTGGAGTGTTCTGTTTTTCTTTGATTACTGGTGAAGCTGAATGTATTTCTTACTTATTCACTGTTGGGTTTTCCTTTTTGTGACTTGACTGCTTTTCTAATCAAATTTGATTAGACTGCTTATTGATTTCCTACTGCTTGGTAAGAAGATTTGGCATGCTAAGGACGCTTGCTCTTTACCTACTGTGTACGGTGCAGACCTCTGCTCCAGCCCCATGTATGCACTTTCGTTTTCATTTCGCTCAGGGTGTTGTTTAACAAGCTACAATTTTTATGTAACCAGATCCATTAATATTTTCCTTCATGGCTTCTGATCTTTAAGTAATGCTTGGAAAGCCCTTACCCAACTCATGGTGATAAGTACTCTTCTAAATTTTAGCCTGGACTCTAGTTACTTGCTTTCCCCCCAGTTTTATTGAGATATAAATGACACACAACACATTGTATAAGTTTAAGGTATACAATGTAATGATTTGATATATTTATACATTGCAAAATGATTGCCACAATGTTTCGTTAACATCCATCACCTCACATAGTTACAATTTTTTTTCTTGTAATAAGAACTTTTAAAATCTACTCTTTTATCAACTTTCAAATACGCAATACAGTACAGTTACCTACAGCTGCCATGGAGTACACTGCATCCCCAGGACTTACTGATTTTATAATGGAAGTTGGTACCTTTTGACCATCTTTACCCCACCTTAACCCCCCCTCCGCCCCTGACAACCACCCATCTGTTCTCTGTTTCTGTGAGTTCAATTTTTTTAAGGTTCACATGTAAGTATCATCATACAGTATTCAACTTTCTCTGTCTGACTTACTTCGCTTAGCATAATGCCCTCAACGTCCATTCACGTTGTTGCAAATGGTAAGATTCCCTTCCTTTTCATGGCTGAATAATATTCCATTTTATAGATGTATTTCCATGTCTTGGCTATTGAGAATAAAGCTGCAGTGAACATGGGGGTGCAGGTCGCTCTTCGACATCCTGTTATCATTTTCTTTGGATTTATACCCAGAAGTGGGGTTGCTGGATCATATGGTAGTTCTAGTTTTAATGTCTTGAGGAACCTCTATACTGTTTTCCATGGTGGTTGCACCATAATTACTTGCTTTTAACTCTTTAATTCATCAGAGATGAAGGGACCTGGAGTACACTAAATTCTGCCAAGAAAATCGGACTCACCATACACACAGACCCCAGCATGTCAGCAGAAGTCCCCAGTAGTAGAGAAGAAAAAAACCGAACAACTAATGGGAGCAGGGCAGCCTTCCTAGACACAGTCAGGCCGGAAGTTGTGGATTGTGAACTCGCCTTCCCTCTTCTGTCATCCCTGTACCCAGCCCAGTCCCAGAAAGGTTAGATCCAAAGATGGGGAGAATGGGGTGTCCCAGAGGCCGTCCGCATGCCCATTCCTGGTTCCAGGTAGAGAGAGGGGACAAGTCACAGAACAGACTGTGCTCCCATCCTCATCTTAGTGTCCGTAAGTCACAGGTCTGGCATGAGCTGCAGGTGGGAGATGACTTTGAATCAGACATTATATTGGAGTTTTCAAATGGACTGGACTGTGTTTTTATAACTACAAGTTACAGAGAAATTACGTCCTCTGCCCAAAGTCTCTTGAAAGCATCTGACATCCAGCAGGAAGGAAGACAGAGAATGCTTGAAAGGTGACACCATTTTATTTGTGTCCCTCCTTTAACTGATATTCCTTAAAAAAGAGGATACAGTGCAACATAGCTAGAGTGTTCCAGACTTCACATGCACACCCCAAACCATCCATGAGGAACGAGGGACTTTTCTTCTCCCTAGTTATAAAGCAAAAAGACCTGGCTCCACCCTGATTGGACCAACTGGGATCACTTGCCCACGCCTGAAACCACCCCTGTTGCCCGGGGGACAGCTCTGCCCTGATTGACTTGAGCTGGGTTCCTGCCATCTCTGAGCCAATCACTGAGATGAGGAAGATAGCCTTAGTCCACTAGGGGTCCAGGCCTGGGGGAGGGGTGGGGTAACAGCAAAGGGGAGGGGCAATAAATAGAATTTTCCTCTACCCTTCCCTCTGGTCACTGATGTGCCTTGGCCCTCCCTGTTTCATTTTCATTCCAGTGAGGCTTGGAGCACACTGTAATTCTCGCTGAGAGGCTGTTTAGGAAGTTGTTTATTTAACCAGCAGGGGGGCCAGCTATTTACAAGCTAACAACCCAAAGAAACAGTTTCTCTCCCATCTAGATCCAATAAGCCTGCCAAAGAAAGCTGCTCTGGTCCCCAGGCCTTTCTCCCCAGCTCAACCCCGCTCTCCGCAGGCAGCAGAGCCTTGTTCTTAAGTGATAACAATAATTCACATTTGTAAATGACTTTGCAATTTGCAAAGGGCTTTCACATCATGACGCCATTTAATCACACAGGGGTGCTGGGGGAGGATGCTGTTTGGATGCTGCTCTGTGGATTTCATAACCAGGTTGTATTAGGACGAAAAGAAAGGACTATGAGCAGGAGGCTCTGTGAGGCCAGGGTGGTTGAGGCCTGTGGGGAAGGTGGGGTTGGAGGGTTATGAGGAACATTAAAGTTTCTGCCTGCCCTGCCCTCCTCCTTTCGCTAACTGACCCTATTCCTTTGGCGTATCCAGTGTCCCCTACCGGAAACAGTCTGGGATCTTAGTGAAATTGTTAACCAAGATGTGCACTTCTGCTGGCCAAAAACGGTCCCTGACCTTAGGAAGGCCAACAAGGTTCTCACCCTCCCTGGAATTTGAGTTGGATCAGAATCACACAAGCAAGGGGCATTCTGACAATCCCCGACCTTGACTCTGGAAGAGCCAGCTTTCCCCGTGAGCCCCTTGTCCTTGAATCAGATCCCATGAACATATACAGGCCATCCTGTGTGTACTAGGAGTGGTGCTGAGGGGTCCCCAGACGTCCTTTCATGGTAAATCTCAGAGAAGCAGAGATGCATTAGTGACAATTCCCACTAGTGACAAGAATGGAAAACAAACAGATCAGAGCAACAGAGACCTAGAGATACTAAATGGCTTCTCACTGTCACTCAGCTGCTAAGAGCAGTTCCAATCCAAGGCCAGAGCTCTCCCCGGAGTGGCTTTCCTGGCTCTTCTCTTCGAGCACTGTCTCTGACCCCAGCATCCCTTTGCCTAATCTCTGCCTTTGCCAGGGCCCAAACCCCTCCCTGCAGGCAGAGACCGTGGGGTTTCATCCTCCACAGAGGGACATCAGCATCAGACACATGGGTCGCTTGACACATGTTTGTTAAATGGATAAGCACACAAATATAGAATCAGTTGACTAAATATATGAGGGGAATTTGTAAAACTATTTTTAATTGATGTTGTTTTTATTGATATATCATAAAAATCAGTTTGAAGATATACAGCTCAGTGATTTCTCATATATTCACAAGTTTTTGCAACTATCCCCACTGTCTAATTCCAGAACGTTTTATCACCCCAAAAAGAAACCCCAGGCCCACTAGCAGTCACTCATGGGTGACTCATTCCCTGCCCCTTCCAGCCTCTGGCAACCACCCATCTACTTGATGTCTGTATGGATTTGCCTATTCGAGACTTATGATATAAATGGAATCATACAATATATGGTGTTCTGTGTCTGACTTCTCTCACTTAGGATAATGTTTTCACAGTGTATCCACGTTGTAGCATGGGTCAGTAACTCATTACCTTTTGCTGCCAAATAATATTCTGTGGTATAGGTGTACCACATTTTGTTATCCACTCATCATCAGTGGGCATTTGGTTGCTCCCAGTTTTGGGCTATCACGAATAATGCTATGAATATTCATGTAGAAGTTTGTGTGAACATACGTTATCAGTTCTTTGGGGTATATACCAAGGAGTGGAATTGCTAGGTCATATGGTAACTCTGTGGTTAACTTTTTGAGGAACCCATGGTCTTTTCAAAGCAGCTGCACCATTTTACGTTCCCACCAGCTGTGTATAAGAGTTCCAATTTCTCCACATCCTTATCTATACTTGTTATTTTCCATTAAAAAATTAATATTATAACTATCTTAGTGAGTTTGAAGGGGTATCTCATTGTGATTTTGACTTGTATTTCCCTAATGAGTAGTGATCTTCAGCATCTTTTCATGTACTTTTTGGCCATTTGTGTATCTTTTTAGGAGAAATGTCTATTCAAACTCTTTGCCCCCTTTTTAATTATGTTATTTGTCTTTTTATTGTTGAATTGTAAGAGTTCTTTAAATATTCTGGGTGATAGATCCTGATCAGATATATACTTGACAATCTTTTCTCCTATTCTGCAAGCTGTCTTTTCACTTTGTTGATGGTGTCCTTTGACATGCAAAGTTTTTAGTTTCAGCGAGACCCAATTTATTTACTTTCTCTTTTGTTGTTTTATGCTTTGTGTCATATCTAATAAGTCGTTGCCTAATCCAGACTCACAAAGATTTACACCCATGTTTTCTTCTAAGAGATTTACAGCTGTAGCTCTCACATTAGGTCTTTGATCCACTTGAAGTTAATTTTATATGGTGTGAGGTAGGGGTCTGACTTCATTTTCTCTCATGTGGATATAGAATTGTCCCAGTGTCTTTGTTGAAAAGATTGCTCTTTCCCCCGGAATGGTCTTGGAACTCTTGTTGAAAATCAATTACCCCTAGGCGTGAGGGTTCGCTTCTGGACTCTCAATTCTATTCCATTGATCTCTTTGTCTGTTTTTAGGCCAGTGCCACACTCTTTGGATTGCTGTAGCTTTTAGTATGTTTTGAAATTGGGAAGAAGTTTGTTTTAATTTTTCAAAATGGTTTTGGTTCTTGCATTTCTATGTGAATTTTAGAATCAGCTTGTCCATTTCTGCAAAAAAAAACAGTCTTGGAATTTTAATTCTCCAGGTCAATTTGGGGAGTATTGCCATCTCAACAACATTAAGTCTTTCAATCAATGAACATGGCTGTCTTTGCATTTGTTTAGGTCTTCTTTAACTTGTTTCAATGATGTTTTGTCATATTCAGTGCACAAGTCTTGCACTTCTTTTACGTTTATTCCTAAGTATTTTATTCTTTTTTGTTATTATTATAAATAGCATTGTTTTCTTAACTTCAGTTTTTGGTTGCTCATTTCTAGTTTATAGAAATATAATTGATTTTTTATATTGCTCTTATAGCTTTCAAATTTGTTAATTACCTCTAATGGTTTTTTTTTTTTATTTTGTATGAATAAATTTACTTTTACCTCTTTCTTTCCACTCTGGATACCTTTTATTTATTTTTCTTTCCTAACTACCTTGGCCAGAAACTCTAGTACAATGTCGAATAGAAGTGGCAAGACCAGACATCCTTACTTTGTTCCTGATCTCAGAGCGAAAGTTTATGGTCTTTCACTATTAAGTATGATGTTAACTATGGGGTTTTCATACGTCCTTTATCAGTTTGAGGAAATTTCCTTCTATTCTTGTTTTGTCAAGTGCTATCATCATGAAAGGGTATTATTATATTTTGTCAAATCCTTTTTCTGTATCTATCGAGAAGATCATGAGGTTTTTGTCCTTTATTTTATTGATATGGTGTGTTACATCGATTGGTTTCATCTGTGGTACCAACCTACCTAGTCTTTATTATTTCTTTCCTTCTGCTTGGTTTGGGTTTAGTTTCCTCTTTCTTCCTTATTTCCTAAGATGGAATGTTAGGTTATTGATTTGAGATCTTTGTTTTTAATGTAGACATTTACAGTTTAAATTTCTCTATGAGCACTGCTTTTGCTGCATCCTGTAAGTTTTCATGTGCTATACTTTTATTTTCATTCACTATGTGGTGAAATTTAAACTAAAGTTACTTATAAGCTTCGATAAATGACTTCACACTCCAAAGAGCCTAACTTTTCTTCAATCAGCATTTCCATAATCACTTGTTGCATACCAGTTAAAATTTGGTACATTTATACTGTAGAAGAAAATTTTGTTAAAAAGATTGAGGGAGATTTGCATATATTGATATAGAAAATTCTCCATGATAAGATAAATGACAAAAGTAGGTTGCTCAACAGTTAGGTAGAGTAGAGAGATTTTACTTTTTTCCTTTTTCTCCCCAAAACCCCCCGGTACATAGTTGTATATTCTTTGTTGTGGGTCCTTCTAGTTGTGGCATGTGGGACGCTGCCTCAGCGTGGTTTGATGAGCAGTGCCGTGTCCGTGCCCAGGATTCGAACCAACAAAACACTGGGCCGCCTGCAGCAGAGCAAGCGAACTTAACCACTTGGCCACAGGGCCAGCCCTCATCATGGTTTTTAAAAAAGTATATTATATATATGCTTGTTGATGCACAGAAAATTCCTGGAGGGATATACAAAATCTGCTGGCAGTGCTTCTGCTGGGAGCAAGAGTAGGGCACGAGAGGGTGTTCTCTGAGATGGAGTCACACAGGTAGATATTACTTGTCATTCCTCATTTTTTTTTTAATATTTTCACTGCACAAGTAGGATATGAAATGTTTTTGTAAAGGAAAAGGAAATCAAAGGGAACAGCGTAAGTGAATTGCCCCATCCCAGCTGTGTCAGAGGGGCAGCCACCACGACTAGTTGGATGTGAGTCCTTCCAAATCCTTTAATAGCTTCTGTAATAATAAAAAGAATTAATAAAATAGCAAAATTCTCTTTCCTGTATTCTCTCATTTATGTTTTGCAAAGACTAACTGGGTCATGTAACTCCCAACATTATATTCATCCAGTTATTTCACCACAAGTTTCGTCTGGTGTTTCTTTTTCTAACAAAAGGAAAAAGGGCTCACATATTCTGTATAGAAGTTTTCTTGCAAATTTTTATCCATATTTATGAAAGGGTTTAAGAGTGTGACTCCCAGAGCATTTTGGTATTTCTCTCTCGCTAGAGAAGAGTTGAGAGGTTCAGTGGTTGGTGCACTCCATTGGGAAGGGGACCACACATCTTGGAGTCTATGAGAAGAAGTCTCTGGGTTCACATACATTGATGGACTATGCCTACAGTTTGGAGACATAATGGCCACTGAATGCATCGATATCTTTCCTGCCAGGCCATATAGGCCTCTTACTGCAAACATCACTGAACACTTACTACATACCAGGCCCTGCTCTACGTGCCTTACGTGCATCAGCTTAGCCTTTACAACAACCCCATAAAGTGGGCACCATTGTTATCCTTGTTTTTCAGGTGAGGAAGTGGAACTGACTTAGGTGATGTATATCCCCAAGCTCTCACAGCTAACAAATGACAGAGCGGGCATTCAAACCCGGCAGCTCTGTCTAGCTCCAGAGTCCTTGTCTCAGACATTACACTAACTGCTTCCAGAGAGAGGCAGACCGTAGAGATAGGACTGCTAGATTTAGCAAATAAAAATACAAGAAGCCCAGTTAAACTTGAAGTTCAGATAATTAACAAACAAATTAGTAGTATAAGTATGTCCCATGTTATATTTGGGATAGGTTTATGCTGAAAAAAAATATTCATGGTTATCTGAAATTTGCATATAACGGGGTAACTTGTATTTTAACTGTCAACCTTGTATAGAT
Organism: Equus quagga; assembly: GCF_021613505.1. Lineage (NCBI taxonomy): Eukaryota > Metazoa > Chordata > Mammalia > Perissodactyla > Equidae > Equus > Equus quagga. The sequence goes on from NC_060273.1 coordinate 49,041,761, forward strand.
ATATAGCCAGGCTTGGGGTTAGAGAACAAATAGGTGGGGGGTTGGGGATGCAAAGTGAGTTCTGCTGACTGATGTCTGCTACTCGCCCTAGCCTCTGTAGGGTTTTTTGCAAAGAGATAATACATACAAAGAACCATAGAAAAATAGAAAAAGTATATATTGCTTACTGAAAGTGGAACAGACATCCCATCTTCCCATCTTCCCTCCTTTACACACACACAAATAATTGTAATGCAGGAATGAAGCTCGAGACTGAGGCCTAAGTTCTCCTGCTCCCTTCCTGTTTCTAAATCTTGTGACTTTATAATAAACTATGCTCGCAAGTAGGGGGAAGTGGGCTGGGGGCAGGAGCACTGGGAAAGGGGCAGCTGGGACCTGAGTGGCACCGAGCCCCTCATCTACCTGTGCCTCACTGAGAGATGTCAGCGGACCCAGCCCCGACGGGCAGGCCCGCACATGCGACCCTGACGGGGAGAGCAGGAAGTAAAACCGCTTCTCTGACACTCGGTGGCCCCAATCTCTCCACTGGTCAAGGGCAGCCCTACAGAGGTCTCTGAAGACTAAACTGGTTGCTTTTCCTTCCTTGGAAGAGCTGGTGTAGGATGAGGAAGGTGGGGGCTAATATGGGCAGAAGTGATGGAATTTCTGCCCCCCAAAAAACTTGTCTCTTCTCATCTGATGCTAAAGCTAATCTCTTCCAAGAGCACCATTCTTTACAGTTTACAGAAACGCTTTCACTTTAACTTGCAAATTGTCCATTGATTTTTGCCTGAAAGAGGTGAGCCTCCACCGTGGCAACTTTCCCATCAACACTCTAAAACGCTCGCCTTATGGAATTTGCACCCTATTAACCTGACCATCTCGTTAAATGCTTCTCTTCTTCAAAAATTATAATTGAATACCATTGCCAGCCAGAATTATTTAGACAGCAACTTTGCACATTAATATCTACCCAATTATCGTTTCCTGCGGCTATACTCTTGATCCAAAATTAAGCTCAGAAAGATGTATTTTCTCTCTTTAAAACTGGTTCTATTTGTTGTGGTTTTTCCCTTATTTTTTACCTTTCTTTACTCCAAGTGGATCCTTTGATCTCCAAGACAGGAAGTTAGCTAAGACCTTGGACTAGCTTGCATAGAACAGAGTGGCTCATTTTCTTCAGCCTGAACAAAGTGGAGGCCGCTACATATGTTAAAGACACAGGCACAATGTAGGCTGGAGAATGAGAATTCATGGAAGGAAAGGACCAGAGCTCAACTCCCACTGGGACCAGAACTTTCCCTCTGAGCTTCTGCCCCTGGAGTCAGGAAAACACCACTGGCGTACAGGAGATAGTGGAATTTGTGGAGTTTGCAAACCACAGAGTGCACCGGGAAACTCAGACTGCTTGTTGTTAGGAGGGAGCAGCACAGCCAAGAGACGCTGAGGGGAGAAGAGGATGTGCCTACATGGCCAGTCCCCTCCTCCCACTCCCATCCAGCTCTCTGCAATTGGTGCAGTTTCCCAAATCTTTCAGTTAAGTGCTGCTTAAAATTTCTATTTTTGTTGTTGTTTTACTTTATTTTATTCATTTATTTATTTATTTTCAGATGTACATCATAATATATTTCGAATTCTGTGTGGATTACATCATGCTCACCACCCAAAAACTAATTATAGTCCATCCTCTCACATGTGAGCCTAATCACCCCTTTCACCCTCCGCCCTCCCCCCTTCCCCTACGGTAACCACCAATCCATTCTCCAATGCTATGTATTTGTTTGTTGTTGTTTCTATCTTCTACTTATGAGTGAGATCATATGGTATTTGAGTATTTAGTTTGGGGAAGACCGGTGAGAAATACTTGGAACTAAAACAGACAATCCCGTTCTGTTTGTGTGTCAGCAGCTTAGCTTTGCATTGCAGCACGGCTCATGCTTTAGGCAGAAGAGGAAATGTTTGAGTCAAAGGTGAGTCAGATAAAGAAAGTCAAATGTTGAGGTATGGCCTCAAGGCATCAGATAACAGAAAAGTCATCCTGAATGTACCATGTGGAAGCACAGGCCAGGCTTTCTGCCCAGCTCTCATGCAGTTCTCCAAAACTAAGCTTGACAGCATCTTGTTTACAGCAAAAGGAAATATTTCTCTTTGCTGTTGGAAAAAATCTGTAAATATCACTGTTGCCCTGACTTGATTCTGCAAGCGCAGTGTCACTCCCTCAACCAGTGAGAGGCAAAGCTCTCAGTGAGGCATCTTACAAAGCAGGTGAGCCAGTTATAGATTGCTGTGTAAGAAGTCACCCCAAAATTTAGTGAACAAGAGACCCATAGTCAATAGCACTTCCAAACTCCAGCCAGGCACAGGTTGCCAGCTCATTGATTAAGGCTTGATTTTACTCCCTGGGAGATGTTCTCCATGATTCTTGGCTTTGACCAGTGGGTTCTTGGTTCTTCTGAGTTACCTTCTCTTTCCCATAGAAAAGGCTTATATTTGCTGCCTTCTTCCTACCCAGAAAAGATTGGGGAACCAAAGATCTCTTTTCTTTTTATACTCTCTGTCCCTTTGATTCCAAGATGATGCAATTCCTTTAAAAATTTTGTGGGCTTCCTGTGTACCAATTTATAATCTGTTCCATTAAATAGGAGCCACACCCCCAAATCTCTTCTAGAAAAGCCTTTGCCTATTTTGGGCTTTCTGTGTGGCTAGTGGGGGATAATTCCCTTCAAATTCTAAGAAGGTCTATTATTTAAGAAAGAGGGCTTTCAAGGCATGATCATCAGATCCTTACAAGACTATCTGTCCGTTTTAAAAAGTCTGTAAGGCACCACCTTGAATTTTGGGCAGGGGGTCCTAATAATGGTTTTTACAGTCATACCCTTAGCTTCATCTTTACCCTGAGATCACATTTTCCCAAGAGCACCCTGGCTTTGATCTTTCCCCTGAGATCTTTTATTTCTTTGAGAATCTTTCGCAGGCTGAAAAGACTGTCCTGATCCCTCTGTTTTCTTTAAAAGTTTACTCAAAAATGGAATAGTTTGGTCTTTGTGTCATCCCTCCTCTCACCTTTTACTACAGGAGCTAGAAGTCAGGCAGCACCTCCGACACCCTACCCAGAAATCTCTCTAGCTAGATCACTGGGTCTACCAGGTGCATTTTCTATTTTCCACATTGTGGCGGGTAGCAGGTAACAGTGTTGCCAAACTCCTTTAGCTTCTGATAACGTTCTCCTGACTTTCATGTAAGCCCTCGCTGAGAGCCTCCTCAAGGCTTCTGCTAAGAGACTCCTCGAGGCCCTTCCAGCCTCCACCTCCCACCCCTCCCCAAAGCCAATACCAGTGCAGCACCCCACTTGAGGTACAAAATTCTGTTCCTGTTATCTCTTAAATCACCACCAAAATTATTGGCTTAAAGTGACAACAATCATTTTAACATCTCTTATGGATTCTGTGGGTCAGGAACTCAGAAATGGCTGCCCCGGGTGGTTCTGGCTCAGGGTATCTTAATCAGTGATGGTCGGGTGGTGGCTGGCTTTGGAACAGGAGTGGGATGAAGCAGCTGGGGGCCAGCTGGATCTCTTTCTCTCTCTCCCCTCTTCATTGGTTTCAGAACTTCTCCACGTGGCCTCTCTGCACGGGCTGGTTTAGACTCCCTCACAGCACGGTGGTCTCGCGGCAGCTGAACTGCTCACATGGTAGCTGAAAAGGTCAAAGGCAATGTTCCAGTGAGCAAGGGGGAAGCGATATCACCTTCTGTGATCCAGCATCAGAAGTCATAGAACTTCATTTCTACCATAGTCTATCGGTTGGAACAATCACAGAGGCTTACCCAGTTTCAGGGGAAGAGACACGGGCCCCACCTCTTCATGCAAGGAATGTCAGAGAATCTGTGGACAAATTTTAAAACTGCCACAACAGATTCATTTCTTCCACAAGCACTGGTCGTGTACCTCCTGTGGGTCAGGTAACATGCTGTGGGCTAAGCAGGCACAGGGGCATCTCTGAGGAGCTTACCATCTTGTCTGAAAGACCAAGAGGAGACCATTGCACTCAAGTGGGATAAACATTTTAGGAAAGCTGGCAAAAATGCTGAGGGGAAATAGAGGGGCAGAAAGGAATTCCCCTAGTACAGCTTGGGAAGGGACCATGGAAAAGACAACATTTGAGCTAAGCCTCAAAGGGCAAGCGGGGTTCTCCAGCCGTGTGGAGACTGAAGTTCACGCACGGAAGCATGAAACGCCTCAGTGCAGTCTTTTCATTCTCGTTGAATGATAGTGACGTTCACTAAGCATGAGTAAAATATGCCCTTAGTTATGACTTATAAGCTCACCTGAGCTGCTCAATCCAACCTGAGAAACACAGAGTCCACCTGGAGTGGCTGTAGATGTGTGTCCTATGGAAACGGCTGCTCCAACCTGTGCACCTGGGGATCTAGCCCACTGCCTGTGGGACTTGGCCTCCATCTTGTCAGAGAAGAAAGATGCCTTCAAGACCAGCTCCCCAAGGGCTTGCAAACTGGTAGCACGCAGGCTAACATGGTTTGCAGTGAATGTTTATCTAAAAATGGAATTAGCTGACATTAATAAGTCAAGAGATTTTACTTAAAGTGTCAGAATTTCAGCTTCTTTTGAAAAATCAGAAGACTGTTTGGTCACCAGGCATAAATTCCCGCATGGCAACAGTCAGCTGGAGCCAAGCTGGGGCTGTAGCTCCAATTTGTGAAGTATTGGGAAGAAAGCGGGAGAACATTCTCAACCCCACTGCTAAACTGGTACAGACAAGGTGGAAGACAATTTGTAAATTTCTATTCAAACTTAAAATTCACATGACATTGTTCTGGCAATTGTACTCCTGAAAATCAAAGCTACAGAAATACTCAAATGTGAGCACAAAGTTGGGTTACATTGTGGCATTACTTGCAATTTTTTTAAAAAATGAAAACAACCTAAATTTCTATCCATAAGGAACTGGTAAGTAGATTAAGATACATATATCAATTCATTTAAATATTATGTAGCCATTGGGGGAAAATGAGCTGGTTCTCTATTAACTGACAATGAAAGATGCTTAAAATTCATTAAATTTTTTGAAAAAGTTAGTCACAGGATAATCTCATTTAAGCTAAAATCAAAACTGTACTAGCAAATTGTACATCAAATGGCAAAAATGGAGCGCTTTGGGCTTAGATGACTTGGGTGCTGTTGAGCTCCCCAAAATATCGCTGGACAAGTTGTTAATAAGCCAAAGCTAGACTTATTAGGACTCACTGGCAGAGCCTAGTCATGTCTCAGAGAGGGAAATCAGCAGCAGGATAATGATAGGGCCCCAGGGTCTGGCTCAAATGGTCTAAGGCACTTTTTAAAGACAAGGAACTGATCTGAGCTGGACAAAGTTGATGACCCAATAGTTTAGGGCTGGTGGACACCCCAAGGTGAGAGTGGTGAAGGGGGGCTGGACGGTGGACTGTTGGCTGGGCAGCGATCCAGCGCTGTCTTCAACAACTTGACCTGCAGGAACTTCCTAAAGCAAATAATGAAGTGATTCATTGGTTTACAGTGTCTCTCAGCAGGCAAAACTTTTCTGGAATGACCAGCCTGTCATGCTGTCACAGGTGGCCCACTTCTTGTCTTCCCTACGACTAAGTTGCAATGACGCAGATGGTCTGGGTCCTCTGTGCAAACTCCAGTGCCATCATTTTCTAGCTGTGGGAATTTGGGCAATTTATTTAAAGTTTCAGTTCCTTTTTCTATAAATGAGGATTGATGTTGGCAGCGACCTTAGAGGCTTGTGGTTACAACTGAACATAATTCTAAAGCCTGGAAGATAGAAAGCTCTGAGATGTTAGCAACTTCAATTACATCTGGATATAAAGGCACAGGAAAAGGGAGAGAACAGGATTTCTCAGCCTTGGCTCTATTGGTGTTTTGGGTCAGATACTGCTTTATTGTAAGGGCCTGTCCTGTGCATTGTAGGGTGTTCAGCAGCATCCCTGACCTCTACTCACCAGAAGCCAGAAGCACCAACCCCTCCAAGTTGTGACCATCAAAAATGTTTCCAGACATTGCAAAATGTCCTTGCTTAATAACCGCTGACCTAGAGGCCACCACTGTGTGGGTTCCCTAGGGGAGACAGTAGGGATTAACAGCAGAAGAGAAGACGGCTTCTGGCCCATACTGTAGCCTGCCTTTTCTTCCTGGAGGGCTCACCTGTCTGCCCAGCTAAATATAGGCTCCTCGTTGGCAGACTCACCTTTGCACCTTCTATAAGCACTCGTGATTTGCAGACAGTAAGAGCTAGAGAAATATCTGTTGTGATAGAACTTCAGCGGGTGCTTCTAGACGGGGAAGAAGGTTGTGGCTACTGACCCGTGTCGTCTGGGTCTTGGAAAAGAGAAAGGTTAAACCCATTCATTTCTGAGATGAGTTCATTTAGACATTAAAATTTTAAACATGCTGCTTAGCCAAATTTTTTCTGCCTTTAGGCCCAAAATGTGTTCCAGAAAATTCAGAATGACTGCAAATGATTGGAAAGGGCTGTGGGCCAAGGCAGCCTGAGTTTCCAGCAGAAATCACTGAAAAGAGCTTCCGTTTGGCAGTGCCGGCCACCACTGCTCAATCATTTGGGAACGTCGGTTTCTGCCAGGGCCTGGGAGATGTGTCAAAGGGCGTGTTTCCAAACGTCCTGTGACCTAGCACCTGCTCTCAGGGCTTCCGGTACAGTGAGCCACGCTCAAGCTCTCGCTGTTGCTTTTGGTGGCCTTCAGGTAATTCGAGACTGCACAGTTTTTCTCGAACTGTGGAAAGGAGGGAAAAGGCTGGGTCAGCACTCACTTTTGAAATGATTTGCAATGGGAGAGCCAAAGACCAACAGCCCCACGCTGCAGCCAGAGGCATCTTCCTGAAGCCTGATCAGATCTGAGAAGTGGACCCACTGAATTCCTCATCCCCGTGGTCAACAGTTCTGGGACTGGGCAGATTTTCTTGATATCATGTTAAACGATATTGAAAGTGAAAAAAGAAGAATAACTTAGCTACTTGCTTCAAGAAATAACTGCTCCTAGACTTGAACAGATATTTGTACACCCAACTTCATGGCAGCATTATTCACAATAGCTAAATGGTGGAAACATCTCAAGTGTGCAACAACGAATAAATAAATAAACAAAAATGTGGTATATTCATACAATAAAATATTGTGCATCCTTAAAAAGGAAGCACATTCTGACACACGCTACAACGTGGATGAACATTGAAGATAATTGTGCTAAGTGAATTAAGACAGACAGAAAAGGACAACTATGGCATGATTCCACTTACACTAGATATCTAGAATTGTCAAATTCATACAAACGGAAAGTAAAATACTGGTTACAAGGGGCTGGGGGAGGGTGAAATGGGGAGTTAGTGTTTCATGGGCACAGAGTTTCAGTTTGGGAAAATGAACAAGTTCTAGAGATGGATGGTGGTGATGTTTGCACAACAGCGTGTATGTACTTGGTGCCACTGATCTGTACACTTAAAAATGGTTAAATGCTGGCCAGCCCGGTGGTGTAGTGGTTAGGTTTGCATGCTCCACTTCAGCAGCCCAGGGTTTGCCCGTTTGGATCCTGGGTACAGATCTACGCACTGCTCATCAAGCCATGCTGTGGTGGCGTCCCACATAGAATGATCTACAACCAGGATATACAACTATGCACCGGGGCTTTCGGGAGGGGAAAAAAAAGAGGAAGATTAGCAACAGATGTTAGCTCAGGGCCAATCTTCCTCACCAAAAAGCATACCTTAAAAAAAAAAAGTGTTTAAAATGGGAAATGATATATTATGTATATTTTACCACAATAAAAACAAAAACAAAGAAAGAAAGAAAGGTCTGTTTTTAGAAGACAAGATTAGGAACTAACTAAAATAGCCTTCTTCTCAAGACTGACAGTTCGCTCATGGAGGCCCGCCTCACCACGCCCACCGTACCCCCAGCAATCCAAAGCTGTTGGGTCATAAATTCTGCCCAGCCTCATCCAGGTCCCCACTTTGCAAGATCCACCTTAAAATCACCCAGCCTGGACCCTCAAACTGCAACTCCCCTCCCTCTTTTCCCCGGTTTGAGACACCGCCAGGGACCTTTCACACTGCCATCCTCCCTTACTGCAGCGCATCTAATAACCTTCGCTTTTCTTCATCAACAGGCTTATTCGGGTGGATTTTTGGAAGTTGACAAGTCGACAGATCACGGGTTTCCCTGCTTAAAATTCCCCTGAGGTCGCTCATGGCCAGCATCTGAGTTTGCAAATGGGCAGCTGGCATGGCCTCCAGAGATATTTTATTTGGCTTACGAAGTATATTGAAAAAAATATTGAATTTGCTGCCAAATGTTAAATATCGGGAATATCGGGAATTTTCCAAAAGGATATGAATTTCTTACTTCTCTCAAAAGTTCAGAACCAAATCCATCTGCCATCCCTGCACAGACGTTTGGGTCAGATCGTCCAAGGCGTTCTCCGAGGCACAGATGAAGTGTCGCATCTGTCTTGACGCTTAGCGCGCCCAGCACGGCGTCAGGCAGAGGGGTTGCTTGGTCGCGGGGAAACATCATGTCCCTCAGGGGACCTGATCTCACCAAATGACAAGGGTCTCTCGAGCCATGAAATTGGGGTGAGGGATGTCACTACTTCAGAGCCGGGTGGAGCGGGCCCACGTCTGGCCATCACTTATTCCCAATGTGACATCAGGCAAGTCCCACAGTCCCGTGAACCTCAGGCCGTCATCCCTGAAACGTGAAGAGTGTGCAGTTTGGGGGCAGATTTAATGAGCTACTGGACGTCCTGGCACACAGGGAACGCGTGACGGCCAGAAGCTATCAGGACGACGGCTGTTTTTACGACTTGCGTCGAGCCTTTTATTTCTGTGAAATCTTCCTCATCTTCCATCCATTCCTGGCAGAAGACAATTTCAGTCCCACACTCGAATCACAAAGTGTGGCTCTGAGCCTTGAGGACAATGACCGTTACCATGGAAGTGTTTCTAACAAAAGGAAAAAGGGGGAAGCAAATTTCAAAGCTTGGGAGGAACCTTTATCTTGAGCGTCTTTAAATGGCTTCTAGAACCCATGCCGTTCACTGTTCAGTGCTTCTTCATGGAGATGTCTGGGTGCGGTCTCTGCAAAATGCCTGTGCTGGAAAGCACGCGGACTCTGAAGAGCGCACGCTCAGTGCGGGTGGAGGCTTGAGAGGGAACAATAGTGTACTTGCGATTCTGTTTTCAAAATATTTTTACTACAAATATTTTTAACAAAGAGAAAGTTCAGGAAAGTAATGTAATGCACAGCCTGGTTTTAACCACCTGGTTTTAACACGTCTTACCAATTTGTCATTTGCTTCAGATCTTTTTATTGTTTCTGTTAAGGAAGAAGCGTTCATGGATACAACCAAAGCATCTTGTATACCCTCCCAGATTTCGAGTCTTCTCGCCTGCTGCGGAGAACCACATCCAGAAATTGTTGCCTGTCGCTGTGCTCCGGCTCTCCATGGCGGGGAGCTGTAAACAGTGCCCTGCCTTCTGCTTTAAACTTCATGTAAATGACGTGGTGCTGTACTCTTCCTCACGCTGCGTGCTTTCATTTCACGCAGCTCTGGGTGAATCATTTTAAGTATTGTACAGTAGTCGTTACTTTCGATTCTTAGATTACCTTTGATTCATGGCAGAACTGTGTCAACCTCAGAGGAAAACAAAGATCACATGTCTTCTCTTTCAGGGACTCCTCACCCCCTGCAACATAAAGTTCAAATTCAGCCTGGCATTCTAGACTCTCCAAGATCCAGCTTGTCTCTCCACCAACCAGCTGCTGGCGGTTTCCCACGTATGTCATCAACCAAGAATCTTGTCTCCTCAGATTACTCCTATTCATCCCTCAAAACCCAGTTGAAATACCACTTTCTCGGGGAGCCATTCCCTTTAGATTAAGTTAGGCGGCCATTCCTTAGCTTCTCATAGCACTTTTCACAAGTCTTGATTACAATTCTTAACCTATAGTATGGTCATCTATCTGCTCCCCTCCAACACACACCTCAGAGTTTCTTAACTGTGGTCTATTCAACTGTGTATCACTGACATTGAACATAGCCCTGGATGCATAGCAGGTGCCAGAGCAGGTGCTCAAGAAACAATGGTTGAATTGAAAAGATGCTTGTGCACACCGTTTCAGGAGAGAGAGTGGGTTCCACCAATGCTGAGATGACTGGTGGGCTTCCTATTTAACGTACTTCCTGTGAGGGTTTCTCGGTCTCACACTCCCATTCCTGGGGGGCACAAGTTAACCCTCAGGTCTGAGTTTTTTCCTGCCCTGCTTCCAAGCCACTCCAAGGGGTCCCCTTACCCTATGAACAGGTGTATCCTATCTGTGACCAATGGCCTGGTCTTGGCTCAACATTCGGAGACATGTCCCCCCCGACCTTTGGGGCGAAGGGAGAACTCTGTTAAAGGATGGGCTCCTTAGCTCATAGGTTCTCGAACTTGGCTCTACATTGGAGGCACCTGGGGAACTTTAAAAGGCACTGATGCCCGGTTCTCACCCCAGAAATTCTGAGGCCTCTGCTCTGGGTACCGCTCTGGCCCCGGCGTCTTTTCAAAGCTCCCCGGGAGAATCTCACATGCAGTGAGTTTGCAGAGCTTTCCAGTCATGTGCCACAGCGCGTCTGGACAGGCCGCAGGTGCACCATGATACCTATCCTCCCACCCCTGGTGCAGCCGGGGGAGGCCGTGGCAGAGAGGGGACCCCCACTTTCTTCCCCTCATCCAGGTACCAGCCACTGCAAGTCGGGTGTGATTAACTCTTTGCACTGAACAAATGCAACGATTCGCTTGACGTGCTATTGCTTTTAAAGTCTTGGGATGCTCTGCTTCACAGAAGGGGACAAGCCCAAAGCAGCCTAGAATTTTGTAAAGAGCATGGGGCTCGCTCCGAATGTGGCCTCTTCCTGGCATGTGCCCCTGGTTTGTGGAACACCCACGTTCCCCCGGAGACTGGACTCGAGTTTTTCTTCATCATCCTCTCATTGAATCAGCCTCAACAAGCCCACCAGGTCAGCCTGATGACGCCCGTCTCACACATGAGGATGCCAGCGCCAGCATGACGGGATCATCGAAGTAAAGATCTGATGCATGGCAGGGACCGAGATTCCCTCCAAATCTAGAATTTTCTGCTCTGTACTTCTAGGAAGAAAGTAAAGGTAAAAAGAGCTGAGGACATGGGATGCAGAAAGGCTGGGTGACGCTCCGGAAATGAGAGATTTCCAGGCTGGGGATCCTTTGAGACACAAGGGTGCAGGTCACGAGTGCGCCTACATTTGCATCCAGGGCTATGCTCAATGTCGGTGATCCACAGTTGACTAGACCTCTTCTCACCATTTGGGTGACGTTGGCCAGTGGTCACATCGTTTTGTGCCTCTGTTCCCTCACTTGTAAAGTGGGGAGAATCATACGAGATGATAAATGTAGAGAATACCTAGCACAGTGTCAGGCTTAGGTTTTGTTTCCAGACTTGTCACTTCCTAGCTGTGTGATTTTTGGTGAGACAATTTCATCTCTCTGAACCTCAATTTCCTCATTTGGAAAATGGATTTAATAACACCCGCCTCGCAGGGCCATGGGACAACTGAAGGCCCTCTGTCGAGTGTCTAACGCAGTGCCCAGGGCACGGTGAGTGCTCAATAAATGGTGGTCACTATATGATGACCACAGAACCAGGTAGCGCAAATCATCTCTGTCCCCTTGCCAACATGATCTAGAACTGGTCTTGCCTGAAGCAGCTCTTCCAGCCCTCAGTAGGAGCCCCATGAGGTACCACTGTGGGAAAACCCTGGGTCAAAGGGAGGCCACATCCTCAGGCAGGTCCACAACACTGAGCCTCACTCTTCCTATCTATAAAGTGACCAAGCTGGATTAATGGGCTCAAGGCTGCTCTGGCTCAACCCATAATTGATCAGACATAGGCACTGTCACGGTCTGGGTTGGACACACCAGACGCCCAGAGGCAGCATGGGTTCCATGGTCATCATCATAATGACCACCGTGTGAAACACTCTATGGAAGGGACTTCATGCAGTTTTCACGTGACCCTGCAGCATGGTGTTACGATCTCCATGTGGAATTTCATAGAGATGAAATTTTCTTGCCAAAGATCATGTGGCTCAGGAGTGACAACTTGGGACAGTAAACCTGACTCCGCCTGAGGCTGGTGCCTGATCTTGCCGCTGTGCCTCAGCCCTGCTCAGCTTTGTCCCCTCTCTCAGATGACAGAAGCAGCACACAGCATCGCATAGCGTGGGAAACACCCTATAGCTCTTCCTCCTCCCCCAGGGCTTCCTTTTTGATCCCTCCCATCTAGCTGCCCAGAAGATTTTCTGGAAGAAGGCAGAAGATGAATACATCTATTCATCTTTCTCCCCAACTGCCGTCACCTCCATCCATCCCCATCCTGCGGAGCTGAAATCAGGTCAGTGCACATGCCAAACCTGATGGTAGCCCCAGCTCATTTCTCACCTTAACCCAAACCCTCTGAGTTACTGGAGAATAAAGTAAAAAGAATGAGGGCAGAACAAATTGGAATTATTTTTGAAACATAGTCTGTTTTTGAATTCGAAAAGTGATTCCCGAAACCCTTTCGCATCCACTGCGCCCTCCCAGCCCCACAGCAGCCTCTGCTGTAGCTGTACTGTGGCTTCTGACTCTCCTCTACCTACTGACAAGAAGAGCAAGGCTGGGAGAGGTGGAGGGGCTGCCCCCGGTCGCCCCCTCGGCATCAGAGGCATCTGTGCTGGATCCTGGCTCTGAAACCAGGGAAACCCTGCACTCTGCTGCCTGCACAAATGCTTGTCTGAGAGACGCCCCGGAAAATGGCTGGAGGTGATGGAGAGAGTATGACCCACATTCGAGGAGTCTTATTTGACATGCTTTTAGTTTCCTGTGCTACATTCATTCTTGTTCATTTATTCATTAAGTAAATACCCCTAACACACACCCGACTTCTGCTGCTCCGTAAACAATGACCCAAATTGCAGAGTCCCCTCCAGACACGTGCTCGGCAATCCCTCTCCTGACTCAAAGTTCCACCTTCACACTCAGCTCTGCCCCCTCCCTGCCCTGCTGTCCCAGGAGAGGACTCCCTGCATGGGCCCCAGTCCTTGGCCAGTATGGGGCTTTAGTGAGCTTGGCCTTCCTCCCACACCAGGTTGAGGAGTGAGTGTGAATAGAATCTGAGCATTGAATTGAAAGACAAGTGTGAGTTTATGCACCAGAGACAGGAGTAAAGAGATCAAAGGCAGGGAAAGAGCATGTGCAAAGGCCCGAGTCATGGCAGCAGCTGTTGGGAAGTTCCATGTGGCTACAGCGTGAGACTCACACAGGAAGGGGGTGCAGGAAGGGGGTTCAGATGATGGAGACCCTCAAGATTTCCCATTGCACATACAATAAAACCCAAATAATAATAATACTCCCCCACATGACCCAGCCCCTGCCTGGGTCTCCAACCTTCCCTCCACTGCTCTCCCCCCACCTGCAGGCCTGCTTTGAACTCACCATGCTCCTGTCATCTTTGGGACCCTTGTATATTTCCTTCTCTCAGCCTAGAACCCCCACCCTTCCACCTCCCTTAGTTAATGCACCCATCAGAGAGGCAGGTCCCTGAGGGTGACACCAGGCCTTCCATTATGACTCAGCCTCAGCTTACAATTGTCTATTTATTCATCTAATTGTTGGTTTAATGGCCATCTCCCTCCATTAGGATGTAAGCTCCATGAGAGTAGCTGCTGGGTCTGTCTGTTCACTGCTGTATCACCAATGCCGAGCGCAGTGCCTGCTGCATACTAGGTGCTTGTGAATGTTGCATCGATGTACGTAAGGAGAGATGGGTGGGGGTGGGAGGAATGGGGGGGTGGATAGACGGATGGATGCATGCATGCATAGGTGGATGGATGAATGGAGGCCAAGGAGTTTACTTAAAGGAGGAAAATGCCAGATTTCTAGTGAATGACGAGCCCCTGGTTGCAAAAGGGAAACGATTTTAGGGGGGAAGGAGTCTCTTTTGCCCCAAACCTCACGGCCAACAGACGGTGAGCTTGGCTCTGATCTCTTGGTCTGACTGGAGCTTCTGCCTCTCGTCTGCCCGCATTGGGGTCGTTGGCTTGACGGCTCCGCCACCTAGTGGCCACCGGGTGTACTCTGCAAGGGAAGAGATGTGAACCAGGGAGCGAGGGCCACATCCAGGAAACAGGGCGCCTGCTCCTGGGCCGGAATCGCCCCAGCCAGTTTGCACCGAAGGTTTCTAACCCTCACAGTTATCACATCTTCCTGGTAGGCGCTTATCACAGTGGAAATGTGTTCCTTTAGAAGAATAGGCGGGATTTAGAAAATGATCTTCTAAGTTACCAGTGGTTAACGTGGGACGACAAGTTGGGTGTCGACTTGAAGGACGTGGGTGCAGAGCATCTAGTGGTAATTCTAAGAGCAAATGCTGAGCATGGCACCTTAGAACCAAAATCGTTGATTACATGGGCATGCGCTGCATTTAAAATAAAAATATGCAAATAGGCTGACTGTTCCCCAGGCTAGCAAGCTGCATTGTGTGACCTGAGGGGCCATCTCCTTCCACCTCCACAACTTTCCCTAGCGCCTCCTCTGTGCCATCTCTGTGTTGGGTTATGAGAAAGCAGAGCAGTGAGCCAGGGAGGCGGGACAGAGGAGGGGGAGCCCCACGGGATTAGAGTCAGGGAGGCCACGGTTCCGATTCCAGCACCTCCACTTCTTGTCTCTGGGACCCTGGGCAGGTCACCTAACTTCTCTGAGACTCATTTTCCTCATCTCCAAAATGAGGACCAATGACATCGGATATAACGGGTACAGTTATCCCCATTCTACAGCTGAGGAAACGACTCAAAGGAGAGAAGTCACTGCCATGCCTGGGGTTGGACAGGCGGCTCCAGCGCCCGTCTTCAGGGCCCGGTCTCCGCAGCACCCATGCTCAGGTCCGTCGGCCCTGGGACGCTGCGTCAATGAGCACATCCCACAAACGGAGGGCACGCGCATCCGTTTACAGACAGCACGCGCCTTCCTGCCTGTCTGAGGGCCGGCCTCAGCGCCCGGCGCTGGTCACCCCAGCTCCTTGGCCCTTCCACCTCCAAGACTAACCTGGAGTTTTCTCCTTTAATTGGCCTCAGTTCAGCAAGAGGGAAAAGAATTTGCTAAATACCTTGAGCTTTCTGCATGAAAGACCCTCTTGAAACACCACATACGCTTTGTGAAGAATCCATGTGGGAACTGGCTTCCTTCTTTTCTAATTTGCGTGCCCGGCAAAGCTAAAGTAAGCAGGCTGTTCTGCGGTTTCCCATTTGTCAGACCCGAATACTTCAGATCCTGTTTGTCTTCCCTCCCTTTCTACATCCCATTTTCTGCTCTTTCTTGGCTTGCGTCGTTTGCTTATTTGAAGTCATTCACATTACTTTTTAAATCATTTTAATCAGCAATGAAATATGGAGGAATGCACTGTTTTCCAGCCCAGATGCCCTTTTTTTGTAAGCCTTTTAGAATGCAAAGCAGGAATAATGTGCAAATTAATTGTATCTGCTCTCCACACACGTTATAAACACGCTGTTTCCGGTGCACATTCTGCATCAAATGCCTTCAGTCCCTGGTGGGTCCTGGGCTTACTCACTCGCTCCTGCATCCATCTATTCTTTCATTTCTTCATCACATATTCAGGAGGGCCTACTGTGCACTTGGCTATGTCCAGACTCGGGGGCCCCAGAGATAATAAGACTAGAGGCAGCACGGAATAGGATGAGTTTGGAATCAGACAAACGTAGATTTTTCTTCTTGCCATTACCTTTTTCCAGCTGTGTGACCTTAGCAAGTTGCTTCACCTCCCGGAGACTGGATTTCCTCATCTGTAGGACAGAAGTCAACTGCTGACGTGGTTAAATGTAATCTGTGCCTGGTGCTGAATGAACAGTAGGAATGATACACGACTCTAGCTGTGCAGTTTCTGTACAGCTCCTGCCTTTGAAGAGCTCAGGTCTAGTGGGATCACAGACACGCACCGTACATACATGCACGTGCTCTCACGGGGGGGCTGTGCATAGTGCTGTGGGGACGTGGGCTAGGAGGTGACTAACTCTGCGGGGTCCCGGGAAGGATTCAGAGAGGAGGAGACGTCATCTGTAAGATAAGCTCACCGGGAAGGGAGGGGGAAGTGGCATTGAAAGCAGGCAGGACAGCTGGTGCAAAGGCACAGAGAGGTGAAAGAGCATAGCATTTCAGAAATACATTCATTATTCCTGCAGAGTTGATGCGTGGGAGGAATGGTCGGAGATGAGACCGGGTGAAAGATGAGAATGAGGTGAAAGGGCCTTGAATATCACACAAAGGAGGCTGCATGAAGACCAAGGGGTGGAAAGTATTGGGGCTCTCTCCTCCCCCCCTCCCAAAACTCTAATGAGAACGCTAATGGAGACTATTGAAAGGAGAAAGCAAGCCTCAGCTTAACTAAGTTGCAAGGTCGCTGTAATTCAAATTAAGAAATATTCATCAAGCTTCCCACTCGTCTTGCATAGCCTTCCTCCTTACACATAAATTCCCTTAACCTGTAGACTTTGTGTATCACATATCTTAATACCTAATATTTCATATGGAGATAGAGAATAATACAATAATCTCATACCTACCACCCAGCTTTCTCAGATCTTGACATTATGCTGCATTTGTTTCTGATTTTTTTAAGCAAAACATTATAGATTCGGTTGCGCCCCTGTGGACCACAGCCTGATCTTATGATTTCCACCCCTCTCCAACATCAGTCACTGCAAACAAGTTGGGGTTTATCATTTTTTCATGCGCATTTATACTTCACTAATTTGTGCATCAATAAATATATATAATGTTTTGTATATTTGAAACTATGAAATAAAATAAATTTAAGAAGCATAATTCTTCAATTTTTCAAGAGCTTCTTTTAAAAAAATCAACATTTTTCTGCCTTCTGTTGTTTTAATAAAGTTTTCTATATCCATTTTTTCCTTCTGCTCATTGAGAGGCTGGAAGCTACACTTTATTCTTTTAGTGGTTACTCTAGCATCTTTTAGTTACACAATTTGTTTTCCTAAAAAGGTCAACAGTTAATATTTCTATTTTCCTCCTGGCCAAGGGAAAGCCTGGTGTATTATTTGGGGTCCAATCAGGAGACAGGAACCACATGGTGATTTGAAAAGGGGAAGTGTATTATAAAGAAGCGTTAGCCATAATTGAGGATTGGAGTAATGAGAGATTGGCTGGAAGGAGGCAAAAAGAACTCTCGAGAATATCTGAAACACTGACACAGGGAGCGGAGACATTTCACTCTGGGAAGTTACAAAGCTGGAAAGAGTCCCGTACTCCAGGGATGGGATCCCGACCTCAGTGGAGAGGGAGGGGCTGGGTCACAGGATGGCAGGACAGTTCGCTGAGAGCTGCACCAGCAGAACCCGCTGGAAATCCTCTGGGAGTGATGTGGAGGCGTCCCACCCTCTGGAGTGATGGGGAAGCTGCCACAGGAGCTGCCACTGGGAACATCCGCCAAAAATAGTGCCTCTTGTTCTTCCAGTGTCCTTCCAGTTCTGTCTACTGACGAAGCTTAACATCACGCCAGCCGGCAAGGGAGAAAAATCCCAGCATCGCAAGCAAACCACGAAGGGTGGGTTTAGGAGCAGAGAGGCAATAGACTGATAACTGTCACAGCACCTTAGCAGAGTTTGCCTGATAACACGCACGCATGTACACACACACACTTTATTTTTATTTAAAGTTTTAGTTTTACTCTTTTAAAAACACATTAAAAATGATATTGACATCAATGGTTAATTCAGTTCACCAAGATATTTTGTCCATGTCTGTACTCAACATTTTTCCTTCCCTACCTTCTCTCTGTTCACTTCTCTTCTTGCTGAAATGCATCCTTTAGCAATTCTTTTCATACAGGTCTTTAGGCGGTAAACTCACTTATTTCCTGTATGTCAGCAGGTATTTTTAGTTTGCCTTCATTCTTGAAGTTTAGTTAAGTTTGACATAAAAATGTAGGTGGGGTTATATTTTAAAACATCATTTATAAAGTTTAAGATTATTACTTTTATTTTTTTAAAATACATTGCTGCCATTGAGAATTGCGCTGACAGAAAAAAATCGTTATGCTTTTATAAGCAATCTTTTTTCTCTGATGACTCTATGTGTTCTTTTTAGCCTTGATGTTCCACAGTTTCATTACAACGTATAGTTTAATTTTAATTCTCCTTTTCAGGATTCTCAGTGCTCTTTTGATCTAAAGACTCATACCTTACTTTTTTCTGGAAAGTTCTAAATAGCTATATCTTCAAATATTGCTTCCCTTCCGTTCCCTCCACTCATAAGACAAATGTTGGTCTCCCCCCACCTGCCCTCGTGTCTCCTTCCTCCTTGCTCTGGTATGTTTTTTAAACTCTCTGCCCTCTGTGCTGTGACCTAGTTTTACTGCTCTGTACTAATTTCCAATTCAAAACACTCTGCAATTGTTTCCTGCCCTTTTTTTATTCCAAAGATCTATAATTGCTTCCTTTTCGTATTCATCTGTTATTTATATTTCTTAATTTCTTGTACTTTTATCTCCGTGAATATTCTATATGTCCTTAAAGTCCTTTTTAGTTTTTACGTAATAGTAATTTCCAAAGCAAACGCATGTTCCAATGGCCAGTTTTGTTCGTTGTCTTTCTTAACATGAGATTTCCTCCCGAGTTTCAGATTTACAGTGTACAGGTCCGTTTTAAATGCAAGCTCCTTCCTCTCTTCTCTTCTCTCCTCTCCTCTCTTCTTCTATTTCCTGACTTCACCTTCTCTAGCTCTGCTGGCTTTGCCTTTGTGTCCTCTTGGTCCTCCAGGACCCAATGCAGGACTTCAAAAGTCAGTTTAGAACTATTGCCCAAGACAGCAGTGATGAGGACCCAGTTCTGTCACAGAGCCCGGGGGCCTGGCTCAGCCCCTGACCCTGCGGCCAGTCCCTGTTCGCCTCCCTCTGCCTGACGCTCCCCGTGGGCCTGCTGGGCAGCGTGGCAGCAGAGAGCTCCAGCTCCTTTTCAAGGGCACGGGATGTGTCTCTGGCTGAGCCTGGCCCTGTCGCCTCCCTTGTTGAACAATTTTAGTCACTTCACCTCACAAAACTTGAACTCTCAGCCATTTCTTCTTACGGATGGCCCGTGCCTCTTCAGTACCACCTGCCATTTGCAATTTCTATTCCATTTCTGGTCCACGGAGATGTTTTGCTTGTCTTGGAGCCAGCCATGTTATGTTGTTTTATTTCAATCATATCCATCACTGGCATGTACACAATGCAACGTTCTTTAAGGCGAGGTGTGTGGACTTCCCCAAACACACACACAGTGCTGACAAACAACGAATTGGCCAGAACACAGGTGCTGCAGATGCACAGACAGTTGGCACGCTTTTTCTGGAGAGTAACACGATCCTAGAGTCGAAAAAATGTTCCTGTCCTTTCGACACTATCCACTTCTGTAAATATAGCCTAAGGAAATGTCCTAGTTCAGGCTGCTCTAAGAAATTACCACAAACTGGTGGCTTAAATGACAAACATTAATTTTTCACAGTTCTGGAGTCTGGAAAGTCCAAGACCGAGGTGCCAGAGGATCCAGAGACTGGTGAGCACCTTCCTGCTGGTTTTCGGGCAGCATCTCTCACCGTGTCCTCACGGGGCAGGGAACGGAGAGGAGAAACAAGCTCCTTTGTGTCTTTTTCTAAGAGCACCGATCTCATTCCTGAGGCGCTCCCCCGTCTGATCCTGATCGCCCCTAGAGGCCGCCTCCTGTTCCGTCACAGTCCGGGCTGGCATTTCAACATATAGGAACTGGGAGGGGACACAAACCTTCAGTCCGTGACAGGAAATAATCTCAGGTAGGGTCAAAGTCTCAGATGCAAGGATGTTCCTCAAAGCATTATTATTATTACTATTTTTTAAAGATTGGCACATAGGCTAACAACTGTTGCCAATCTTCCTTATTTTTAAAGATTGGCACCTGGGCTAACAACTGTTGCCAATCTTTTTTTTTTTTTTTTCTGCTTTATCTCCCCAAACCCTCCCTGTACACAGTTGTATATCTTAGTTGCAGGTCCTTCTAGTTGTGGGATGTGGGACGCCGCCTCAACGGGGCCTGACGAGCAGTGCCATGTCCGCGCCCAGGATGCAAACCCTGGGTCGCCGCAGCGGAGCGCATGAACTTAACCACTCGGCCACGGAGCCAGCCCCAAAAACATTTTTTAAAGCAACCTTGTAATGACATGAGCAAGTGTTCGTTGACGAAACGTTAAGTAAAAAAGTCAGGAACCAAACTATCCATGTGTAACATGTAACCAAAGGTGTATTTTAAAAAATATACACGTGCATTGAATAAAAAGCCAAAATGGTGTTTTTCTCTTTGTCTTTGGGACTGAAGGTAATTTCTGTTCCCTTCTTTGTTCCTTTTAGTATTTTGCTTGATTTCCACCCTTCAGCACACGTAAGTTTTGTAGTTAGGAAAACAAACAGGAGGCATTTGAGAAGCCACAGCAATACCGTTGTGAGCCCTGACTCTGTGCCGGGGCGCCTGTGCTGTTTCCATGAACAAGCACCAAAAAGTGGGCTCTCCTGGAGGCTGATCCACTCCCTCCCCACACCCACCGCCCACCACTGGGTCCTGCCGCACTCAGAAGGACCCCTGCCCCGGCTCTAGCGCCTCTCAGATTCCCTCCCAGTGCTGACGTGTGACCACCGGACCAAAGCCTGGTCACACTGGGCTTGTGCGACTCCTCTTGTAAGGTTCAGTTTCACCTGGTAAGGACACACCGCATGCCAGACACTGAGCCCAGCGCGTCACAGACCTTCCTCATCCTCAGAACACTCTATGAAGGTGTATTCAGTTATACAAACGGGAAACTGAGGCACAGAGCAATGAAGCATCTTGCCCGAGGCCGCAGAAGGAAGAAGTGACTGACCCCAGAGCTTTCTAACCCCAAAGGCCACAATCCTTTTGCTCCACTTCATGGCCTTTAATGAGCAGAGAACTGAGGCCACCGTGTCCTCCAGCATTTTCTGGGATGGCCCAGCATCCCTCTGGTGAGCCCCGATTCTGAGTCGCTCCCCCATCTGACATCCCGCCACCCAGCTCCCTCCCCACTCCCCTCAGCCCCATTTCCAGAGGGGCCCAGATGCTTCACCTGGATGAGGATGACAGCAGATGAAGGCCGAGTGGGCAGTTAAGGCACTGGAACTCTCGAGAGAAGAGAATGGCAAACAAGACGGAGAAGCTTGACAAAGTGACAATGAAAAGCCCAGAAAAAGGTCTCCTGAAGTTGACACGATTTCATCAAAGACATAAAATTCCAAGTGATGGGAAAGCTGTGCTGCTGTGACTTTAAAACTATGTTAACAGCTTCAACCTTTTCCTCAACACCAAGAAAACACACAGCACCTTCCATTGTGCTGGGGAAGGTGCAGGGAAATTGGGTGGGCACAGCCTGAAAAATCCAGAAGCTTGAGACAGCCCGGGTGCTCCAAGCAGAAGCCTTCTGGGGAGCTGTGACAGGGATTCCTGCCTCTGGTCCTGCAGGGCCTGCCTGGGGACAGTAGCGGGGAGGGGCGGGTTCTGTCAATTCTCTGCATTTATGCAGCAAAACGAACCCCAACTGTTTGCAGATACTGCAACGCGTGGAAATACTTCACGCAGACAGACATGCACAGTCCTTTTGATGGACTCTGGAGGAAAATCCCAGAGAGGCAGACTGGCAGCTGCAGACGGGTTTGTACGGCATTTGGAGGCGTGTCCACGGCTGTGTCAGGCTGGCGCACACCAGCTCCCAAGAGCCAATTCTATGTGTCACTTCCCAGCCCCGTGTTCAGGGACCACGTTGGCAGCCTGCAATCAGTCATGGTGGAACATTTACACCACAGCAATTGGCAAATGCTATCACCCATGGCTGTTCTTCCTCTCAGAGACTCACATTCCCCAAGCTTCCCTCACTGGCAGCCTCTCCCTTCTAGCCTTCCGGGGCTCCCCCAACCCTCTCAGAGCGAATGACTCCACAGTCTGCCCAGCCCCAGCCTGGACTCCTCTCTGAGCTCCAGACCCACAGCACGGGCTGCCTTTTGGACATCTCCTTCCAGATAAAATAGCCTTTCTTAAAGACCAGCTCCTTCTCCCAGATGCCCGTCTGGGTCGATAACACTATTGCCTCATCCCTGAAGTTAACCTGGGCCCTTCTTGCTTTATTGATCTGCTCAGCCACAAGGTCCCACTAATTTGACGTCTTCAGTGACTTTATCCTCTGCTCCATCCCCCATAACTACCTCAGTCTAGCCCTCTGCATATCTCACATCTTATTGCAAAACCTCCTTTGTCCCCTCTCCACAGCATTATAGAAATGACTTGTGCCTAATGGGTTGCTGTCCCACTTCACCCCTCCCATGGCTCACCACAGCCTTCACAGCGATGGTCAAGCCCTGTGACATTCAGAGCTCTCCGTGCTCCGGGCCCTGCCTGCTTCTCCAATGTCACCTCCCAAAGACCCTGCACCACCGGCAATGATCCAACGATGGGAACTTAGCGCAGCCCCAACCCCACCTTGGAGCACCGAGCCTCTGCGTGCTGAAACGGAACCATTGCCTCTACCGTTCAGCTGGTGACCTTCTGAGCACACCGTAGGACTCACCTCCGGCACCTCATTTCTGGTGAGTCTCCTCTGAACCACCCCTGCCCCAGCACCCAAGAACATTCCACCAATGCTTCTTTCACGCATCCATTGGAATTGTGCGTACTTGCACAGCAGCACTCTTTGTCACCATCTGTGTCTGTGTGGCTCTGCGAGGGCTGGGCCATGTGGTATCCATCTTGACTTTCCTATTGAATAGTTCGGAACCCAGCACCTAACTGGCCTCCCCAGGACAGCTTGCTGAACATCACACACTTACTGATCGCCAGGACTTGATGTCTGGTCAAGAACCTCTCCACCGACCATCTTGGCTTGTCACGGAGGGAATGGGGACCAGCCATCCTGACAGCCAGGCTTGCACACAGCAACTCTGCACATTAACAACACTCTCCGGGAGAGAGGGAGACAGAATTCAAGACTTCTGCAGATAAATGCAAGAGGAAAACCTAAAAATGGTCACAGCCTTTGATGTGGTAGATGTCCTACTCTGAGTGCTTTCCCGTCCTCCTCATCCTGGTCTTAAGCTACTATTACGTGTACAAGACCTTTATCAACACGTTTCTCACAGAGCCCCCATCAATTAAAGAAACTACACATTATACATATATGCATAGGTATATAGATACCTATACATGTATGTGTATATATTCACACATACACACATATATATATGTGCTACGATACTAGTAAATTTTTGTGTTGTCTAACATACATAGTGTTAAAAATTATAGAGGGAGTTTAAAGAAACAGTAAGTGAAGTTATCATCGATTCTTTGCTCATCCCAATGGGTCACCTCATGAACCCCCCGAGTTACAAGTGCACATTTTGTGGGCACTAGTCTCTAATTCCAAAATGCTGAACAAACCCAACTGCTCCGAATTAGGAGTGCTTACACAACTATGTCCCCCCAACACCACCACCAGATGTGAATAACATTATGCAGAGCACAGACATGATTTAAACCCTTGCTGTGGGTCCTTGGGCAAGTGTTCACTTCTCTGAGCCTCAGTTTTTCCATCTCCCAAATCCGATGATAATCATTCCCTAGCAGGGCCGATGGGAGAATGCGAATGTGCCCCCGCATACAGAACAACAGTCCCCATACCCAGAAGGTACAACAAAGGGTCTCTAGTTCTGGACTGTTAGGCAGTGGGAGAATTATTTATTCCAGTTTTTCTTTTTTGCTGTTATATAGCTGTATTTTATTTTTTAAGGAGCCCAAAGAGAAGGGGATGATAGGGGAAGGGAATAGAAATCCAGGGTGACCTGAGATTTTAAGGGTGAAGATATTCGTTGGTTTTTGTGTTGTGGGCTTGCATGTGTCAGGGCTGGTCCCGAGGGCTGGGGTCAGCCAGGCCCAGGACAGACAAGCTGTGTTTAAGGAAGGGACGTCCAAGTGCAGAGGGACAGCAATGAACAAGCAGCTTTCCGACGGCGCTGAGAGCTGTGAGGAGACACACGCGTGACGTAGCAGAGGATGCGGCAGCGTGGCTGTGACTAGGTCGTCTCTGGGGAGGTGACATCTGGGCTCTGATTCCAAGGGTGCAGAGGAGCCGACCCGGAAGCAGTGGGCCCCAAGGCCCCCCCCCGGGGATGGAGGCCAGGGTGACAGAACCGGCCCCGCGACCTCCGCGGGGCGTCCCGCTGCCCTCCCGCTGCGGGGACTCCATGGCCCTGCTCTGCGTGTCCGATGCCCTTGACCTCTTCCGCAGACAAGGGACAAGAGCGGCGGGAAGCCAGCACCGCTGCCGGGACCTCAGGGCGCTGGGAGCTCCCCGAGCACCTTGCCCGTGGCCGAGTTTCCGGTCAGGTGGCTGAGGGTGACCGGCGCCTAAGGGGACGTGGCGGCGGCGCCGAGCTGTCGGGCTCCGGGGTGGCGAAGACCGTGCACACGGAGCCGCGGCGCCCCTGCGCTGGGGGCCTCGGGCTCGGCCTCTCCTGCCACCGACGCGCCTCCCTCCCACGCCAGCCCCCTGCCTGTTCTTCGGGCACCCTCCCCACCGGCGTTGTAGGTGTGTATCTGTGGGTGCGTGTGTCGCCCGTCTGGAGGGACAGCTCCGTGGCGCGGGGACTATTTCCCACTCTTTCCGCCACTCCGGGGAGAGCGTCTGGCCCGTTGCAGATGCTCCATAAATAAAGTTTACAGTGAGCTGATGGCCTCCACTGTCCCCCATGCCTCCCTGCGATTATTGAAAGAGAAAACCGCGAAAGAAACCTCTGTTTGAAGTAGAAAAGAAAATGTGTCGGATGAGCTCTTTTTTAAGGAAAAGGGAATAGAGCGCCCATCCTGCGCCAGCCATTTCCCTTGCAAAGGCTCCCTCGCGCTCGGTGCCCCTGCAGGGGCATTTTCATCAGCACCTGTGCCATGAGATTTCTAGCACCAGTTGCTGCCCTTTGACTCGTCTCCGCACCTGTCACGTGTCCCCCCCGCCCCGGGGGCTGTGCTCCCCACCCAGCCCAATAGCCCAACACGTCACCCACCGCCCGAGGGATGGAGGTCACTGTGAGATCAGAGAACGAAATCGCACATTTACATCTGTTACGTTCAAAAGCCAGTGATAATATAAAGCAGAACAATTGCGACGCACGCTCGAAAATCGAATTTCCCGGTCCCCCAGACTACGGAAGACACTGGAGGGCTGGAGGAGGGAGGGGCAGCATGAGGGTGGGAGCTGAGGGGGCTGCAGCCACTGCGACGCCCCTCTACCACCAGGACAAGGCCAGGGGGCCTGGTGGAGGCAGTCAGGGCCAGCCTCCATCTGAGGGAACACTGGTCACTGCTTTCACCAGGCCACTCTTCTGGCCACGTCCGGGGAGGGCCATTCTCTAAGTCTCCGAGGACAAAAACGGGTCCTGAACGGTGGAGGGAAAACAAAACACAGGTCCAAGGAGGGAGAGTAAAGAATGAGCTCGGGATTTCCCAGGGGTGGAATATCTCCCCTCCACTATCCCCATTTTGCAGATCAGAAAACTGAGACTCAGAAAAGTTAAATGGCTTGTATGAGGCCAGACAGATAGTGATGGGAAAAGAGTCTGAACCCAGGTCTCTTTGACTCCAGGGTTCCTGAGCCTCCCACCTCACCCAGCAGCCTGCATCGAGATGGCGCTGATCAAAATCCATTTCCCACCGGTCGCGAGTGTCCCTAGCGGCCGTTAGTGATTCTTCAAGTGAACCGAGAATCAAGAGTTCCCAGAAGGGTGTGCCGGTGGTTCCGCATGTGACCACTAGAGGGCGGCGGCAGCACACAGACCCACCCCTCCCCGTCGGAGCAGGTGGGGGCTCTCCCAGCCGGCCTGACCGCAAGCTGAGAACTCGCCCTGTTGCGCCCTCCGTTTCTTTATTCCAGTCTCTACTGCACAGCCCACCCCGCAGAGGGTGTGAGTAAGACTCAGCAAGACTTGCTGGGGAACAGAATGCCTACTGTGTGGAAGTTTTCAGCCTCCACCCTCGGGCCATGCATTAGACTCGGATTTCCCCCAGCCCGGCCTGGGACCAGCTCCCTCAATGCCGGCTGTTCATGCAGATTCCCCCCAGCTCCACCGAATCAAAACTGGGGTGGGGCCCAGGAATCTGCATTTATACCAAATGCAGAGGGTTCTGAAGCCAAACAAACTTTGAGCACTGCTGCATTTCAGCACTCAAAGCACGTGACGCCCCGAGTCAACCTTACTGAGCTGTTGTAAGGCCCTGGAGGAAGCCACTTGCCCAAAGCCACTCAACCAGGAGCCGTGGGGCCAGGATTCGCCCGCAGGCCTGACTGGTTCACGCAGTTGGTGAAACCAGCTGAGCTCCAGTTGCAGTGGGGTCCCCGTGGGGCACCTGTAAGCAGGCCCCCTTATAGAAGGAGGCCCTCTTATTTGGGTGTCAGTCGCCTCACAGAGCCATGGCCACAAGACCCTGAGAATGAGGTCTTTTGTGAGGGAAATTTCCTTGACATCTTTCCCAGCCAGACTTCCAAGTTCCCTGAATTGGACTTTAGGAATAAAATTAGGTTCCCTTTGGAATCAGAAACAGAGGCAAATGGGTAGCTGTTCAATGACACTCTCCTGCTTAGAAAATATCCTGACACCTTAGTGCCTAGCTGCTGAATGTCCAGGTGTCATTTCTAGAACATTCTAATTGAGCCATTCCCACCCCTGCAGGGTTAAGATAGCAGATGCATGAGGCATTTCATCCACAAGAAAGTGTAGGTGTGTGTATTCTGCGTTTCAGGTTTACCCTGAACACTCAGGAGAGGCCATAAGGAGAGGCAGTGCCTCTGTGGTGAAAAAGAATGAGAGGGAGGAAAGCGTGTGAGCATGAGGGAAGAAACAGAGGTCCAGACGCAGGTGTGGAGGGGTCGTCTGAGCAGCTCCACAGGGCGGGAGCCATGGGGATCAGACCTCTGTAGGGATGTGAATTCTGCAGCCTGTCTCCAGGCTCTCATGACATGCGGGCCTGTGGGACAAGGAGAGCAAAGGCCACTGCAGTGTTTGCTGTGGAACAGGGCTGATTGTGAGAGGAACACCACCTGCTGTCACCACCCAGGAAAGCCCCACACCGCCCTCCTGCCGCCTGGCTCCTGAGATCTCAGCCAACCGAAGGGAAAATGTGTAAAGAGACTGAGGGCAGTCTTCTGTATTTTGGGTTGGTTCATGCATTTGACTGGGTTATTTTTTTCTCCTTGTTGGTTGCTTCAAGGAAACAGGTGTGTTGAAGGAACTGGAATGTTCAGGCAGTGGAAACTTCCCTCGACTGCTCTTTAAATACAAAAGGGCAGGCAGACTGGGTTTAGGTGTGGTCTAGTGGGTATAAATTATAGAGAAGTGAATTTAACTTCCGTAAAATTCAGTTCAACCAGATTCGTTGGGCATCTCTGTAACGTCCCATCCCTGATACTTTCAAGACGACTTAAGAGGGTATGTTGATTTTTCTAACAGTTATCTACTTACTTTAATGAGAAGTAAAGAAAAATATAATTGTACTTCCAACCCTTAATTTACAGTCACAATACAAAATTTTATTTTTTAATGAATTTATCTATATTTTTAAGTTAATTGATTTAAAGAAATCTTAAGTTAAATAGTAAAGGCAGCATACAGAAAGTGCGAAAATCAGGAGGGCAGTAAGAGACCATTGGGGTTCGGGAATCACTGACTGGTTGGAGATGATTTGTGAGCCTACAGAGTTGCTGTAACAGACAAGCCCTGGTCTCAGTAGCTGGGGGGGTCTGTCACAGCAGTGGCCCCTGACCAGCCAAGCTTGTCAGCATTCACAGTTGGTGCAGCCCCCTCCCCTCCAGTCGGGCTGTCTCTGTGACTTGCCCCAACCTACAGAATACAGTGGAAGTGATGCTGGGTCCGTTCCAAGCGTGAGCCTCATCAAGGTTTGGCAGGTTCCACTCCTGCACTCTTGGGAGCTCTAATCTCCTTAGAAGAAGACTGGCTATGCTGTTGGAGAGACCAACGAAGGACCCCATGGAGAGGCCGGGTGGAGGGGGCAGTCCTGCTGCTACGCAAAGAGAAGCCTTGCAACCCAGGGTCCCAGCTGAACTCAGACCCCCGCCAGCCCCCCAGCTGAGTGTGCTGGTTGCAGGAGTAAACCAGCAGAGGCCCTGCCCAGCTAAGCCCAGCCCAGATGCAGAAGTGCGCACAGTTAGAAACAGCTGTTGTGCTAAGCCACTAAGGTCTGAGGTGACATGTTATGCAACAATAGGTAATAATCAAAAGGGTGTTTTGCTATAATGCAGGTTTCTTTCTCACTCGCAGTACACCTCAGTGTGGGCTTCGGGGGCATGGGGGGCATGGGGGGCAGGGGAGGACAAGGCGGGGGTACTGCTCTGCTCCACGCAGTCATTCAGGGATTCGGCATCCTTCCACAGAGCGGCTCTGCCGTATTCTAGGGACTTGGAGTGCTCCTTCAGCCCCGCCACTCCTGGCCACAGATGAGGGCAGAGGCACAGCGCAGAGGGCTGTGTGGGAGGTTTGGGGGCCCGCAATGAGGTGGGACAAGAACTTAGTTAGGTGGCTTCGCCTAACTTAAAGGGGCTGGAAAGTGTGACTGGACCACGTGACCGGGATAAAGAGGAGAAGCCCAGATTTGGAGAGCCCGACCTTCTCTCTACATATGTTATTAAAATTAAAAAACAACACAAAACTGGAATCACATAGTGCAGTGGGTGTTGTACTAGCATATGAATAAATGGCCTTGGGGACCCTGTAAAAAGAGCAATTAATTTTGCATGGGCCAGATGGCCAATCAGCAAAATACATGAACCAGTGTTAGCATTTGACCTGGACTTTGAGGGGTAGCTAGGGGTCTGCCAGCAGGAAGGGGAAGGTGGATCTAAGTAGAGGGTAGAGGGCTGTGAAAGAACCCCGTATGTGCAGAAAGCAATACAGGAAACAGCCCCAGAATGAACGAGGCTAAGTCTGGGCAACCTGGATCGAGGCCTCTGACTTGGGCAGTGAGAGACATGCTGCTTAGTCTCTCACTTATGTGACCCTTTCGGTTTAAGCCATTTTGAGCTGGGTTCCATTTTTTGTAAACCGAAAATCCCTGGGGAATAACCCTTTCCAATATGAAACATTAGGACCTTTATTTCTAAGGAAACAGCATCCACTACATTACCAAGGCCAATCCCCCAAAAGGGCAGTGGGGTACAGCTAGATAATAAGCACAGAACGTCCTCCGCCAAATCTTTACCACTGGTCCCCACCGTCGGAGTCCTTGATCAGTTACTCCATTACCTACACCTGGGCATCAAAGCATCTCCGGCTCTGAACCTCTCTCTCCTCTCCTGTGAAATGGGTGTTACCGCAGACACAGTAGCACACCACCTCCTTGGATGCTGCGGAAACTGTGCTGTCCCGAGGGCTCCCCCTTCTGGCCACAGATGATTGGATGAGATGTGGCCACCTGACCCTCGATGAGCCAATCAGATTCCCTCCTATTGGAATTGGAGCTAGGAGACACAGAATCTCCATTGATGAGCCTGCAGCTGACTGCCTGGAACTTGGGACCCATCTCTAGCAATGCACAAGCTGGAAAGTTGACAGTTGGAACCCCATCTTCAGAGAAAGGCTGGAGAAGAGAACAGATCAGCAGAGAACCATACAGCCCAGGGATGGAGAAAAAGAAAGGGGGTGGCCCAACGACTTTTTAATTCCCATGAGACTCAACTCACTCTCCTGCTTGTGTTTTCCACGACACTCCCCTGTAACCTACTAAGAAACACCTTTTCTTAGATTCTTTGAGTAGGTTACTGTTTTTTGTGAAATAAATAAGTCCTGGCTGAAACAGAGAAAACAACAATTTATTGAATCATTGCAAGACTAATAATATCATATCATAATATAAAAATATGATCATGAAGCAAATTGGAGATAAAAGTAACTTTTTGGAATGTAGTGTAGACTAAGTGAGACTATCCATGAAATGCATAGTTCCTGGCACATATTAGGTGCACCAAAAAAAAAGATGCTATGATGATCATTGATGACCCTCCTGCATTGTTCCTCCCACAGCCTCCACACTCACAGGCATGCGTGAGTTTGTGACTTCACAGAGGATGTGATAGAGGGAAAAAGGGTTTACCTTGCCTGGCACACAACTGCTAGCTTCAAATCCCTGTTACACATTCTCTTCTACAAAGACCCTTTCTGGTCATGGCCCCACAAAGTGTTTTTCTCTTTCCCTTCTCCTAAGAAGACCTTAGACTCATGACCTTTGCTCTCCCTCTGGGATTCCCGGCTCCACTCCAAACTTGCACACCCAAACCTGTGCGGGTGCTCAGCAGGACAAAGGCCCTCCACCGTGACGGTCAGTTGTACAGCACAGCTGGCTGCCTCTTACACGGACCATGGCTACTGGTGCTGAGCAGGCACTGTGCTGGCTCTAGTGACCTGGGGCGTTTGCCAGTAGGCAGAGCTAGATACATCAGCAACCACCAAGGACGAGGGTGGCATTCGATGTCCTCCTGGCGGATGCTGTGTGACGCTGATGGGCCTGCCCTCTCTCCCTCCTCCCCCAACACTGCCCTCTCTCTCACCTCCGTGGCATGTCTTAAGAACTCCTGAAGATGTCACATAAGGTAAATGCCATGTTGTCTGCAAGGAGGTGGACCTTACGGGAGCATTAGAACTAATCAACAAGAAGAAAGGAGGCTGGAGGCCTCTTCTTTAGGGAAGATATTCTGTCTCCAATAAAGGCGAAGAATCTGCAGGAGGGGGGAATGGAGAAGCGAAGAGAAATCCTTCTATGTACCAGATGTGTCCTGACATGTCATGTGTCTGATTCTCCACAAAGCTCCAAGGCAAATTAAATGTGCCTGACGAACAAGAAGTGGGCGTGGCTGTGAGTGCTGCAGCTAGAGGGCGCTGTCAGCCCGCATCGCAATTAAACTGAAATGGTCCCCAAACGAAAATGTCTGACTCTTGGCCAGACGTGTTGGTTAACTTGATTCCGTGCCCGTCGTCTACAGTTGTACAGTGCAGACATCCAAACAGTTATTCTATTGGCCCCAGGAACAGTGATGCACTTAAGCTTTTAATTTGCTTGATAGCATTGCAGCCTTTCTAAAACAGACAAATCGCTAATACCAAGTGATGGCCTCAAATTCCATCACCACCCAAGTTTCCAATTAGAAATTCTAAATATACTGCTAAGCTGACAACACTGGAAGGCTATGTGTCAGAACAAGAAATTCATAATTAGAAAGAAACACAAGTGACTGGCACACATAGGAAAATACGCTTGTGTATGTTGATATTACATAAACGCAAGTGGAAAAGACCGCACAATATTGTTTTCATCCAGCAAACTAGTAAATGCTAAAACGTTTGATAATTCTGATTTTGGAAAGCGTGTAGGGAGACAGACACCCTCTCACACAGTGGCTGTGAGTGACAATTATTACAACCATTTTGAAAACATCTTCACACAATCTATCTAAATTGTAAAAGTATGTACTCTTTGATCCAGGCTTTCTGCTGCCAGGGATTTTCCTACAGCTATAGTTACATATGTTTAAATTCTACGGAGCGGCCAGAATAAATGAGCTGCATCTGCATAGAGCAAAACACAGAATGACTCCAAAAACATAATTTGCATAAAAATAAGACAAAGAATGATTTTAAAGCATAACTGAATTAACAAATATAAAAATACCCCCAACAGCAATATGTGTTTGGAGTTACACATAGAATGGAAATGAACAACAAAGGCAAATAGAAAGGATACACATTACACACGAGAGTGGACGCCTGTGGTGAGAATAACAGTAACAAGGAAGGAGATAAGGGAAAAACAGTAATAAGATTTTTAAAAAACCAAAGAGAGGCTTTATGTGCACAATAATTACACTGTGCTGTGAATTAAGGATCATGAGAGAGTTAATCAGGAGCAACTGAGGTCTGAAAAAAGGGAAATTAAGGGGCCCGTCCTGTGGCCTGGTGGTTAAGTTTAGTGCATTCTGCTTCAGGAGCCCAGGTTCATTTCCTGAGTGTGGACCTACAGCGCTCATCAGTGGCTGTGCTGTGGTGGTGACTCACATACAAAATAGAAGAAGATTAGCAACAGATGTTAACTTCAGGGCAAATCCTCCTCAGGAAAAAAAAAAAGGAAAATTAAAACAATGACAACAAAATCGTCCAACTATTCTTGCCTAAGATACAAAATACAGGCTCAAAAGTGTTAATTGAAGGGGCGGGCCTGGTGGCTTAGTGGTTAAGTTTGCATGCTCTGCTATGGTTGCCCAGGGTTCACGGATTTGGATCCCATGCAGACCTACACACTGCTCATCAAGCCATGCTATGGCAGCATCCCATATACAAAATAGAGGAGCACCGGCACAGACGTTAGCTCAGGGATGATCTTCCTCAAGCAAAAAAAAGAGGAAGATTGGTAACAGATGTTGGCTCAGTGCCAATCTTCCTCACACACACACACACACACACACACACACACAATGATAATTGAGATATATGTTGTAATAACTACACGTTGAAAGCATTCTAACTGTCCAGCAGTTGGGTGAAGATTGAATAAATTAGCTTACAGCCATGCAACCAGCCAACAATGCAGCCCTGAAAAATAATGAGGTGATTCTGTATGAACTCGTATGGAATGTTCTCTAAGATATGTAGTTAAGTTGTACAAGTGGCGTGGAGTGTAAAAGGAGACACGTGTAGATGAGCTGGGCATTTGTTCTCTCCCTCCTGCCAGCAGCTCACTGAGAGCACTGAGCCAGCAGGCCTGAGTTTACTCAGTGACAGAACAGGCTGATCCAGCCACTGAGCCAACGAGCACCCCCATTTCCAAAAAGGTCATTTCTTCAACAAGGAAGGTCCCATTGAAACACGGTCACCTCGATGCTCCCTGCTCCTCCTTCTCT
This sequence comes from Equus quagga, assembly GCF_021613505.1. Taxonomy (NCBI): domain Eukaryota; kingdom Metazoa; phylum Chordata; class Mammalia; order Perissodactyla; family Equidae; genus Equus; species Equus quagga. The sequence continues at coordinate 49,074,852 of NC_060273.1, forward strand.
ATGAAAATGCTAGAATATTTTCTGAAGGAGTTTCCTCTCTGGGACCCATCTCTCAGGCAGTCCTAGCTCAGCTGTGTCGGATGAACCTGTGTATCATTGGAATCTCAGAAGGGGAAGAGACAGAAAATAAAGAAGAATAAGTATTTGAGAAGATAATGGCTGAGGATTTTCCAAAAATGGTAAAAGACGTCTACCACATATCCACAAATCTCTCAGAACTGCAAGCAGAATAAATACCCCTTCCACTCAGCTCCCCCAAAATCATCTTTGCACATCATATTCAAACTGCTGTAAATCAAAGGTAAGGAGGGAATTTTGAAGGCAGAGAAAAAAATATGCCACGTACAGAGCGTCAAAGATCAGAAGTGGCAAACTTTTCATCAGAAACTGTGCAAGCTGGAAGACAACAGAATGACATCCTTGAAGTGACGAAAGAAAAAAGAACTGTCAGCCTGGAATCCCACTCCCCAAGGGGAAGATCTTTCAGACACGAAGGAGAGAAGGCAACATGCTTCTGGCTGCAATGGGGTAACAGGGGGAGAATATATGCTCCCACCTTAAACAACTAGAAAAATTAATAAAATACCTTAGTTTTCAGATACTGGACAACATGCAGCTATCCCAGGTGGTCTAACAAGCACACAAATGGGTTCCAGGAAGCCTTGGATGGCAGGACTGTGGGTAGAAAGGATAGAAAAATATATGTGAAGAAGTAATGGCCAAATGTTTCCCGATTTGAAAACGCACAAATCCAAGTGCCTAAGAGAACACCAGGCAGAATAAACAAAGAAAAACATCATCATATTTCTGAAAACTAACAATAAAGATAAAATCCTTAAAACAACCCAAACATTGCACACAGAACACCACAGACATTACACACAAAGGAACAAAGGTAAGAACGACAGCCTATTTCTCATCAGAAAGGATGCAAGTCAGAGAACAACATTTTATATACTGGGTGGAAAAAGAGAAAAAATTATTAACCTAGAATTCTATACCCAAAGAAAACACCTTCCAGAATGAATGTAAAATAAAGAATTCCTCATACAAACATCACCAGCGTAACTGCTCAACAAGCAATGTTACTCAGGAAAAGTTCTTGAGGAAAAGGGACGGTGACATCAAATGGAAATTTGGAATGAAGAACGCTGGGGTAGTAAATATGGGGATAACTATAAAAGACATTTTTCTCATGTATTAACCTCTTTAAAAGATAATTGCTTAAAACAAAATGAATAACAATGTATTGTGTGGTTTGTAACATGTTAGAAGTAACAACACAAAGGAGAAGATAGAGACTAGCTTCAATACACTGTGGTGAGATTCTAACAACACAAAGTGGTACCATGTTGTTTGAAGGTAGGTTGGGATAAGTTGAAGAGATATATCTGAAACTCTAGAGCAATCACTTAAAAAAGTAATATGAAGGGGATATCTAATAAGCCATATGGAGATAAATGGAATTACTTATTTTTTAAAAGATTCAATTAACATAAAAAGAGGGCAGGAAGAAAAAAAGAAACAAAGAATGGATCTAACAAATAGGGGAAAAATAGCAAGACAGTAGATTTAAACCCAAACATATCAATAATTACATTGATTCTAAATAAATTACACTTATACTTCAATTAAAAGACAAGTTTTATCATGTTTGATTAAAAATTAAGACATAACTATATGCTGCATGCAGGAAACTCAGTTTAAATATAAAGACACAGATAGGTTAAATGCAAAGGATGGAAAACTATATCCCATGCAAATACTAATCATAAGAAAGTGGGAGACAAATAGCCAAAAAGCACATGAAAAGATTCTCGACATTGCTAATCATGAGAGAGATGCTAATCAAAACTACAATGAGATAGCACTTCATACCCGTTAGAATAGCTATTATAAAAATTTTTTAAATAACAAACATTGGTAAGAGTGTGAAGAAATTGGAATCCTTGTACATTGATGGGAATGTAAAATGGGCAGCCACTGTGGAAAAGAGTATAGTAATTCCTCAAAAAATTAAGCATACAATTTGCTATGGTCTGAATGTTTGTGTCCCCCAGATGGCATATGTCGAAGTTCTAATGACCCCTGTGATGGTAGCAGGACACAGGGCTGTTAGGAGGTGGTTAGGTCATGACAGCAGAGTCCTAGGGAATAGGAATAATGCCCTTATGAGAAAGGCTCCAGAGAGACCCCTCGCCCCTCCCACCATGTGAAGACTCGGTAAGAAGCAGGCAGTCTGCAACCCAGGAGAAGGCCTTCCCCGGAACTTGACCATGCTGCCGCCTGAACCTCGGACTTTCAGCCTCCAGAGTCAAGAAAAATAAATTTCTCTTGTTTATAAGTTACCCAGTCTGTGGTATTTTGTTATAGCAGCCCAACCAGATTAAGATAGAATTACCATATGATCCAGAAATTCCACTTCTGGGTATATAACCAAAAGAATTGAAAGCAGGGATTCAAGCAGACACATGTACAGCCATGTTCACAGCAGCATTATCCACAATAGCCGAAAGGTGGAAACAGCCCAAGCACCCAGAGATGGATAAATGGATAAACAAAATGTGATATATGCATACAATGGGACATTATTCAACCGTAGAGAGGAAGGCAATTCTGGCACATGCGACAACAGGGATGATTCTTGAAGACATTATGCCAAGTGAAATAAGGCAGAAACAAATTATAAATGCTGTATGGTTCCTCTTACGTGAGGCACCTAGAAGAGTCAAAACCATAGAGACAGAAAGTAGAATGGTGGTTTCCAGGGAAAGAGGGAGGGGGGAACGGAGGATTATTGTTTAATGAGCACAGGTTTCACTTTGGGAAGATGAAAAAGTTCCGGAGATGGATGGTGATGCTGGTGAACAACAAGTTGAATGTTCTTAGTGCCACTGAACGGTACACTTAAAAATGGTTAAAACAGTAAATTTTATGTTATGTACATTTTATCATGATAACAAAAGAAAGCTGGAGATGCTATATTAATATGAAAGCACACTTCGGAACAAGAAATATTACCAGAGATGAAGGATATTTCACTTCTGGCTTCCGATTATTGTGTAGAAGGAGTCTGGGAGTTGCCACTCTATCCTAGATAAGCAAAAAGCTGAACAGATGGAAAACCAACAGCTCTTCTCTGATGCATAAGAGAGAAGAGGACCCAGGGTACCACCGCCCCCAAGATTGGAGGGACAGACAGGGAGTCGCAGGTTACCAGAGCAGACGCCCAGGAGAAGGGATCCGCGGCGGGAACCAGAGCTGGTGGGGGAAATCTGCACTGCCGCTGACGAATCGCGGGAGGCTCAGTGCAATCGACTCAGAGTCAAACCCTCCACAGGGACCCAGCCACTGGGGCCCCGCCATATTGTGAAATCTACCTCCAGGGGTTGGACCAGGTTCCCACACTAAATATCAGAGAAAATCCCCTCAAGCTTCTGGCAGGGGAAGGGTTTTGAACAGAAACCATTTTGAAATATAAGAAGAACCCTGTTCTTCTTAGCCAAACCTGCCCTCAGAGAAACTGGTTAACCAGAGTGTACATGGCTCGGAATTCATCAGTCAGACTCTGACTCTATCAGAGTCTAACTAGGGAAGGGACATACATAACTCCAGCCCACTCTAGCCATCCTCCCCATCTAAGGGGGGGAGATGTGCTAATTTATGCTTATATATAAGCCAAATGAGTGACATCTATGACTCAAGGATGAGAGGGAGGAATTAGGATTATTTTGTTATTGTAAGGTGTTATAGAGCATTGTATACTAAACAAAGAAGTATGACTGATCTACTAAGAAAGGAGAGAAAATGGAATCATGGAAATGCTCATTTAAACCACAAAAAAGAGAAGGAATGGAAGATGAAAGTAGAAACTATGAACAAGGGCAACTAGTAGAAAACAGTAATGAATAAGGTAGATATTAATCCAACTATATCGATGATCACATTGAATGTCAATGGTCTAAATGCACCCATTAAAAGATTATCAGAGTGGATCAAAAAACACAACCCCAATATATGTCCTCTACAGGCAACCCACATTCAATAGAAAAACACACAGATTAAAAGTAAAGGAATGGAGAAATAGACCCCATGCTAACACTAACCAAAAGAAAGTAGGAGTAACTACATTAACTTCAAACAAAGCCGACTTCAAGTAGGGGAAGTTATCAGGGATAAAGAAGGGCATTACAGAGTGTTAAAAGCGTCCATTCTCCAAGAAGACATAACAATTCATAACATGTATTCACCTAACAACAGAGCATCAGGCTATCTTGGGAAAAATCTGATAGAACCCCAAGGAGAAACAGAGCAATCCTCTATCATAGTTGGAGACTTCAACAGCCCTGTCTCAGAAATAGATAGATCCAACAGACGGAAAATCAGAAAGGACATAGTTGAACTCAACAACACCATCAAACCACGAAATACAATGGCCATCAATAGGCAACTTCGCCCAACGACAGCCGGTTACATGTTTTTCTCAAGCTCGCATGGAACATTCACCAAGGTAGGCCACGTTCTGGGCCACAAAAAATGCCTAACACATTTAAAGGAATAGAAATCATACAATGTCTGCTCTCAGATCACAATGGAATTAAACTAGAAATCAATAATAGAAACATACCTGGAAAATCCCAAAATACATGAAGATTAAAGAACACACATCTAAATCACAAAGAAATGAGCCCTAGGACCTGCACAAAGTCACAAAGTCTCAGATTTAGTAGACACTAATGTTTGTTGAATGACTGAATGAATGAACAACTAAAGAATAAATGAATATACATGGTACAAGTTGTTGACAACTGACAAAGAAACACAATAGAAGGTGACCCTAATCACTTGTGTTTACAACTATTATGTTCCTTGGCACACTGTGTTAGTAAAATTCACAGGAAAGCGTTTCAGAATAAGCATTTGTAGCAGTTAATAGTCAATTAAATTTCTCTGTCTCATGACCGCCATTTTATAACTGGCACAGAGAAGGGGATATGGCTGCCCGCGGGAATGCAGTTTTACTGCCCTGTTTCCTCTTTGCCAAGTGACAAAGAGCTAGCCTTCGTTTAGAAGCCAGGAGCCTGCTGTAGGCCACTTTTGCTGTAATCACTGCAAGTGACTGGCTAAATTCTTTGTCTGGATTGAGTCAGACCCTGAAGATGCTGTGTAGCCCAGCAAAGACGCGAAGTCCTGTCCCTTCGCACATGCTTCCTCCAGCCTTGTGAGCACATTTTCCGAACCCAGTGCTATAAATATGAAACCTGGAGGCAAAGCGCAGGAAAGCCATTATGAAAATCTCAGGCTTCAGAGATGAGCAGAGAAGTAGAGACAAGAGGAGCCAGGACAGAGCAGGAGGACAGGTGGCCCGATGAGGACCCAGCCACATACTTGCACCAGGATGCAGGAAGCCTGCCCAAGAACAAAGACAGGAGGCCTCAACCACTGTGTGCCACGAAGGGTGAGTTTCACAAAGCCGGTTCATGTTTATGGACCTTGGAATCAAGTAAGTGCAGTCATGCTCTGCATAATGACAGTTTGGTCAACGACGGACCGCGTGCATGACGGTGGTCCCCTAAGATTGGTACAGCCTTGGTGTGTGGCAGGCCACACCACCTAAGGTTGTGTAAGTGCACTCTAGTGTGTTCTCCCAACTATGGAATTGCCTAATGACACATTTCTCAGAACGTATCCCTGTCGTTAAGCGACGCATGACTGTCAAAAGGCACCACAATGAATTCACTTGGGATTTCACAAGCATTTGACCTCGCCACAAAGCCACTCTGGAATGAACGGGCAGCTGCCAGAGATGGTTGTCTTTTTAAGGGGGAAATTTAAATTATTTAGGGACTTAGCCTTTGTGAAAGAAATGTTTATTTAAAATAGATGACTAGAGAACTGACGCTCCCCTCTACTCAGTGAGGAAAGAGCTCAGAATCCATATCGGCAAATGGCACTTCATTTAGAAAGGAGAAGATATTCATCAAAGATGGCTTCTCACCTTGGAAACCAAATTATAACCTAAGAATGTCTCTCTCTCTCGGGCAAATTTGGTTGCAATGGGCCCCTGGTAAGAACATGCCTGCTGCACCATTCAGCCACACTGTCATTTTCCTAACAAGCTATAGCCTCTCGCTTTCATTTCTGCCTCCTTTTGAAAGGCAAATCTCCAGAAAGAGTAATGCGTGAAGCTTGCCTTAGTTCCTAACCAGCATCTTGATGTAATGACAGGATGCTAACATCTGAGCAACATTCACAGTCTTCGAAACCCTTTCACCTTCATCATTGCATCCGATCTTCACACAGTAACAGAGGCTTCCACGTTTGGGTATAGGCACTTTTCATAACTTTAAGCCTGGTCTTAACAAAGCCCTGGAAGGTAGGTAATGGTTGCATCCCCACTTTACAAATGAGGAGACCAGGCCCGGCAGTGGGGCGAGCTGCCCCAGATGACCCAACGGCTGCTGGGCAGAGCAGTGATAAGGCTTAGTTCTTCTGCCTGCTGTTTCTTTTCATTTCTGCTGCTCAAACTCCGATTAGGTTAAGAGCCAGGAATCCAGGGATGTTTGGCTTTGAAATTCTTCTAAATTTCATGCATTTAATAAATATTTATTGAGAATGTAGAGTATGCAGTCGACGTGACAGTGGGAAGGAAAATAGACACAGGAAAATTAGTAAGCAAACAAGGTGGTTTCAGTAGTGACTTTGGACAACAAAGGCGGTTGACGAGGTCACATGACGCAGTGACTGGGAAAGGGGTGACCAGGGGAGGCTCTCTGAGAAGGAGACGTCACCTGAGACAAGTGATGAGAAGGAGGCAGGCTGGGAAGAGCAGAGTGGGGAAAATTCCAGGCAGAGGGACCAGCAAGTGCAAAGGCCATGAGGAGGATCAGAAAGAAGGCCAGTGCAGCGGGAAGGCAGGAATGAGGTCCCTCCCAGGCCACTGCGGAACCAGGCCACTGCAGGGGCTCCCAAAGGCCTCCTTCTGCCCCCAGGCTCCTGGCTCTGCTTCTCTTGGAGGAAAGAGAGGGAGAAAGGATGCAGGACAACCTGGGCTGTGGTTAGGCTCCTTCACTTACAAGCCATGTGCCCTGGGGAGAGAGTTTAACTCCTCCGGGCCTCAGTTTCCCCATCTGGAGAATGGGTATGGTTACCCCCACTTTGCAAGGCTGCTTCTGGGGTGTGTGATAACACGCAGCACAGAGCAGGTGATCAGGTCCCATGAGCAGTGACATCACTCCTTGACCTGGCATCCCCCGCAGCCTGACATGTCCCAGCCAGAGTCACCTCCCAAGCGTGCCCTTCCTTTTCCCTCTTCCGTCCCTCTGCCCACAGCCCTCCCCTTGTCCTCTCCTGCCGGGAGAATCAGGACCAAAGCATTCGGCCGAGAACACAGGGCACTCCCCAGAACAGTCCCAAATTACTTTTTTAAAATCCTTTTTATTTCTACTAATGATGAATGAATACTTTCTCCTTGTAAAATATGCTGACACTAAGAAATAAAGTTATGGAGAGTAAAAGTCTTTCTTGATTCTCACTCCCTGCTCCCAAAACAAGCTCTGCCAATGATTTGAGACATCCGTCTGCCTTCTATATTCATTTACGTGCACGTGCCTACACAGACGCAAACACGTATAATGTTTCATGTAAACACGGTATCGTCCGTTGGGGGTCCACCTAGCCCAGAAGGGAAAGTTTACCCGCCCTGTACACCTTTGCCCCGCTGATGCCCTCACCTCACCTTTACTCCTCATAAAGGCCTGGAAAGGCCCGAGTCAAGTTCCACAGGCCTCAGCAGCCTTCCTGGCCGCCTGCTGCCTCTTCTGAATCCCAAGGACGGTTATCTCAGGGAAGCTTGCATTTTACACCAGATGAACGTGAAATCCTGTGTTTGGCCAACATGTGTGTGCTTCCTCATACCCCACTGCAGGGTCTGGAACAAGCCTGGACACTGCAGTCAACAGCAGTAGTCACGCTCACGTCTATAGTCGTAGCTGACATTCACTGAGCACCTGCCTCGCATCAGACACTGTGAGCACTTGCACACGAGACCCACACAGCCGGCCAGTGGGCCAGCCAGGGCTTGGCGCTGACTCAGGGGCCGTGCTTTCAGCCACCGTGACGGAGCGACTCTGCCATGGTGGATTCCACTAAAGCCAGGTCGCACGTGTGCCCGAGAGCCGGGTGAGGTCTGGTTCTGCCTGTGGTCTCTCAGGGAGCAGGCTGACCTTCCACAAGAGAACAGCCCCACCCCCTGCATCATTCCCAGTTTCCGCCTGCGCCTCCCACCTCACCCCGCCTCGTCACCTCCCTCCAGCTGGGTCCTGACTCCCACCTCCCAGCCCCACTCACACCTTAGACCGACACCCACAGTTTGCTCCCTCCACTCCAGCTTTCCTCCCAGACAAGGCCTCCGCCTCATCGAGGCGTGCTTTTGGAAGCTCAGAGAAAACAGCATCTGATAGTCCTATTTGTGAATAATCGGTTCAAGCACGTCCTGCTGATGGGAAAAAGGGGGAGACTCCCGGAGGCTTGAGACTGAGAAGGGGGCGCAGGTGCAGGCAGCGAACCTGTCCAAGGCCGGGAAGGCTGGCCCCTGCACCTGCACGGGCGTGGGCACTCAGGAAGCTCCCCTGGGGACGGGAAGTGCAGCAGGAGGCAGGCTGAACTGGACAGTGAGCATGAGTGATGGACGACCCTCAGCGCTTCCAGTGGAGAAGACATGATGATTGTATAAGTATTTATGAAGGAAGAGCTGTATCAAATTTCAATTTTCCTTCCCTCGGAGCTTTTCTTCAGGCAAGCTCATCAAAGCAAACCTCTCTAATGAGCCTATGTGGCTACGTGATTCCCGGGACGTGTACAGCTAACTGAGGGTCAGCTCACATGGTGTTTTGTTAAGAGTGTATGAGTCAATGGCTACAGGATTTATAACTCCAAAAAATTTTCTCCTGGTACTTTGATGCATTGTAAAAGATGCAACAAAACTGAAAACCAAACGTATGGAAACTATTTAATAGCACTGATAGTCAATGAGATGGAAGGAAAATCATCATGTTAATGTTTCACTCTATTACATTAATCCTGAAGTATTTTGTACTAAATGATGGCCAATGCTGGTGGTGTTGAGTTGAAACAGGTCCATCCATGCCTAAGGGAGGCCACAGTGAAGACTTTGGGGAAAGAAGGTAAGAAGTGCACGTCCAGAGCATGAAATGTCCCTGTCCTTTTGCTTCATAGGAAAAATTGGGGGGGGTCCTACCCAAATGAAAAAATATCCCCCCAAATAAAATGCTAAATATTTGAGGATGCTTATTACAACAGAATAGAAAATGGATATACCTGAAAACTATAAATATCCAACCACAGAGCCTTGATTAAATTAAGTCTGATACAAAAATATTGTGTATGTAGTCAACCAAAAATGATAATTATGAGGAATATTTAGCAACAAGAAGTATATTTGTGATAAACGTTAGTGAAAGTAGAACCTAACATGGACAGTTCAGTGCGATCACGTCCATGTGTGCATTTGACCAGAAGGGATCCCAGCAGGGAAAAGAGTAGCGTCAGCATCGTGCAAGACTTTTGTAAAAATCAAAATTGCCTCTAATGAGTTGACACTGTGTTTACAATGGAAATAAAAGAAACTGTTGAAAGTGTACATAGTAGTGCTGAGATGTTTTAATTCTTTTCCTCGGGTGAAGCGCGTCTTTTGCGGCTGGCGTAGTCAACCCTCTGCTCCCCCGGGCGCAGTCAAGCCCTTCAGCCCGTTATTACTCCTTTGGCTACCTCCGTGGCCTGGGATAAAAGCCCAGCCTTTCAACACAGCGCTGTGGGAGACGGGGCTTGTCCCAGTTAATTTAGTGAAACTTAGGGGCATGATGACTCACCATCGCCCTAAATCAAAGCGGTTCCTCTAAGTGGGAGAGTTGTAACCCTAATCCCTGCTTTTTGATCCTAGCCAGGCGGGGGGCAGGAGAGATGGGCTTGAAGAAATAAAATTAACGAGTTCAGTAAGGATTATGTACTGCTTGGGCACTCCTAGCTGTGCTAAGCCACTTAATGTAGGGATAAACATTCAAATTCTGGAATCCATAAGCCTGGGTTTGACTCCAGGTCGGCCTCTTACCAGCTGTGTGGCCTTTGGCAAGTTACTCAACCACTCTGGACCTCACACTTCCATCATTCATTAAGTTTCTATTACATGTCAGGCACTATGGCGAGCACTGGGGGTGCTATGGGGGAAAGACAGAGGAGGTCCCTGCCCTCGGACACCTGAGTCACTAAGACTTACATAAACAAGGACACTAGTGCAAACCAAGTAATTACCGCTGGTGACGAGTTCACCAGAAGAAATAAATGGGGCTGGACAGAAGCTGTCATAGAGTTCCTGTTTCAGATATGTTGTTCTGGAAAGTTTTCTTCAAGGAAGCATTTTTCCGTTAAGATCCAAAGAGTGAGAAGGATCCAGTCTTAGAATAGCCTTGAGAAAGAGAGTCCATGCATTAAAAGAGAAGCTGGGAATTATAAACATGCCCACTTCATAGGCCTGCGGTGGGGATTAGATGGGGCGATGCTCCTAAACCTGTTAGCAGCGTTTCTTACTTAGGGCCCTCGGCAAACAGCAGCCACTACCGCCACCACTGCCACGACCCTGAGCGTGATGTCAGGGAAGGGACGTGAGTGAGAAGAGCTGCGTTTGAGTCACGGGTCCCCTGTTCACCAGCAGTTACCAGCAGAATGTCCTTGGCATGTTAGTCACTCTCTCCGAGCCTCAGTTTCCCTAGCCATAAGAGGGGGTCAGATGTGCAGTGTGTGGCTTGGAGTACTTCATAAATAGCAATTATGATGATGGCAATGACAGTGGCAATGATGATGATTCCAGCTGTGTGACCTTGAGCGAATGACTTAACCTCTCAGAGCCCCATTTTCATTATCTGAAAATGAGGGCAAATGATGAACTGAATGCCTACAAAGACCACGTGGCAGCTCTAAGTGGCACCGATTAATAGGAAAGCAGAACCACTCTCTACGTGGGTATTCCTGTTGATATCCCAGCTGCTGGCTGCTGTCTGGCACGTAGGTGGCTTTAATCATTGGACTGGACTGAATTGAACCGAGTTCCTGCTCAGCAACTGTGCACAGTCTTTTATACCTCAGGGGGCCAAAGCCAACACCACGAAGGTTGTCTGTGGGACCAAGGGCAGAGACTGGAAGATGCGTTTCAGCTTTCAGAGAACGTTTCCCATGCACTGCCCCTCCTTATCTCTCCTCTGTTGCAACAAAACCTCAATGTGCAACCTCCCTGTCCCTCTTGCATGTCTCCCCTACAACTAGGGCCCCTGGCCATTGAAGAGAGGTTGGGCATCTGAAGAGGGACAGTCCAGGTATCTGTTGTCCCCCGGGCAGACTTTGACAAGGACTCGACTTTCTTTGGATGCCCCAGAAGGAATCCACTTGCCTCAAAACATAACTGAAGACTTTGTGGCAGAGAGAGGAAAGATGACACACCCCGCAGAACACTGCATGCAGAGGCCCTTTGCACACCTCCTCCCCAGACACCCCAAGGGGCTCGCCCTTGCCCAGCTACCAGCAGCCCCGCAGACTCAGGGCTGCTCTGCTCTCCACCACCCCGCACTCTGATGCCTCCCCTCCCAACCTGCTAACCTGCACCATCAGCAAAAAAAAGCTGCGGTGGCTACTCGATCCTTCGTCCTTAGGAGGGTGTGAGGGTGGGGTGGCAATTATAAACTATTTTTTTTCTTTTCATGCACACTCTAAGAAGGCACTTCTTAATTGTCAGGCCACATGTTTACCAAATGCTTCCTTAATCTTTCTCCAATCCTTGTTCCGTGAGAATCATTAGATTGGCAAAGTTGGGACAAATTGCTTTTAGTTCCAAAGGAAGAAAAAGGCTACTCTTGCTATACGGTGAGTAAATTGAAATATGTGTATGCATACGTATACACACACACATACATACACACAAATATATACAATATATACACAAATAATTACATATTACATATATTTGTGAATACATATTTGTATATACTTATATATATATATATATTTGTGTGGATGTATACATCAGGATAAAGAGGGAGAACGAATGATGATGAAGGTGGGGTTTTTACTGAAATGGAAAAAAGCTTCTGGCTGATGACACCCCGTTGTTATGACTTAATCTCATCCGAGAATGGATAAGTAGGTTCTGCTCAGGGTTAAAATGAGCTTAAAAAGAGCTCCAAGCGAGCCAGCACCTAACGTGCCTGCCCTCCTTCCCCTGCAGAAGGGTAATTGCTCTTGATCTCTTGCAATTACCCTTTCTCTGCTTCCAGCAAGGATAATCTCAGGGGCAAAGTGAGGCTTCTGACTCAGCGATACCAGAGGGCTCAGCGGCTCAATGGGGAAATGTTTCTCTCTGGGGTGACCTCTGAAATTGTGCTTCTAATCCTAGGTGGAGAAAGTAAATAAGTCACCATCAAGCTAGAGGTGCCCTGAAGCTTGTTCGAGGAACTGGCCAAAGGGCTACGATGAGATGAGGAGCTGGTGAGGTGTCTCCAGGGCGTCTGTTCCACTTGGGAGGGAAATTGCACATACTGGGTGATAAATGCACAGTGAGTCCACATCAGTGAGACCCCTAGTGCTTCCGACCCTCACAGGAGTAAACTGTTGTGTATTCATCCACTGATCACTCAACTGCTATTAAGAGCCTATGATGTGCTCCCTAAACAGCCCGGCATCTAACACTCCACAGCTAATATGTGTCAGGCACTATTCTGGGCTCTGCAAAAACAAAGTGAAAGGCAGATAAAAATCTCAGACTCCAGGTGACTTACTCTCTAGTTGAGGGGGTAGGAGCATTTAGCAATAAACTAATAAATATGTGTTAGGGTTTTCCTGAGGTGGCCCAAGTTTAGACATGTCATGCCAAAGAAATTATTAACAGTACCCTCTTTCCCTTTCAGAAGTTATTTGTTTAGATACATATAAAGTAGAGGAAGGTGGGCACAGATGTTAGCTCAGGGCCAATCTTCCTCAGCAAAAAGAGGAGGGTTTGCAGAGGATGTTAGCTCAGGACTAATCTTCCTCAAAAAAATTGGAAAAAAAAGTATTGGTTTAGAAATTAAATTATATGGTTGCCTTACTGATAAGTCAAGGAAGATAAAGATTGGGTTTATCAAAATGGCAACTGCAACAGCTTCGGTTTAAGTGGAATGTTGGCGAGAACATCTAGTTGAAGCAAGTTAAGGAAAGAATGTGTGAAGAAGCAATGGAGACTATGAGTACAGACAATTTTTTTGAAGAAATTTGTTCTGTAGGGGAGCATAAAAATGGAACAAGTGTTGGTGGGGTTTGAGAGAGTTTAGTTTTCATAGAGGAGAAATAGCAGCATGTTTTCACGTTTATGGGATTGATCGAAGGAGAAGGGAAATTCTGATGATGCAATGGGAGTGAAGAGTGGAGACAACAGCTGGAGAGCTGTCCTCGAGTACAAGAGAGGAGAGGAGAGCTAGTGCGGATGTGGAGAGATTGCAGGGGACAAAAGAGAGGACAATTCATCTATTGTACCAGGAAGGAAAAGGATGGATGGATGGATAGATGGGTGGATGGATAGATAGAAGACAGATGGACAGATGGATGGATGGATAGATAGATAGATAGATAGGCAGGCACAGATTCACATAATTTAAGTAGATGTGGTGGTGGATACTGGTAGAATTTTTCTTCATATTGCTTCAGTTTTCTCAGCAAAATAAGAATCAGGGACATCTTTGGTGGGGAAGCACATTAGAGGCTTGAGGAGAAAGGAGAAGATATGAAATGGGCATCTGGGAGAGCAGGAGAGTGAATAGACCTGGGAAAGACACAAAGATTGGCAGGCATCTCACATAGCTGCTTGAGGTTTGTGGTCATCACTGTGATCCGAGAGGGTCAGCATGGTTAGGGGTTTGTTTCCAGCCACTTTTTCTGCTTGAGTGCAGACCTGAAGTTGCGGACTGTCGACACAACCAGCTTTGAGTTCTTGTCAGACAACCATGTTGAAATCAAAGGGAATGAAGGTATCTGCAAGGCAGTGATTAGAATGTTAGACCAGGGAATATAAACTGGGTAGGGAGAGAAGTGAGGGACATGAGAGGGATACTGACAGTGAATAATAGGTCATAGGGTCACTGGACTGAAGGTTCTGGAGGGGTTCAAATGTTGGTACTAAATCTAGAGAGATAGAAAGTATCAATCAGAAACTGGGATGGCAGGAAGTGAACTTATGGAGAAGGAATGTAGCTATTGGTAATGACAATGGGCATGACCATGGGAGTAAAAAGGAGGTGGTACAGGGGACAGGACCAAGGGTAATAAGCAGGTGAAAAACTAAGGCGCCAGGGCCAGCCCCAGTGGCCTAGTGGTTAAGTTCAGCATGCTCTGCTTCATGGCCCAGGGTTCCGTTCCCAGGTGTGGACCTACACCACTTGTCTGTCGGTGGCCATGCTGTGGTGGCAGCTCACAAACAAAAAGAGGAAGATTGGAAGCAGACGTTAGTTCAGGGTAAATCTTCCTCGGTGGAAAAAGGAAGACTGGCAGTAGATGTTAGCTCAGGGTGAATCTTCCTCAGAAAAAAAAAAAACAAGCCCAAAAAACAAAACGCCTAAGGGGCCAGTGTATTGGAGGGATTGCCTAATTGATTGCCTAGTAGAACGTACTATGCACCAAACACCATGTCAGCTCTTAAGGATATTTAGAGGAGAAAAATGAATTTCCTGTCTGGGAGCACATCACAGTCTGATGGAAAGTGAGGGACATAAAAAAATGATGATGGATAAAGAAAATATGGTGTATATATATATATATACACAATGGAATATTTTTCAGCCCTAAAAAAGAAGAAATTTCGCCATTTGCAACAACATAGATGGACCTTAAGGCATTACGCTAAATGAAATAAGTCAGACGGAGAAAGACAAATACTGTATGATCTCACTGATATGCAGAATCTAAAAAACACCTGAACTCATAGAGAGAGAGAGTAGAATGATGGTTACCAGAGGTGGGGGGTGGGGGTGGGAAAAATGGGTGAAGGTGGTCAAAAAGTAAAGAATAAAAAGAAATAATGGTAGTACGTTGTGGTAGATGATATGTCCTGGGTTCTCTTGAGGTGAAGGATCTAGCAATATGAGCCAGCAGCCTGCCTGGCACGTCAGCTGGAGTCCATCGCCACCCATGTCTCTCATTACACCACTTGCCCAGCCCCTGTGTGCATTTGAGCTTTAGACTCTGGCTGTGGGGTAGGTTAGAAAGCATAAAGGGGAAGTTCTTTTCCCAAAGAAAGTACTCAGTGAATGCTTGTTAAAGAAAGACCGAGAAAGAAGGAGGAAGAAGAAACATTTCCCTGGCAGAACTGGCCGAATCTGATAGCAAACAGAATTTGAAGAGTAGAGAAGAAGAAATCAAAAGTGCTTCTGAGATGTCAAGCCTGGGCAGCTGAACGGAGAGTGCTATGTGATGTAATTCAGATGCCCAGAGATTGAAATGTCAGAGTTCACTGCGTGGGTAAATGGCTTTGTTGGTGGATCCAATAACTGAAAAGTGAACCTACCTCAAAATGCCTGGACTAAGAGATATATGCAGAGTCTACTTAACGCTGGATCCCACAAACAAAAATGTTATTTGTGGAAAGGTTGTAGCCTTAAAAAAACCTGAAGTTTGCAAACTGGTTCACACACATATAGAAAGAAAGGTATCCACCACGCTTTGATGGAAAATAGTAAGAGGAGAATTTCCTGACAGCACTTCTAGCCATCCTCACCTTGAGTCTCTGGAGAACGATGATTCTGTCTGGAAAGGCAGGTTTCTCTGCTGTTTCTCAGACAATAGGTGATCAGAGGGCACCAGAGGAATTAATTAACTTCAGTTTTACCAAGCAAAGACTAGCCAGGTATCTTGGACTGAGAAATAAGAGGAAAAGGAAATTGCTTCAAAAAATAAGCTCAGGGCAGAAGGGAAAGCATCTAGAGATTTGGAGTTTTAAAGTGAGCACAGGAGTCAAACAAAGTTTCTTAAGACCTTTTCTCTGTAGAAAGTAGTGGTTATTTAACCCCATAGTGACATTGAGTGGAATTGACAAGAAGAGCCAATAGTACCTTACGGCACCATCAGACAAAGTTAGCATGAATACAACAGAAGGCTAAGTTTAGACTCCACTCCCTCAGAACAGCTCACGTATACTTTCCTAAATCGGCACCTCGTTCCAAGATTCTATTCTTTTTTTACTACCTCTTCCTTCTGCTTAGAAAGTCTTTTCTGCTCTTCCTTGATTGATAAAGGAACTTTTTATATTAAGCTCATTTGGTCCCCTGGCAGAATTAAAATTAGAAACTACCTCTTTTGTGAACATCTCTACTCTAGAATGCATTTCACTGTATGGTAATTATTTATTTGTGGATATTCTCCTTACTCCAACTAAAATCTTTGTTGAATAACTGATTGTCTACTTTGCACTACATATTTTGGACACAAGTGAAAAATCCAGAAAATTCACCAAATGATTTAGCGAACACAAGTGGAGCAACTACCTGGCAAGAAGTAACTGGATTTTTTAGTTAATTTTTCAGTTATAAAGCATATGATTGGGAAATTATTGACATGATTTACTGAACATTTTCCTCCCCATTTCTTTGTTTTGCTGTGGCTGTTGTTTATTTGTTTAGTGTAAATAAAACTTAAAGAGCCCAGCTCTTTCCTGATGCCTGGCCATGGTGAGGAACCAGCAACAAAACATTGCAAAAGATGCTCTCTTCTTATGTGTTTGTGCAACTATACATCATTGCATCATAATGGAAAGAGGGATTTCAGTCCAGGTTCTTATATAGAGCTGCCTTGATCTACCCCTTTTGTTGCTTCACTCTTTACTAGGAGGAAGAACCACTAATTTGATTTGCCAAAGTATAAAATACTAATAAGATTATGATTATTAGTAGTCAGACTTGTATTTTTCTTTTGAAATATTTTAGGACAAAGCTCTGTGGATATGAAAACTCACACCCCTCTCTTCTGAGGAATGTTCTTGTTTTATTTCTTTGGCAAGTTTCTACATTTTATGGAGACTCTAATTTTCTTTAACATAAACCTCTATTTTGGGGAGATAAATGGTGATTTATTTATCAATAAGTGGTAACTTACCTCCACTACTGTTCAACATTGTATTATTGTATATTGTGCTATTCAACTTTGCAAAGGAGTTAGCCAGTGCAGTTAGTCAAGAGAAATCCATTAGAAGTCTAAGAATGGGGAAAGAAAAGGGAAAACTATCCTTATTTGCAGATGATATACTAATATACCTCAAAACCCCAGATAACCAACAATAACAAAAAATAGCTCAAATAACAAAACAATTCAGTGAAATAGCGAGACCTAAAATTAACATACAAAAATCAATAGGCTTCAGTGAGACGATGCTGGGAAGATGGCAGAGTAGGAAGCACCAGGAATCTGTCTCCCCACCTAGCCAACAATTGCACTTGCAGAATGTGTCTGACATGATTATTTTGGAACCCAGGAGCGTGTTAAAGGCTTGAAATTTCCACGGTAAGGCTTTGGTGATAAATTTCAGTCAATTTCAGCTCTTAGCACAGTTGGAACTACCACTCCCCAGCCTTCAGCCCCATAGAAGGTAACTGTGCATGCATTGTGGGAGCTAGTGTGGGCGAAAGGACCCTCTTCTCCAAATATTGGGGATTTGTGCTCTGAGCGCTTATTGCTGTTTCTGTTACAGAGGTGCAGGAAGAGAGGTGGGTAGCTATTGTTGTTGCTCCTTTCTCCTTGTTTCAAGTCCCTCTTCCTCTGGCTGAAGTAACTTCTATGGTAGATAAAGGTCTGGTGCCTTTTTTTCCCTTAATTTTTCTCTATTTCCCTTTTGGGAACCAGATATTAAAGACTAGGACATTCAAAAGTAACCACACATAGGGGCAGGCCCAATGGTGCAGCAGTTAAGCATTCATGTTCCACTTCGGCAGCCTGGGGTTCACTGGTTTGGATCCTGGGTGAAGACATGGCACCACTTGTCAAGCTATGCTGTGGTAGGTGTCCCACATATAAAGTAGAGGAAGATGGGCATGGATGTTAGCTTAGGGCCAGTCTTCCTCAGCAAAAAGAGGAGGATTGGCAGTAGTTAGCTCAGGGTTAATCTTCCTCAAAAAATAAATAAATAATTTTTTTAAAAGTAACCACACATATAGGAGAAACTAGAATGTGACTGTATATGTCCAGGGAAAGGCACAGGCTCAGAAAAGATCTGAAGTTTATGCCTCAAGCTGAACCTCAGCACAGTGACATCATACGTCAATCACACACACAAAAAAACCCAGAAAATTGTGGGAAAGGCAGGGACCTGATTTCCAGAGTTACCAATTATTAGATTCAAATGTCCAGTTTTCAACAAAAAAAATCAAAAAGTGTACAAAACAACAGGAAAGTATGCTCCATTCAAAGGAAAAGAATAAACCAACAGAAACAGTCCTTGAAAAAGACCTGAAAGAAGATATATTAGAAAAAGACTTTAAAAGAATTGTTTTAAAAATGCACAAACAACTGAAGGGAGACATGGAGAAAAATCAAGAAATCAATGTATGAACAAAATGGAAATATCAATAAAGAGATAGAAAACCTAAAAAGAAATTTAAAAAATAACCAGCAAACAACTGGAGCTGAAAAGCATGATAACTGAAATGAAAAATTGGCTAGCAGGATTCAAAGGCAGAATTCATTAGGCAGATGTAAGAATCAGCAAAAATGAAGATAAAACAATGAGAATTATCAAATCTGAGGAACAGTAAGGAAAAAAAGATTGAAGAAAAATGAACAGAGCCTAAGGGGATTGTGCAACACAAGCAAACAGATTAACATACGTATTGTGGGAGTCCCAGAAAGAGAAAAGAGAGACTATTTGAGAAAATAATGTCAACAAACTTCCCAAATTTGATGAAAGACACAAATATAAATACCCAAGAAGCTGAACGGAGTCCAAGTAGGATGAACTCAAAGAGATCCACAACAAAACACATTATAATCAATGTTAAAAGACAAAGACAAAGACAAAGACAGAATCTTGAAAGCAGCAAGACAGAAGCAACTCATTACATACAAGGAATTCTCAATAAGATTAACAGCAGGTTTCTCATCAGAAACTTTGGAGGCCAGAAGGCAATGGGTTGATATATTCAAAGTGCTAAGAGAAAAAAAACTGTCAAGCAAGAATCCCATATCTGGCAAAACTGTCCTTCAAAAGTTAGGTAGAAATTAAGATATTCCTAGAT
Source organism: Equus quagga (assembly GCF_021613505.1). Lineage (NCBI taxonomy): Eukaryota > Metazoa > Chordata > Mammalia > Perissodactyla > Equidae > Equus > Equus quagga. Next base: position 49,094,165 of record NC_060273.1, read on the forward strand.
AAACTGAGGGAGTTCATTACCACTAAATCTTCCCTACAAGAAATGCTGAGGGGAGTCCTACATGTTGAAATGAAAGGACACTAACCAGTAACTTGAAGCCATATGCAGAAATAAATATTTCAATAAAGGTAAACACATGGGCAATTATAAAAGCTAGTGTTCTTATAACAATAGTTTGTAATTCCACTTACTGTTTTCAAAATGATTTAAGAAACTAATGCATTAAAAAATTAATAAGTTTTGAGTGACTTCAGTTTTATGGTGGAATGAGTTGTTCCCTTTGTCTCTCCCCTCTAAGTTACAACTAAACAGGCATTCATTAACCAACAGAGGATTCCATACACAGCACAACAGGGTGGTTGAGAGATCCACACAGCCAAACAACTGAAAGTGGGTGGACTAGATCCCCAGGAAGCAGTGGAACTAGGGCCCCTTCCCGTCCCCCTTCCCAGTGGCAGTAATCCAGGTCCAGATCCTCACACAGCACTGCCTCAACTGTGAGTGGAGGTGAAGTCAGCATGGCCCACAAGCAAATGCTTTTGGAGTGGTAACCCAGCCCACAGGACTGCCTACCATGCCATTGGAGCCTCACCCATGTGAATGCTCCCTACCAAGTGGTGGTGGCTCAGCCCCTGCAAAAGCACTCTGCCCATGAAGCAGGACCTGCCAAGCAGTTGTAGCCAGCCAGTGTAAATGCAGAGAAGTTCAACACACAACTACCAGAAGGTAAGGCAGGATCAGAAAACACAGCTCCTATCACCCCCTCAGTGGTGGCAGGTGGAATCTGTGACCTGATACTACCACAAATCTGCTGGCAGACGATCAATTCACCAAACGCCATGAAGAACTACAGTAACACTGCAGAGCAGAAGGAAAATGACAAGACTCCAGAAACCAAACCTGAAGTCACAGAAGATTACAATATAAAGGACAGAGAATTTTACATAGTTGTCACAAACTCAATGAGTTACCAGGAAACAGAGAAAGACAGTTCAATGAGCCCAGGAATAAAATTAATGAACAAAAGAAATACTTCATCAAAGAGATTGAAACCCTTTAAAAAAAAAACTATACAGAAATTCTGGAAGTGAAGAACACAATTAGTTATATAAAAAATCATGTAGAAACCATAAAAAAATCGAGCAGACTTTATAGAGGACAGAATTAGGGAATTAGAAGAGAGAAATATGGAAATGCTTTAGGTAGAGGAGGAGAGAGAACTAAGGTTTCTTAAAAAAGAAGAGATTCTTCCTGAAAGAGCCAACTCAATTAGAAAAAGTAACATAAGGATTATAGGTATTCCAGAGAAAGAAGAAAAGAAGAAAAGAGCAGAGAGCTTATTCAAAGAAATAACATCCGAGAACTCCCCAAACCTGGGGAAGGAACTGGACAAGCAAGTACATGAAGTCAATAGAACTCCTAATTACATCAATGCAAAAAGACCTTCTCCGAGGCACATAATATTAAAACTGTCAGAAAAATCAAAGAAAAAGGAAAAATACTAATGGTAGCAAAGCAAAAGAAAATAACCTACAAAGAAATCCATATCAGCCTTTCAGTGTATTTCTCAGCAGAAATCTTACAGGCTAGGAAGGAATGGAATGATATATTCAAAATAATGGAAGACAAAAACTTTCAGCCAAGGATACTCTATCCAGCAAAATTGTCCTTCAGGTACAATGGAGAAATAAAATATTTCCCAGATAAACAAAAGCTGAGGGAGTTCATCACTGCTAGACCTGCCTTATAAGAAACGATGAAAGGAACTCTCCTACCTGAAACAAAAAGGCAAAGGTTTACAAAGCTTTGAACAATGAGATAGACAAAATAAAAAAAAAAAATTCACCTCTCTATCAAAATAGGTTAGAAAACACTTAATAATAAAATAAAAGATAAAAGGAAGGTAAACATCAAAAATAACTATAAACACTTCAATTTAGTCAGAAAATCACAACACAGAAAAGAATAATTTGTGACAACAATAACTCAGAGGGGGAAGAGGAGAGGGATGGAACATATTTAGGCTAATGGAGATAAGAGTCTATCAGGAAATGGGCTATGTCATCTACAAGATCTTTTATACAAACCTCATGGTAATCACTAAAAAAAAAAGCAGAGCAGATGCAAAATTCATAAATAAAGAGAAAATTGATAAAACCATCGCAGAATACCCAACAAACTGAATTGACAATCAGAAAGACAAGGGAAGAGAAACAAGGGAAATATAGAGCAAAATGAAAGCAAGAAATAAAATGGGAGTGTTAAGCCCTCATGTATCAATAATTGCTCTAAATGTAAATGGATTGAATTCTCCAATCAAAAGACACAGAATGGTTGGATGGATTAAAAAACAAGACCCAAAAATATGCTGCCTCCAGGAAACAGATCTCAACTGTAAAGAAAAACAAAGGCTAAGAGTGAAGGGATGGAATATGATACTCCAAGAAAATGGCAAGCAAAAGAAAGAAGGTGTTGCCATACTTGTATCAGACAAAGAAGACTTCAAGAAAAAAAGATAATGAGAGACAAAGAGAGCCAGTATATAATGATAAAAAGGACGTTCCACCAAGAGGACATAAGACATGAATATATATGCACCTAACACAGGACCACCAAAGTATATAAAGCAATTGTCAACAGCCCTAAATGGAGAAATTGACAGCAACACAATAATAGTAGGGGACATGAACACCCTGCTTATATCAATGGATAGATCATTTTCAGACAGAAAGTCAGAAAGGAAACAGTGGCCTTAAATGAAACACTAGACCAAATGGACTCACTAGATATATATAGAATATTCCATCCAAAAGAAGCAGAACACACGTTCTTCTCAAGTGCACATGGAACCTTCTCAAAGATAGACCATATGTTGGGAAACAAGGCAAGCCTTAGATAAACTTAAAAAGATTGAAATCATATCAAGCATCTTTTGCAACCACAGTGCTTTGAAACTAGAAATTGACTGTAAGGAAAAAAAGCTGGGAAAAATCACAAATACGTGGAGACTAAACAACATGTTACTGAATAACCATTGGATGAAAGAAGAAATCAAAGGAGAAATCAAAAAAATACCTGGAGACAAATGAAAATGAAAACACAACACACCAACTCTTATGGGATGCAGGAAGAATGGTACTAAGAAGGAAATTTATAGCAATACAGGCCTATCTCAACAAACAAGAAAAGCTCAAATAAGTAATTTTAAACTACTTTAACAGAACTACAAAAAGAAGAGCAAACAAAGCCCAAATCAGCAGAAGGAAAAACATAATAAAAATTAGAGCAGAAATAAATGAAATAGAGAGTAAAATACCAGTAGAAAGGATCAATGAAACTGGCTGGTTCTTTGCAAAGATAAACAAAATTGACAAAACCTTAGCCAGACTCACTAAGACAAAAAGAGAGAAGCCTGAAATAAATAAAATTAAAACTGAAATAGGATAAGTTACAATGGATACAACAGAAATACAAAAGATTATAAGAAGATATTATGAAAAACTATATGTCAACAAAGTGGGTAACCGAGAAGAAATGGATAAATTCTTAGAATCATACAACCTTCCAAAATCCAGAAGAAATAGATAATCTGAATAGACCAGTCACAAGTAAACAAATTGAAAGAATAATGAAAACCCAAAAAAACAAAAGTCCAGGACCAGATGGCTTCTCTGTAGAATTCTATCAAACATTCAAAGAAGATTTAATACCTATCCTTCTCATACTACTCAGAAAAATGAAGAAGGTGGGAAGCTTCCTAACTCATTCTACAAGGCCAACATTGCCCCAGTACCAAAACCAGACAAGGACAACACACAAAAAGGAAAATGACAGGAAAATATTGTTAATGAACATAGATGCAAAAACCCTCAACAAAATATTAGCAAATTGAATAGAGCAATATACAAATGGATCCTACACTAAGATCAAGGGGGATTTATACAATGGATGCAGGGATGGTTCAACATTCACAAATCAATCAATGTGATACACCACATTAACAAAATGAAGAATTAAAACCACATGAGTGTCTCAATAGATTTGGATAAAGCATCTGACAAAATCCATTATGAATTTATGATAAAAACTCAATAAAATGGGAATCGAAGGGAAGTATTTCAACATTATAAAGGGCATATATGACAGAACCATAGGCAACATCATACTTAATGGTGAAAATCTGAAAGCCATCACTCTGAGAAAACGAACAAGACAAATGCGACCACTTGCACCACTGGTATTCAACATAGTACTGGAGGTTTTGGTGAGAGCAATTAGTCAAAAAAAGAAACAAAAAGGATTCAAATTGAAAAGAAAGAAGTAAAACTTGCTGTTTTCAGATGACCTGAATCTATATATAGAAAACCTAAAGAATCTACCAGAAAACTATTAGAAATATGTAAAAACTACAGCAAAGTTGCAGGGTACAAAATCAACTTACAAAAATCAGTTGCATTTCTATACACTAATAATGAACTAACAAAAAGAGAAGTCAAGAATACAATTTTGTTTACAATTGCAACAAAAAGAGTAAAATATCTAGGAATAAATTCTACCAAAGAGGTGAAAGACTTATACAATGAAAACTATAAGACATTATTGATTGAAGGAAATCGAAGAAGACATAAAGAAATGGAAAGATATTCTATGCACATGGATTGAAGGAATAAACATAGTTAAAATGTCCATATTACTGAAAGCAATTTACAGATTCAATGCAATCACAATCAGAATTCCAATGACATCCTTCACAGAAATAGAGGAATCCTAAAACTTATATGGAACATCAAAAGACCTGGAATCGCCAAAGCAATCCTGAGAAAAAGGAACAAAGCTGGAGGCATCACAATCCCTAACTTCAAAATATACTACAAAGCTATAGTAATCAAAACAGCAAGGTACTGTCAGAAAAACAGGCACATGGATCTATGGAATAGAATTGAAAGCCCAGAAATAAAATCAAACATCTATGGACAGCTAATCTTCCACAAAGGAGCCAAGAACACACAATGGAGAAAGGAAATTCTTTTCAGTAATAGGTGATGGGAAAACTGGACCGCTATGCTCAAAAGAATGAAAGTAGCCCATTATCTTACACCATACACAAAAATTAACTCAAAATCAATTAAATATTTGAAGTTAAGACCTTAAACCATAAAACTCCTAGAAGAAAACATTGCCAGTACACTTTTTTACATTGGTCTTAGTAGTGTCTTTTCAAATACCATGACTAATCAGGCAAGGGAAACAAAAGAAAAAATAAACCAATGGGACTACAACAGACTAAAAGGATTCTGTATGGTGAAGGAAACCATGAACAAAACAAAAAGACAGCCCTCCAACTGGGCGAAAATATTTGCAAATCATGTATCTGCCAAGGGGTTAATTTCCAAGATATATAAAGACCTCATAAAACTCAACAACAACAACAAAACAGATCAAAAAATTGCCAAAGGATATGAACAGACATTTTTCCAAAGAATATATACGATGGCCAACAGGTACATGAAAAGATGTTCAACATCACTAGTTATTAGGAAGATGCAAAGCAAAAGTATGATGAAGGAATGAGGTGAGCATCCTGGCAGAGTAAGTTCTCCCTCTTAAACTCTCCCCTCTAAGACACAATGAAAAGAACATTTATATACCAACAGAGGACACTTGCACAATAAAAAAAAATCATCTGAGAGGCCCACGTAGCCATACATCTGAAGTTGGAGTTGCTGGATGCCACAGAGGAGGTGGAGGGATGTAAGGGGAGTCTTCTTTCCCTCCCAAACTGCAGTGGCCCTAGGATTGCATGTGACTCTGAGAAGAGTGAGGGAAGGGCGGCCCTCTACAGGAACACCTTCACTCTCTGACTTCCCACACAGCCCACGGGAAAGCCCCTCACAGAGGTAACTAAGCTATCATGGGGGTGTCTTCATCAGGCTAGGACCCCAGCAGAGCAGATAGTGAGGGCTGAGCAAGAATGTTCCCAGGATCATGCAGGTGAAAGAAAGCACCCCTCCTCCCCCAAACCAGTGCTCCAACTCAGATGGTTGGCCAGAGCACCAAAGAGAAAAGCAGCCAGCAGCTAGAGCGAGCAAGCCACAAATTGTGGCAGGCTCAGAATACACAGCTCTTGACCCCCACTCAGTGTTGGCAGGTGGAAGCTGCGACTAGATACTATCACTATGCAGAGGCACAAATGCATGCCATCAAACAGTATGAAAATATATATTAAATCTCCAGACCAGAAGGAAAATGACAACTATCCAGAAATCAATCCTGAAAGCACAGAAATTTATAATCTAAATCACAGAGAATCCAAAAAAAAGCTAACATTAAAAAACTGAAAAATTTACAAGAAAATACAGATTGACAATTCCATGAAATCATGAAATTCTTCACAAACGAGATTGAAACTATAAAGAAGCACCAATCAGAAATGTTGGAGATGAAAAACACAATGGATGAGATAAAGAAAAATTTAGATTCCCCAAACAATAAAGCTGATATTATGGAGGAATGAACTAGCACCCTGGAGGACAGAAATATAGAAATGCTTGAGATAGAGGAGGAGAGAGAATTAAGACTAAAAAGAAACGAAGAAATTCTCCAAGAAATATCTGACTCAATTAGGAAATACAACATGGATATTCCAAAGGGAGAAGAGACGGAGAATGGAGCAGAAAGCTTGTTCAAAGAAATAATAGCAAAGAACTTTCCAAACTTGGGGAAGGAGCTGGAAATACAAGTGAAACAAGCCAATAGATCCCCCAACTAGATTAATGTAAAAAGACCTCCAGGGAATACAGTAGCAAAGCTGGAAAAAGTCAATGAGAAAGAAAAAAATATTAATGGCAGGAAGGTAGAAGAAAACTTACAAAGGAGCCCCAATCAGGCTTTCAGTGGATTTCTCAGCAGGAACCTTATGAGCTAAAAGAGAGTGGAATGATATATTCAAAATTCTGAAAGACAAAAACTTTCAGCCAAGAAAACTCCATCCAGTAAAAACATCCTTCAGCTATGATGGAGAAATAAAATATTTCCCAGATAAACAAAATCTAACAGAATTCATCTCTACAAGACCTGCCCCCCCCCCCCCCCCCCAAATCCTCATGGATGCCCTCATATCTGAAACAAAAAAAGAAGAAAGGGGTTACAAAGCCCTGAGTAAGGAGGTCAATAGGTAGACAAAATCAGAAAATTGTAGCTATCCATCAGAAGAGGTTAGAAAACAGTCAAGTATAACGTTAAAGATAAAGAGAAGGAAAACACCAAAAAAAAATAGTCTTATTTTAACCACAAACTCACAACAGAAGATGAATAAGATGTGACAAAAATAACTTAGGAGGTGAACAGGAGAGGGACAGAATTGGCATAGTCTAAGGAAATAAGAGGTTATCAGAAAATAGATTATCTCATCTATGAGATTTCTCATACAAACCTCATGGTAATCACTAAACAAATAAGTAGGACAGAGACACAAATAATAAATAAGGAGAAAACTAAGAAAACTAAGAAAAATACCTAACGAAATTAGTAGTGCAAAATACATGGGACATGAAACAAAGGAAATGCAAGAGAACCAGAAAAAGAGCAATAAAATAGCAGCATTAAACCATCATGTATCAATAATCACCCTAAATGCAAATGGATTGAATTCTCCTATCAAAGTGGCTGGCTAGATTAAAAAACAAGACCCAATAATATGCTGCCTCCAGGAAATGCATCTCAGCTCCAATGACAAACACAGGCTCAGAGTGAAAGGATGGAAGATGATACTCCAAGCTAATGGCAAACAAAAGAAAGCAGGCATTTCCATACTTATATCAGACAAAATATACTTCAAGATAGAACAGGTAAAGAGAGACAAAGAGAGGCAATATATAACAATAAAATGGACACTCCACAGAGAAGACGTAACACTTATTAACATCTATGCACCCAAAAAAGGAGCACCAAAGTACATAAAGCAACTATTAACAAACCTAAAAGGAGATATTAACAGCAACACAATAATAGTAGGGGACCTCAACACTCCACTTACATCGATGGATAGATCATCCAGACAGAAAGTCAGCAAGGAAACAGTGAAATTAAATGGAAAACTAGACCAGACAGACTTAATAGATATGTATACAACACTCCATCCAAGAACAGCAGAATACACATTCTTCTCAAGTGCGCATGGAACATTCTCAAGGATAGACCATATGTTGGGAAACAAGGCAAGTCTCAGTAAACTTAAGAAGATTGAAATAATAATAAGCATCTTTTCTGACCATAATGCTATGTAACTAGAAATTAACTACAAGAAAAAAGCTTAGAAAGGGACAAAGATGTGGAGACTGAAAAACATGCTACTGAACAACCAATAAATCATTGAAGAAATGAAAGAAGAAACCAGAAAATATTTGGAGACAAATGAAAATGAAAACATACCATACCAACTCATATGGGATGCTGCAAAAGAGGTCCTAAGAAAGAAATTCATCACAATACAGGCTCACCTTAACAAGAAAAATCCCAAATAGAGGATAGACCAGTGGCATAGTGGTTAAGTTTACACATTCTGATTCGGCTGCCCAGGGTTCACGGGTTCGGATTCTGGGCACAGAGCTAGCACTGCTCATCAAGCCACACTGTGGCAGTAACCCACATAAAATAGAGGAACATTGGTACAGATGTTACCTCAGTGACAATCTTCCTCAAGCAAAAAGATGAAGATTGGCAACAGATGTTAGCTCAGGGCCAATTTTCCTCACAAAAAAAATTAAAAAGAAAGAAAAATCCCAAATAAGTAATCTCAAATGGCACCTAACAGAATTAGAAAGAGAACAAACAAAGGCCAAAGTCAGCAGAAGGTAAATAATAAAAGTCAGAGGAAAAAAATAAATGAAATTGAAACAAAAAAATGATAAAAAGGATCAATGAACCCAAGAGCTGGTTCTTTGAGAAGATAAACAAAACTGACAAACTCTTAGCCAGACTCACAAAGAAAAAAATGAGAGAAAGCTCAAATCAATAAAATTAATGAAAGAGGAAAAATTACAATGGCTATAACAGAAATACAAAAGATTGTAATGGAATACTATGAAATACTATATGCCAACAAATTGGACAATCTAGAAGAAATAGATAAATTCTTAGACACTTACAACCTCTCAAAGATAAATCAAGAAGAAATAGAGAATCTGAATAGACCAATCACAAGTTAGGAGATTGAAACAGTAATCAAAAACCTCCCAAAATATAAAAGTGGAGGACCAGATGGCTTCACTGGGGAATTCCATCACTCAAAGAAGATTTAATACCTATCCTCCTCAAACTATTCCAAAAGATTGGGGAAGACAGAAAACTTCCTAACACATTCTACAAAGCCAACATGACCCTGATACCAAATCCTGACAAGGACAACACAAAAAAGGAAAACTACAGGTCAATATCACTGAGGAACATGGACGCAAAAATCCTCAACAAAATATTAGCAAACTGAACACAGCAATATATTAAAAAGATCATACACCATGATCAAGTGGGATTTATAACAGGACACAAAGATGGTTAAACATCTGCAAATCAATCAATGTGATACACCACATTAACAAAGTGAGGAATAAAAATCACATGATCATCTCAATAGATGCAGGGAAAGCCTTTGACATGATCCCACATCCATTTATGATAAAAACCCTTAACAAAATGGGGATAGAAGGAAACTACCTCAACATAATAAAGACCCTATATGCAAAACCCACAGTCAGCATTATACTCAGTGGGGAAAAACTGAAAGTCATCTCTCTCAGAACAGGAACAAGACAAGGGTGCCCACTATCACCACTCTTATTCAATCTAGTAGTGGAGGTTTTGGCCAGAGAAATTAGGCAGGAAAAAGAAATAAAAGGAATCTAAATTGGGAATGAAGGCGTGAAAATCTCACTGTTTGCAGATGACATGATTTTATGTATAGAAAACCCTAAAGAACCTATCAGAAAACTGTTAGAAATAATCAACAACTACAACAAATTTCCAGGGTACAAAATCGACTTAAAAATCAGTTGCATTTCTGTACTCCAATAATGAACTAACAGAAAGAGAACTCAAGAATACAATCCCATTTACAATCGCAACAAAAAGAGTAAAATATCTAGGGATAAATTTAACCAAGGAGGTGAAAGACCTATACAATGAAAACTATAAGACATTACTGAAAGAAATTGAAGAAGACATAAAGAAATGGAAAGATATTACATGCACATGGATTGGAAGAATAAACATAGTTAAAATGTCTATGCTACCTAAAGCAATCTACAGATTCAATGCAATCCCAATGACATTCTTCATGGAAATAGAACAAAGAACCCTAAAATTCATATGGGGCAACTAGAGACCTCAAATAGCTAAAGCAATCCTGAGAAAAAAGAACAAATCTGGAAGCATCACTATCCCTAACTTCAAAATATACTACAAAGTTATAGCAATGAAAACAGCAAGGTACTGCTACAAAAATAGGAACACATGTCAATGGAACAGAATTGAAATCCCAGAAATAAAACCACACATCTACAGACAGCTAATCTTCGACAAAGGAGCTAAGAACATACCATGGAGAAAGGAAAGCCTCTTCAATAAATGGTGTTGGGAAAACTGAGAGAGCCCCATTTAAAATAGCAACTAAGATTAATACTTAGGAATAAATTTAACAAGAAATGTATTACACACAAAGCTTACATGCAAAATAGTTTTAAACACATCTGAAAGACACAGGAAGTTTTACAGTCAGGGATGGTAAATCCATATAAGGAGTGACTATTCCAGTAAGAACAAAGCATTTCCCCTTTTATGATGGAATCAGCTCAATGTAATCAATCTCCCACAAAATAATGAGCTGATTGCTGATTGCCCCTGGAAATGGTGCCATATCAAAGTCTCGGTGTTGGTCTCTGCTGTTGGTAGATTTAGCATCCAGTGGTGACTACAGCCAAGTCAGCCTTGGTGAATAGAAGTCTATGTTGCTGAGCCCATAGATAATGTCCATCACTGCCATCTTGACCACTTTGTTCGTGAGCCCATTGGGCAGTGACAGGGGTGGTTGGAGTAGGAGGCTGACCAATGTTCACAGAGAGCTCACTCTTTGGCCAGCATCCACACAGAACACAAATTTCTCTACACTCTGTGCCCATTAGGTGGAGTCATCCACGTACCACTTCTCTAGACTTGCCGCTAATTATCTGATCATGTTCCTTCCAACTCACTGATCATCCAATGAAACTTTTGCCACAGTCCATAAGACAATGTAGATCTGTGTCTCCTGCCATGTCTCCTTCCATGTAAAATGAACAATTGAGTGCTTTATTCAAAGTTTTACCCACTGGGAGGATTTCTCTTCACCACAGTTCCTCAGATCCATCCCAGAGTGAAGCTATAGCACTGCATCTGTCCATTTTGGGTTGGTACCTACATATCATATAAGCTAACCATAAGGTTTTTTCTTTCTCGGGCAAGCTGACATAGGGAACTTGCCATAAGACCATAGGCGTGGGCTGAGAGAGAGAAGGCAGTGTAGCAGGAATAGGGGCCATGAACATCTGAGCCACTTCCTCATGGAATTTCTTTGTACCTTCATGGCCTACTAGAGCTTGATCTCATATATACCACTCCCATTTAATGTTGGAGTGCTGCTGTGTACCCCCAACTTTATGGCTTTGTGGGTCAGAGAACACCCAGTTCGTGATGGGCAGCTCAGGTCACATGGTGACATGATCAGGTGTTCAGTCTCTGATTACGCCTAGTAACAAGACAAAAACTGTTTCCCAAAGGGAGAGTAGTTATTTACAGAAAATAGCATGTCTTTGCTCAAAAATGCTAAGGTTCTGCACTATGATTCACCTATAGGGATATTCCAAAGGCTTCCCAAATAACATTCTTATCTGGACACTTGAAGGACTGTAGGATATGCTGGGTCATATGGTTCAGGTGGCAGAACAGCTTGGATGGCAAACTTTACCTGTTTCAGAACCTTTTTTTGTTGAGGTACCACTCAAAACTGGCATCTTTCCAGTTAATCAGTAAACAGAGTCAACTTAAGTACATATTGCCTCCAAAATCCAAAATGGCCCACTAGGCATCACTTCTCTTAGTGGTAGAAAAGACCAGATTGACAACTTGTCCTTTATCTTAGATGAGATATCTTTTGGAAGAGATATCTTGACAGATCCTGGATCACTGGACCCCTAGAAATTTCACCCAGACGGCAGGACTCTGAAGTCTTGTGGGATCTATTTCCTACCCTCTCACATGCAGGTGTCTTGCTAGTATGTTTAAAGCAGTTGCTGTGTCCTGCTCATCAGATCACATGAGCATAATATCCCCATGTAATGGACCAGCATGCTGTCCTGTAGAAGGAAAGGATAATCAAGGTCTCTGAATACTCTGTTAAAACTTGGGACTAGAGAGTCATATATTCCTAGTTAGGACAGTGAAGGTATATCGTCGGCTTTGCTAGCTGAAAGCAAATTGCCTCCGATGGTCTTTACCAAAAGATAAAAAGAAACAAATATTTGCCAATCAATAGCTGCATATCAGATGCCAGAAGATGTGACAATTTGCTTCAGCAACAAAACCACATCTGAAACAGCGGCTGCAATTGGAGTAACCACCTGTTAAATTTTGTAATAAATCTCTGTTGTTCTCTACAATCTGTCTTCTCTACAGCCCTCAATCCATGGGACATACAATCCATGGAAGGATTCTGAAAGTTACTGAGTGTGTGTATTGCAACTATGCATTTCAGAACTTGGAAGTAACCACAGGGTGTGTTCTGGGACCCACTAGGCACATGGCAGGACAGACTTGAGCTAAAATTCTATTGATCCCTTGACCTCCATGAGCCCTATCCAGACTAGTGGGCCACAATGATGCTTTGGGTTTTCAGAAATTAGTGTCATTTTAGAGTCAGTGACCAGTGATCACTGAAAAGTCTGATTATTTCCCCTTCCCCAATGTAGAGTCACCCTGGTAAATAGTCACAGATTCCTTTGGGAAAGACTGGGGAAGAAGATTAACAGCATACACTTTTGGCAGTGTAGCAGGGACCTTCTTCAAGGGGATCCAGCTCCCCCTTCACTCGAGGAGTTCTTGGTCTATAAATTGCCTGAAGTCTAGGAATTGATTGAAAGGTCATGATTCTGTTTTGGTTCTTCAAGCCAGAGTTCTGATCATCACATCTAGAGCTTTTCTGCTTATTCCGACCAGGTAAGAGTTTAGTAAGCTGCTCATCTCTACCAGTTTTAGAGATGCCATGATAAACTAGCTGATAATCAAAAAACTCTGCAATTCAGACTGCCCTGAATACTGCTTTGGTTCCTCTGTCCATTATGCTAACAATGTTCACCTTGTCCTTGGTGATTACGTGCCACATCTTAGTTCCTACCGCCTCAGATCCTATTATCTCCACTGCTTCAGGGTCCTCGTTCAATGGTAGCACTTCCCATAGTAATTTCTGACTTCAGAAAAGAGCTACCAGAGAGAGCTCCAAGGATGCTAGGGTTCCCCTGCACAAATTTATTTTTAAGACCATAGTGAGGAGCATGTCCTCTGGACTTTCCCAGGGAGTGTGAACAAGTCTTCAATGATAAATGCACTCTAGCATTTATGGAGTAGGAAGAAATTTCCTGCTACCTGTCTAGGTTCTTCTGGCTGGTCTAAGAATTAAATTGACATGAGACAGATTAACAGGAGAAAATCAGATTTAATTTTGTACATATAAGAACCTGAAATACATGACAGGTTCAGAGACAAAAAGGTAAAATGAGGTATATATGCCATCTTAAGCTAAGGAATGGGCTGGTGCCTGAGGCTTCAGAGGGGAGGAGGGTAAATCATGGGACAATAAGAAGAGTGGATGATCAGTAATTAGACGTTGGCCTTGCCATACAGATAGGTAATAAACATTTATTTCTGGTAATAACTCTTATTATAGGTGTGGCCCCTAATTTAAATTCCTTAAGGGAGAGGTAAAAGTTTCTCTTGAGCTTACAGGGTCTCGATTGTCTTTAGCTCAAAATATTCTACATCACAAAGTGGCGCATCATGAGGAGGTCTGTCCTGAATCCCTTCAGTCCTGCCTCCAACACTTCTTGAGAAGCTTCACCTTTCAGAAGTTGGGTTGGTGAGATTGCTACATGTCATTTAACCAATCTGTTTGTTCTAAGAACAGGTAAGTTCAGTTCAACAACTGATCTCATTTCAGGAGGCAGTGATGCAGGTGGGGCTCCCAAAGCTAGGTCTACGAGTACAAGCAATCAGGTATTTAATAAGAGGCATTTCTGTGGAAACAAATGAAAAACGATGGCTGATGATTGGAGCAGACTATAATTCCAGTTTCTGAGTTCTGGAGGCAGCCAGTTCAGGAGATTTCTAGATGTCCAGCTCGAAGCATTTTCAGATGGAATGAGGGCAGGCAGGGGCAATCTGACAGATTTTCCTAGTTTGAAGTTTGAATTTGATGACCTGTCTGGGTCACCCACATAGCAACAGGCATGAAGGTTGTCCACATATAGGATTTGTGGTGATGTCTCTGAATCCAGTCCAGTTTACAGGTTGTAAATAAAACCTTAAAAGACAATGAAAAGCACTAGAATCTAATATCTACAAAAGTGTACTATAGTTTCTATTGAAACACAAATTTTCTCTCTAAAGTCACCTCATTCCTATTAAAAAAAATCACAGTAAAACTAACTTTTTTGTAAAATAAGTCTAGTTTCAAGAAATTTTGCCTGTTATTTTTGTAAGCACAGCAAGAATAGTGATTGATCATATAGGGTTTATAAAATCTGCTTTGCTGGAACCCTTCATAAGGAATCTCCAGATTGAACTTTTAAAGGTCTTTCAAAGCCAGGAAACCAAGCCAAGGACTTGCCTACAATGCCTATAGATTTGGGTGAATTCCTCTCTTCTCATGCTTTCCAAAACATCCTGAGGTCTCCGCATCTGCTGGGAACTGACCTTCGTTACTCACCTGGTAAGACTGCTGGGAACTCTGTGAGCAAGGTACTAGGCTTAAATTTCCAAAGGGCTTTATTGGCTCCATAAAGTCAATCTTGGGTCCTTCAAGTTGTCTGGTCATATCTGAGGCTATGCACATTCTCTCTCAAATATGACATTTCAGTCAAAGTCTTGGTATTATAACCAGTTTCCAATTGTGTTCTGCTACAAGGAGAACATTCTTATTGAACTTATACAAATAACTAATTGCCATGAAAATAAGAATACTCACTAAATTTCTGAATTGTAGAGAGATCAGATGGGAAGAAAAAAACAAATTTTCAACTGCTTACAAAGGTACAATTTACCAATTGCTGCAGTCACAGTTAACATAAGAGAAAAAACTTTCCTCATATCTGTAAAACAAAGGATTTAGAAAAGTAATATTTTAGACAAAAAGTCATGAAAATTATAATCATATTTATCAGTTCCTTCAATCCTGTGTAATTAATTCTTGTTGATCTTGATCTTTTGTTAGCAGTTTTATGAAGCTATCAGTTCTTCCATTATTTCTGTCATTTCTTCCCCAGTTCAGTGCTGTTATCTGAAAGTTGTCAGAAATCTATACTTGTCAATACATCTTTTCTGTGAACCTTCTTGAAGATGAAGCATTTTTGCCAAAGCATCAGAGTAACACAATAACTGTCTTTAAATAAAAGACATTATAAGGCAAATGACAAAGAAACTTAGTTATTTGTATGACATACAACATTTTAAGATAATGACTAGAATTACAAGTGATAACGTTATACCAAGACATATCATAATTTTAAAAATTTTATATAATGTCTAGAATACTTATATTAATAATAATCACTCATACAATGTAACCTAAGAAGGTTTACCATCATTTATTTGACCATGCTTCCCATGTAATTTAACAGACCAAGAAAGTCTAATTAGTTTAATTTCTATATTTTTATAGGGAGAGAAAATAAATCTTTTGGGAGTTCCAGGGCCCTCTGGAAAACCTTAAAATTATTTTCAGGTCAAAAATACTTCATTTAGAATTTGATTTTGGGAAGTTTGTCAAAAACACCAAAAGGTTTTAAAAGACTTCGTCAAATAGAATCATAGGTCACTGTGAAACAATGCTTAGTTATCTATTCAACCATGGTGGTATTAAATGCTTTAAGGCAAATGCAGAAAATTTAATGGTCCTAAGGAAAAACTCTTACAGTTAAAGACATGATAAAAACAACACGGAGTTATTTTGAAAAAACATAAAATCTCTGCATTTTTAGGAAACCTACTCAAAGGTAAGGAAGAACCTTTCACAATCTGTTTATCGAGAGCAGACTAAACACCCAAGAAAACCTTGTTTAACAGAGAGAAAACCAAATTTTAATTTTGCACCAGCTTATTTTTTTTTTTAAAGATTTTATTTTTTCCCTTTTTCTCCCCAAAGCCCCCCGGTACATAGTTGTATATTCTTTGTTGTGGGTCCTTCTAGTTGTGGCATGTGGGACGCTGCCTCAGCGTGGTCTGATGAGCAGTGCCATGTCCGCGCCCAGGATTCGAACCAATGAAACACTGGGCCGCCTGCAGCGGAGCGCGCGAACTTAACCACTCGGCCACGGGGCCAGCCCCTGCACCAGTTTATTTTTGATATTAAAACTCATTTACTTAATTAAATTCACTCCTATCTTAGCCAGCTTGACTATGTCTAAAACTCTTTTCTCAGGGTTCCTTTTCCATGAACTTTCTATAAGTTATTTTTGTTTACATTCAGATTTAGTCCTGTGCTTTCTCTCTCTCTCTTTTTCTTATTGAAAACAAATATTTTATACTAAGCTGTTTCCCTTATTTTAATAGTTTTAATTACATATATTAATTAGAATTTTTAATCCACAGAAACCTAAATTTCCAGTAATAACTAAGAAGTAAACAATTATGAACAGTCTGCTATACCAGCATTCTTTATTTTTTTTTCCGATTATTTCATTGAGGTGATAATGGTTTATAACATTGTGTAATTTTGGGTATACATTATTGTTTATCAGTTTCTGAACAGACTGCATTGTGCTCACCACAAATAGTCTAGTTTTTATGCATCACTGTACACCTGTGCCCCTTTATCCCTTTGGCCCACTGCCCCCTTCCCCTCTAGTGACCACTAATCTGTTCTCTTTCTCCATGTGTTTATCTTCCACATATGAGTGAAATCATGTTGTGTTTGTTTGTCTTTCTCTGTCTGGTTTATTTTGCTTAACATCACACCCTCAAGGTCCATCTGTGTTGCTGCAAATAGGACAATTTTGTCTTTTTTATGGGTGACTAGTATTCCATTGTGTGTATGTATATATATACACACACACTATAACATATATTTTGTATATATTATATATTATATTTATATTATATAATTATATGTTATAATATATATTCAAAATTTACTTTTTAAAATATTATTTAATATTATTATATTAAATAATTAATGATTAATATAATGATTATATATTAGATGATATATTATAATTATAATATATATTATATATATACACCACTTCTTTATCCATTCATCAGTTGATGGGCACTTGGGTTGCTTGTACATCTCAGCTATTGTGAATAATGCTGCAATGTACATAAGGGTTCATAAACCTCTTTGAATTCTTGATTTCAAGTTTTTTGGATAAATATCCAGTAGTGGGACAGATGGATCATATGGTATTTTTATTTTTAATTTTTGGAAAAGCCTCCTTAATGTTTTCCAGAGTGGCTGCACCAGTTTGTATTCTCACCAGCAGTGTATGAGGGTTCCCTTTTCTCTACATCCTCTCCAACATTTGTTCTTTTTTACTAGGTAATTTTAGTCATTCTGACAAGTGTAAAGCGATATCTAAGTGTAGTTTTGATTTGCATTTCCCTAATAATTAGTGATGTTAAACATCTTTCTGTATGTCTTTTGGCCATCTGTATATGCTCTTTGGAGAAATGCCTGTTCATATCTCCTTCCCATATTTTGATGCGGTTGTTTACTTTTTGTTGTTGTTGTTGAGTTGTGTGGGTTCTTTACATATTTTGGAGATTAATTCCTTGTCAGATATATGATTTGCAAATATTTTCTCCCAGATGGTGCGTTGTCTTTTCATCTTGTTCACAGTTTCCTTTCCCATGCTGATTTTCAGTCTGATGTCGTCCCATTTGTTTATTATTTTTTTTGTTTCCCTTGCCTCAGTAGACATGGCATTTGAAAAGATGCCCCTAAGACCAATGTCAAAGAGTGTACTGTCTTTATTTTCTTCTAGGAGTTTTATTCTTTCAGGTCTTACATTCAAGACTTTAATCCATTTTGAGTTAATTTTCCTGTGATGTAAGATAATGGTCTACTTTCATTCTTTTGGATGTGGCTGTCCAGTTTTCCCAACCACATTTGTTGAAGAGACTTTCCTTTCTCCATTGTATGTTTTTGGCTCCTTTGTCAAAGATTAGTCATCCACAGATGTGTGATTTTATTTATAGGCTTTCAATTCTCTTCCATTGATCTGTGTGTCTGTTTTTTGCCACTACCATGCTGTTTTGATTATTACAGCTTTGTATTGTATTTTGAATTCAGGGATTGTGATGCCTCCAGCTTTGTTCCTTTTTCTCAGGATAGCTTTGGTTCTTACAGGTCTTTTCTTGTTGCATATAAGTTTTAAGATTCTTTGTTCTATTTCTGTGAAGGATGTCATTGGGATTCTGATTGGGATTGCATTGAATCTGTAGATTGCTTGAGGTAGTATGGACATTTTAACTATATTTACTCTTCCAATCAACGTGCATGGAGTATCTTTCAATTTCTTTATGTCTTCAATTTGTTTCAATAAAGTCTTACAGTTTTCAGTGTATAGGTCCTTCACCTCCTTGGTTACATTTATTCTTAGATATTTTATTCTTTTTGTTGTGATTGTAAATGGGATTGTATTCTTGACTTCTCTTCCTGCTAGTTTGTTATTAGTCCATAGAAATGCAACTGAGTTTTGTAAGTTAATTTTGTACCCTGTAACTTTACTTTAGTTGTTGATTAATTCTAACAGTTTTCTGATGGACTTTTCAGGGTTTTCTCTATATAGAATCATGACATCCATAAACAGTGAGAGTTTCACTTCATCCTTTCCAATTTGGATTCTTTTTATTGTCTAATTGCTCTGACCAAAATGTCTAGTACTGTGTTAAATAGGAGTGGTAAGAATGAGCACCCTTGTTTTCTTCCAGTTCTCAGAGGAATGGCTTTCAGTTTTTCACCCTTAAGTGTGATGTTGGCTGTGAGTTTGTCATATGTGTCAAAGTTGAGGTACTTTCTTTCTATACCAATTTTACCAAGATTTTTTTATCATTAATTGATGTTGGATCTTGTCAAATGCTTTCTCTATATCTATTGAGATGATCATGTGATTTTTATTCCTCATTTTGTTAATGTGGTGTATCACATTGATTTATTTGTAGATGTTGAACCATCCCTGGTATAAATCCCAGTTTATCATAGTGTATGATCCTTTTAATGTATTGCTGTATTTGCTTTGCCCATATTTTGTTGAGAATTTTTGCATCTATGTTCATCAGCAATATTGGCCTGTAATTTTCCTTCTTTATGCTGTCCTTGTCTGGTTTTAGTATCAGGGTAATGTTGGCCTTGTAGAATGAGTTGGGAAGTGTCACATCTTCTTCAATTTTTCAGAATAGTTTGAGAAGGATAGATATTCAATCTTCTTTGAATGTTTGGAAGAATTCTCCAGAGAAGCCATCTGGTCCTGGACTTTTATGGGGGGGAAGGTTTTTGATTATTGTTTCAATCGTTTGACTTGTGATTGGTCTATTCAGATTCTCTATTTCTTCTTGGTTCAGTTTTGGAAGGTTGTAGGAGTCTATGAGTTTATCCATTTCTTGGTTAACCAATTTGTTGGCGTGTAGTTTTTCATAGCATTCTCTTATAATCTTTTGTATTTATTGTGGTATCCACTGTAATTTCTCCTCTTTCATTTCTAATTTTATTTATTTGAGCCTTCTCTCTTTTTTTCTTATTGAGTCTGGCTAAGGGTCTGTCAATTTTGTTTGTCTTCTCAAAGAACCAGCTCTAAGTTCCATTGATACTTCTACTGTTTTTTTAGCCACTATTTCATTTATTTCTGCTCTAATTTTTATTATTTCCCTTCTTCTGCTGCATTTGGGCTTTGTTTGCTCTTCTTTTTGTAATTCTGTTAGATGTAGTTTAAGATTACTTGTTTGAGACTTTTCTTATTTGTTGAGGTAACCTGTATTGCTATAAATTTCCCTTTTAGAACCACTGTTGCTGCATCCTGTAAGACTTGGTATGTTGTGTTTTCACTTTCATTTGTCTCCAGGTATTTTTTTTTTATGTCTCCTTTGATTTCTTCATTGATCCAATGGTAGTTCAGTAGCATATTGTTTAGTCTTCACATATTTGTGACTTTTCCAGCATTTTTCTTGCAGTCAATTTTCAGTTTCATAACATTGTAGTCAGTAAAGATGCTTGATATGATTTAAATCTTCTTAAATTTATTGAGGCTTGCCTTTTTTCTGAACATGTAGTCTATTTTTGAGAATGTTCCATGTGCACCTGAGAAGAATGTGTATTCTTCTGTTTTTGGATGGAATGTTCTATATATATTAAGTCCATCCGATGCAGTGTTTCATTTAAGTTTGCTATTTTTTTGTTGACTTCCTGTCTGGATGATCTACCCATTAATGTAAGTGGGGTGTAGAGGTCCCCTACTATTATTGTGTTGCTATTAATTTCTCTCTTTAGGTCTTTTAATGGTTGCTTGATATACTCTGGTGCTCCTGTGGTAGGTGCACCTAACTTATATTCAAAAGTGTTATGTCCTCTTGGTGGAATGTCTCTTTTATCATTATATGTTGCTCCACATTGTCTCTCACTGTCTTTTTTATTTTGAAGTCTGCTTGTCTGGTAGAATTATGGCAACATTTGCTTTCTTTTGCTTGCCATTTTCTTGGAGAATTGGCTTCTATCCCTTCACTTTGAGACTATGTTTGTCTTTAGAGCTGAGAAATGTTTCCTGGGGGCAGTATATTTTTGGTTCTTGGTTTTTAATCCATCCAGCTACTCTGTGTCTTTTGGTTGGAAAATTCAAATCCATTTACATTTAGAGTGACTATTGATATATGAGAGCTTAATACTGCCATTTTATCTCATTTTCAATTGTTCTATTTTTCCATTGTTTCTTTTCCCTTGTATTTCTGACTGCCGTTTCAGTGTGTTGGTATTCTGTGATGGTTTTCTCAGTTTTCTCTTTAGTTATGAATTGTGGCTCAGCTCTGACTTTTTGTTTAGTGGTTACAATGAGGTTTGCATAAAAGATCTTGTAGATGAGATAGTCAATTTTCTAATAGCCTCTTATCTCCACTAGCCTGAGCAGGGTCCATCACTTTTCTCTTCTCCTTCTGAGTTATTGTTGTCACAATGTATTCTGTTTTGTGTTGTGAGTTTGTGACTAACTTGAAGAGCTTATAGTTATTTTTGATGCTTTCCTTCCTTTCATCTTTTATGTTATAATTGTTTGCTAATTATTCTGATAGAGAGCTGCAATTTTCTGATTTTGTCTGTCTATTTATCTCCTCACTCAAAGCTTTGTAAACCTTTGCCTTTCCATTTCATGTATGAAGGATTCCTTCCTCTTTTCTTGTAAAGGATGTCTAATGGCAATGAATTCCCTAGGCTTTTGTTTATCTGGGAAAGATTTTATTTCTCCATTGTATCTGAAGCATAGTTTCACTAGATAGAATATTCTTGGCTGAGAGTTTTTGTCTTTCAGTATTTTGAATATTTTATTCCATTCTCTCCTAGACTGTAAGCTTTCCGCTGAGAAATCCACTGAAAGCCTCATAGGGGTTCCTTTGTAGATTATTTTCTTCTCTCTTGCTGTCCTTAATATTTTTTCTTTGTCATTGGCTTTTGCCAGTTTTACTAATATATGCCTTGGAGAAGGTCTTTTTGCATTGATATAATTAGGAATTCTATTGACTTCATGTACTTGTAAATTGACTTTCTTGCTCAGGATTGGGAAGTTCTCAGCTATTATTTCTTTGAATAAGCTCTCTGCTCCCTTCTTCCTCTCATCTCCCTCTGGAATACCTATAATCCTTATGTTGGTTTTCCTAATTAAGTCAGATATTTCTCAAAGAATTTCTGCATGTTTTAAAATCCTTGTTCATTCTCCTCGTCCACCTGAAGCATTTCTATATTTCTATCATCTAAATCACTAATTCTGTCCTCCATAAAGTCAGCTCTAATTTTTAAGGATTCTAGATTATTTTTTACCTCATTAATTGTTTCCTTCATATCCAGAGTTTCTGTTTGGTTTGTTTTTTAGAGTTTCAATCTCTTTGGGTAAGTATTCCTTCTGCTTATTAATTTTACTCCTGAGATCACTGAACTGTCTTTCTGTGTTTTCTTGTAAGTCATTGAGTTCCTTTATGACAACTATTTCAAATTCTTGTCATTTACATTGTAAATTTCTGTGACTTCAGGATTTTTTTTTGGAGACATCATTTTCCTTTGCTCTGAAGTGTTACTGTAGTTTTTCACGGTGTTTAATGCACTGATCCTTTGCTGGTGCATTTGTGGTAGTATCAGGTCATAGATTCCACCTGCCACCACTTGCGGGGAGGAGGAGCTGTGTTTCTGATCCCGCCGTCTGCTGTAATTTGTGCAGGTACAGCTGCTCTGAGTTTGTGTGGACTGGTCACAGCCTCTTGGTGGGTTGCTGTCATGGGGGTGCGACCTCTTTGCTTAGTGGGTGAGTTACACAGGCATGGGCCAGCACTGTGCTCACTGGTGGTTTGGCTCAGCTGCTGTGCTTGGGGAATGGGGTACCTTTTTGGGGGCTGAGCCACAGCCACTTAGCGGGGAGTGTTCCCACTGGTGGGGCTGCTGGGCCACAGTGGGAGCTCCCATTGGCTGGGCTACCCCTCCAAAGGCATTCACACATGCACCACTCTACCCCCATCTCCTCTTATAGTCGCACTGGCCTCTGTACATGGTAAGCACTACTCCTTCACAGTGCTGAGCTGTGGCCACTCAATGGGGAGTGTTCTCACTGTAGGGGCTGCCGTGGCACAGTGGGCACTCCCCTAGGCTCAGATAACATTTGTGTGTAGGCTGGGCTGCTCCCACCTGCTATTAGAGTCATGCTGGCAACTGTATGAGGCTCTGTGACCTGACTCACTGCTTCCTTGGAGGGAGAAGTCTGCGCTTACCTAGTTCCATTGCTTCCCAGGGATCCCATCCAACCACTTTTGATGCATAGCTGCATGGGACTCTCAGGCATCCTGTGTGCTGTGTGGGTATCCTCTGATGGTTAATGATTGTCTGTTCAGTTGCAATTTAGAGGGGGAGAGACAAATGGAATAGCCTACTCTTCTGTGTTGCTGATGTCACTCTCAGCAGCATTCTTTAGATCAGCAAATTTGTGAATTTATTTCAGAATTTCTAAAAACATATGCTCTTTCATAGTACAATGTTTCAATAAAGCACAAGGCAGGTTTACCAACAGACCAAAATTTACTTTAGTTTCTCTGTAGTAAGAGGTCAAAAATAGGTAAACTTACAGTTGCTTAGCAATTAATGTTTCAGTATTTTATCTTTTTGGAAATAATCTGGACAGTCAATGAATTCTCATCATTTAACATAACTAAGCAAATCTCTAAGATTTAAAGTTACCAAAAACATTTTGGAAGCTGTTTTTAAGTACATAAACCACAAAATATAATTATCCCACCTAAAAATTCTAATATCATTAACAACCATAAAATTCATTTGTTCTTAATAATCATACTTAGATTACTCATAAAAATTTCATGAGTCATTAAAGTAGTCATCTTAAGTTTTTTTTCTTGCTGACAAATTTTGTAACAGAAATAACATGAGTTTATTTGACTAATAACTCAGGTTGAATAAAAGTTGAATGTCTGCATTATATCAAATGCTGATAACACTAAAGATTTGCCTATTTTAGTTAAACCAACAAACTTAAACAACCTTTTACTTATCAAAGGTTATTTTATATCTTGTTAACTTGAAAAACATTTGGGTTAGTTTCTATTACACTTAGAAATAATGTATATAAATGCTTACTTTAAGCCACTTAAATAGAGCTCTTTTAAAAATTAATTTTGCTAATAGATCCAGAGGTAGAAAAATGTCATATATAAAAATATGTTCATAGACATAGATAGATGCATAGACAGATGCAAGCAGAGATCTTAACTAGTTTTTGTTTTAAAATTTTAGCCATGATATGGGTATGATATTGCAAAGCTCACTAGTTTATTAAAGACTGTTGGATCTAAACTGTCTGTAGATGAAATAAGTTAAGGTTATCTGCTTAGGTGGCTAAATTTTTTTTGTACTAATATTTGTGCAGAAGACTCTTAAGATGCTAGATTTTTGGCAAGTATGCTTCTATAGCCATTTGCCTCTTTTTTTCTCTTTTTTACTTCAGTCTTTGGAATTGGGCGTGGTCTAGATAAGAGTTCCTGAAGAAGTTACAAGCTTTTTGAGATAAGGGTGGTTTGGGAGATTGGTGAAAGGGAATGAGTGGAATCTAAACTGGCTCTAGAACTGCATTTCCAGTTTTGCAAAGTTTTATAAGACAAGGACAGTTGCTCTCAATTCCTTAAAAGTTGGTTTTAACTTAAATGGCATAATAGGTTGATCTACCTTTCCAACTGCATTATCTCTAGTTTTCTTCTTTCCCACTGCGTACATAGTTTTATTTAGCTTAAGGGAAAAGGCCTGAAAAAAATCCTATCAGGCTCTGAATATCAGCTTCCAATTTCTGACCAACCTTTGACATAGAGCTACCAAAAAAATCCTTTTTAATCCTTTTTCATATCTTGCCAGTTTTCAGCTGGGATAATTTTACATTGGATTTTCACTTTAAGTCTAATTTTCTGTTCTTATATCTCGTTAGGGAGTCCATCAGTCTAGTTATTTTTTTTTTCCTCCTTTTTCTTCTTAAGTGGTCGACAGCTGTATTTCTAATGTCCTGATTTTTTTTAAGCATCTGAAGGCAAATAGGAAGTTATCTGAGTGGACTTTGATTTTCATTTTAATTTTTGTTTTTCCCTCTTATTAAGGGGGTCTCAACTGATAGCCATCATACCAATATGAGAACCTTCTAAATTTTTTTTTCTAGTTTAGAAGTTTTTCCAATTCAAAGGATCCATCATCTAGCCATTGACAAGTAGTATCTTAATAGTGACTCAAAACCATAAGCCTTTTTATGGATTAACCATGGATGCAAGAGGAGTCCCTAAAGGAGATTGAAAAGATGCAGCCCTCCCAAGATTCAAAAAGGTCACTCCTAGAGTTAGCCTAAGAAAGTATAAGTGTAACTATAAGGGGGCCCTGCTTGTAAACAGTCACTCCAAACCACAGGGAGTGATGTTTCCCTCCTTTTTGAACAGAATAGGGTGTTTAGGACTCCTAAACTTGGATTCACTGCCTACTCAGCTGCCCATCAGATGCATATGCATCCTCTAGCTCACTGAGACAAAAGAAAACAATGATCTCTAGGAGGAATGGGATCAACAGAAAACAAGAGTACTCATCCCGTATCTTTACTGGAGTTGCTTTTGCCCAAGAAACTTGTTTAACAAATATTTTCTACTGTTAATCTAAATTTAGGAAAGAGAACAAAAGACTCCTACCACTCTTGCTTACAATAAACCCTGCAGTATGCAGAGATCCAGGAGAATATGAGGCAAGAACTCTCACCTTCTGCCAGCGCTTGTCAGAAGTCCCAGGATCTCTCAGTTGCAGCAGCCTTAGAGGGAGCAGAGCAGTCAGGGATGTTTATCCTGCTGACCTCCCCAACTGTGGGGGAGGGAGACATTTTCCTCTACTCTTCTAGGTTTTTCTAGCTGGTCTAAGAATTAAATTGACATGAGACAGATTCACAGGAGAAAATCAAATTTAATTTTATACACATGGGAACCCCACATACATGAGACAGTCAGAGACTCCACATAATGAAAGGTTCAGAAACAAAAAGGTAAAATGAAGGATATATGCCATCTCGAACTAAAGAATGGGATAGCGGACCGAGGCTTCAGAGGGCAGGAGGATGATTCATGGGAAAACAAAAAGAGCAGATGTTCAGTAATTAAAGGTTTGCCCTGCCCTACAGACGGGTCACAAAAATTTATTTCTGGTAATACCTCTTATTATGGGCATGGCCCACAATTTAAATTCTTTGAGGGAAAGTAAAACTTTCTCTTGAGCCCACAGGGTCTTGATTGTCTTTAGCTCAAAACATTCCACATGCCAAAATGGCACATCTTGAGGGGGCCTGCTCTGAGCCCCTCCACATTCCAATCCCCCCAAGCGTTTGGATAACTTCCTCTATAGTATAGCAAGAAAGTTCTATCACTTTCAGTCTCATTTAGTCTGAGTTATCTTTGGGTATTTGGGCATATTTTAGTCAATGAACCAAGCCAACTGTTAGAGCCATTCCCAGTCCCTCGAGCTAAAACGGTGAATTTGTGATCAGTGTTTAAAGGGCCCACATCAGTCAGTTCAACCCGATCGAACTTTATATTCCTTCTATGTTGATTCTACACCCTCAAGATTTCACACATGTTCCCCAGGTTTCTGTCCACATAACGTGGCAAAATCATGGCAATCCTTTGGTATGTATCACACCTCATCACACGTCATACTTTGTACCTCACCCTTTGGGGATCTGCTGGAAGCTGAGCTTAGTTATAGATCCAGAAGCAAGGAGAGGTGGTGGGGTAGGCCCTGAGGAGAACCAGCAGAGCCCTACAAGGCAATGACCTCAGGCAGGAGTGGAAAAACTCTTCCTACTGGCAAGGAAAATTCAATGGAATTCAGAGGTCCAAGGTCCCCAGGTTCACTAGAATCTATCCATATGTCTCTTGACTTGAACAGAAGAGACTCTGTGAAATTGAGAATTCAACTTGCATTATAAATCAGCCTCTCCGAAGACTCAACTTTAGGTTAGGCTTTCAGAAATCTTGGCCCCGTGGGTTCAGGATGTAAAGTTTGCTTTCAGTAAAGTCATAGCTTCAGGAAACTTTGCAGTGAGATGTTAGATGGTAGCACTAATGCTCATTCCGCTCCTATTGCATGTCAAGGACGTGCTCCGGAATCCCATTGAGTGATAAGGATGATTGGCAGGCGAGATGTGGGCCTTCTTCTTTCCCATCAACTCACATTTACTTCTCACAAGTGTGGTTCCATGGCCAATTCTCAGTAGAGATAAACTCAAGCAATTTATCAAGTTAGTGACCCTACAGCCTGTGGGTGGTGCATGATGGGGCAGCATCTGGGATGGATGAGGGGGAGGGGTATATGCTGCCCCCTCCCACACTTGCATTTTCTACTTTTGAAAATATTTTCGCATCAACTATACTCTTAAATTACCAAGAAAACCCCACTATAATCAAATTTCCCTAGATTGAAGAAGATTATTTAAGATTACTCAAGGTTATTCAAATCCGAAACCCAGGTCTCCTGTCTTCTAGTGGATGTGATATTTTTAAAACAAAGAACTTGTGTGCAAGAAATATAACTATTTTTTCCTAGAACTAGATTGAGCTTCCACCTCAAGTTTGCCTTTGTCCTGCTATCAGAAAATATAATCTAGTCAAAGGCAGGTAAACTCAGTCACTTCTGGGTTTTCTCAGTCAGATGTAAACTCGGTCAGTTTGGGACTTCTCTCTCTGGCCCCATCTCCCTGCTTCCCTGGACTGGTCATAGTTCAG
Organism: Equus quagga; assembly: GCF_021613505.1. Taxonomy (NCBI): domain Eukaryota; kingdom Metazoa; phylum Chordata; class Mammalia; order Perissodactyla; family Equidae; genus Equus; species Equus quagga. The sequence continues at coordinate 49,121,951 of NC_060273.1, forward strand.
GCGGCTTAAATGGCCTCCAGGCCAGTGGGGTCAGGAGGTGTCCGGTCCACAGTCGCCCTTCCTTTGCACTGGTGTCTCTGCCCAGCCTTGCCTGTTCCTGAGCCTGCTCGTCCCCCGCAGGGAATCCCCCACCTGGCCTCGTCTGCAGAGCCCCCCTGCAGCCACTCTGCAGAGACTCCTGCATAGCCCCATCTCTCCACACTGCTGGTGATGCAGGGCACATTCAGGGCCTCTCCTGACACTCCCTTTTCACTGCAGCCCGAGTAATCCATCATTTCAAGGATTGCAAAACTGGATCTTACACTGTATTGTGGAGGTTTTAAAATACATCGAAGTTCTTTTGTCCTCCTCCCATCAAAGGTGGACTCCAACTCCTCCCCCCTTTGAATATAAGCCACCCTTAGGGACTCAATTCTGATGAACAGAAGGAGGCAGAAGTGATGTTGCGTGACGTCCGAGGCTGGGTCATGAAGGAGATGCAGCTTCCACCGGCTTTCGCTCTCTGGACACACACTTGGAGCCCTGAGCCACCATATCAAAGTCCAGCTACCCTGAAGCTGTCACACTGGGAAGACCAGGTAGAGACCACAGGGAGGTAGGGGGCTGAGAGGCCCCAGCTCTCCCAGCCCGAGCTGTTAAGTCTTGCGGCTCAGGCTCCAGACGTGTGAAAGGAGCATCTGAGATGCCGCCGCTCTAGCCACCATGTGACGGTAACCTCCTGAGAGACTCCAAGCCAGACTGCTGGATGAGGCTGCTCCCGAATTCCTGATGGACAGGAAGCACTGAGGTTACCCCTCACGGGTGTTCCAAACCACACGTTTGTGACGCGGATGCAGAAAACCTTCTTGGAGTTTACTGTTATAGAATCCTTTTGGTTTCAATCCTTTGGGGGAAATGAGGAGGGATTAGGCAACAAAGGTTATACGGTTCCTGCAAGGTCCTAAAGCAAATGGGATTTGAGCCGTGGCCCCCAACTCCTAAGCGCATGCTCTCTGAACCACGTTACGCACTACACGTCGTACATGATACGCCCCCTGTCTGTCCCATCCGACCGTCCATCTCCGCCAGATTCACCAGTCTCCTGACAGACATGGCAATACATACGTTTCAGAAATAAGCACATATCAGAAGGAAATCCCAGGATGAGTGGTAAGGATATTCATTATAACACAGGCTAAGTCAAAGCAAGCTACATTTTTCTTAAAAAAAAAAAAAGTCGCACACCTCTGGGAGAGTCTTTATTTAGTGAAAGAGCAAGAATTGAGAACGTCAAGTAGCTCTGTCTTAATAGATAAAATAGCTGTCTGTTAAAGGTCTCTAAAGAGTAAATATCTATGTCTAAAATTCCATTATCTAGAGATTTTTGGAATATTTATGGGGGGTGGCGTTGCCGAGGCCACTCCACATTTGTGGTTGGGTGAGCCTCACACTTGTCATTGGGCCGTTTGGCGTTGAATAGGACCAGATGAGACTGGGGCTACGAATCGATTCTTTTAAAGGCAGTTTTGTGTGATTGTGTGTAACCAATAGGGCGTTGAGCAAGAAGGGACTGCTTGGCTCTTGTGACAATAGGAGATAAGGAGTCATCCCGAACTTTTTGGTTGGGTCTGGGGCCTCAGCTGCGCCCACCCGGCTGATGCCAGAAGTGACAACAGGATTCTTTTGTGCCATAGTGACCTGTGTCTAGTGAAGGCCCCATCCAAAATATGAAAATGTGCAAATCATAAAAGATTAAGCCAAAAAAATACGAATTTAAGCTCCAAACACCTACAGTTACCCTGAGAATGCCTTTCATTATTGTTATTCTACATCAGCCTGCCTTCAGCGCCGTCTGTAGCAGCAGTTCCCTCTGGTGTCGGGGGCTGGAGCTTCCATGGGGACTCGCTTACTCTGTCTGCACGGAACTCAGCTCCACGGCAGGAGAGTAGGCTCTTGTTTTGACAGGATGGCCGCTAACACCCACGGAGATGTAGGTTTCTCAAGGGAGGCCAGCTGGCCCCCACCTGCGTGCTTCCTCCACCGCCCTTCGTGCTGTTGAGCTTGGAGATGGGCTGCTTCAACCTTTATGGAGTCTCCTGTTGACAGCAAATGGAGCAAACGTCGGCCTTCTCTGTGGAGACAGCCCTCATTCGTCTGGTATATATTCTACTGGGAAACACATGTGTTGGGGGGTGGCAGTGTAAATTAGTATCATTTCTTTGATAGGCACAATAACAAAATTAAAATGCATATACCTTTTGAACCCAGTTATTTTTAGGAATTTATCCTAGATAGAGGCTCCTACACGTAAAGAAACACACAGGCACACAAATATTTATGGTAGTGTTGATCGAAATATTGGAAGTCTGGACCTAAATGTTCAACCTTAGAGGCTAGTTATATAAAATCAACTCATCCACACTTTGGAATCCTGTGTAACTATAATTTTTTTTTAATGAGGCAGATCTGTACATATGAAATGGAATGATCTCCAAACTATATTGCTTGGTAAAAAAAAAAAAGTAGATTATGCTGTCCTGTATCCCATCATTTATATTTTTAAAATGCGAACACATAGATCCATGCAGGCTCATGGTCACGTATAACAGCTCTAGCAGACACCCCAAACTTGGAGAAGGCCCTGGAAGTCAGGAGATGAAAGAACACTTGCAACTGGATATGAGCCGGGGAAAGGCTGGGCTGCAGATGCAATGGAAGCTGAGACCAGAGCTGGCAGGTCCTGGGGGCATCTGGACCTGCCATGGCCCTTTAGGCTTGGCCCCAGTTGAGGCACGCAGGGCAGGCCTGTGCATCCCACGTCAGCCAGTCAGAGGCCGCAAGCGTCCTTGGAAGGGGCAATACCCTACAGCCAAGGGCCATCCCGGTGAGAGAAGGGGTGTGAGCCATCAGCAGGCGTGCCAGGAGTTGTGACATGGCACAGAGGCCTCTAAGGAGGCACCTGGGCAGAGCCCCACAGCACCTGCGACCTGCAGCTTGCTTCACCGTTATGGTCATTGAACTTCGGGGACACAGGCCCTGCCTCTTGAACTAGACTATACACATCACATGCTCGTTTGCTTTTCTGCTGAGTCTAGCAGAGAAGTGGGCAGGTTTAAACAGCAAAGCCTCAGTACGTGACCGGTAAGGAGCTTGGCACTAAGGAGCAGAAGTTGGCTCCAGCTCCAATTCTGGTCACTCCTAGCTGCGTGACGTGAGTCAAGGCACTAAACCTCTCTGGCCCCCACTGCTCTGATTAGAAAGCAATGAGGCTGTGCTGTTCACTGCTCAGTTCCCGCCAGTCCTCATTTTCTGTGATTCACTCAAACGGTGCTTTATTCTGGAACAGTAGGGCATACGGACATCTACTGTGTTTTCAGCGTGATAGCCATGCATTCTGTCCAAATAAATGAAAAATCCTAACTCAGCTGAGCCACTGTCAAAGCAACAAAGTCAGTTGTCAGAGCGTAGGCTGTAATTTGGGGGGTCATGCTTGTAATCCCAGAAGCCATCAGCTTGTCTCTTTCTTTTTCGTGTTTTCTGTGTAACTGGCATTTCTGCATCACGTGCGGGTGCCCAAAGTGGAAGGGGTAGAAATATAGTAAAAGACGAAGATAAGGGAGGAAGAGGAGAGTAGAGATGAAAGAAATTCTGTAACTCTCTAAGTTATGAGTGCAGGCGCTGATATTTTATAGAAATAAAAATCACCACTGGAAAGCCTGTGTCAGGGAAAGCCATTGGAAGGGCCATCACCTGACAAGCCCTGTCACTGGCTGAGACGGCTGCCATCTCACCTGGCTGCTTTACCTGGGAAATCTGGAAAGTTCCAAGAGGTAGCCCAATTGGTAGAGTATACATGAAGAGGACATCGATTCATAGCATATGAATATTCCTTTTGAGTTCATTTGATTTTTACCAAACTGGTTGTTTTGAACAACTTATTTGTTTTGGGTCCAGTTGAAATCAGGGTTTTCACTTGTTGCTCGTGAGTAAGGGTCAAGAGAAAGCGGCGTCAGTTTTAACTTCTCCCAGTATCTATTTTGGATGCAGAGAGCACTCAGGGAAGGGCTGGGCAGCCCTCCGCTGGAAACTGCAGCTCGAGGTAGCACGGGAAACAGGAGCTCCTGCCCCGGTGGCTCTGTGAGCCCGAGAAGGACGCGAGCTAACACAGCCGACCGTGTCTATCTTTCCGGAATCGCTGCTGAGCTGGACTTAACGGGGCTGCTGGGCCTTTTGGCTGGAGGCCCACGTTTGTCTCACTGCTCTTTGGCATTTTTGTTTGGAATATTTTGATCAGCAGAATAAAGAAAGCATGACTAAGTCATCTTCCTCACAGTCACTCTGATGGCTCCTGGTGACGCCAGGCCTCCTCCCATGAGCGCAAGTGTGGAGAGCGCCCCTTGGTACCCTCACGTTCTGACAGAGGAGCCTTGCACCAAAGGGCAAGAGTTGGGAATTCTGGGAAAGCCCTTGGACTCACTTGCTCACATGTCCCTTTAGACTATTAATGCTACAAAGGCTAGGTTAGAAAAGGGGACCCCTTCTCCTTGGAGAAATGGCTGATACCAAGCGAGACTGGAACATCTTGCTGAGACAGAACACAGAAGTGCTCAAAAGTATAAGGTCATGTCAAAAGGACATGGAAGCTGGCTTGAAGGGCTCCTACTGGCCATATTTGGGATAATTTAAGCAACAAAATGAAGAAGGTAATAGATTTTAATACATTGACTTTTAAAGATCCATGACTCCATGGTGTCATCTGCAGAGCCCCAAAGAGACCAACAGAAAAACCTGTTGATGAGTCAAAGCTATGTTTCCAAGACCTGCTGCAGTGAAGACGCCATCCTGACAGTCTTAGTGTCTCTGAAGGGGAATGCAGAGAAGGATACCCGTAGGGTTTCAAGGCCTGGGGGATATGATTTTGAGATTGCATCTAGGGTGACTAGCTGTCCCAGTTTTCCCAGGACTTTACTAGTTTTAGCATCAAAAGTCCCACATCCCGGGAAACCTCTCAGATTCCTTATTAATTGCAAAGGGGAAAAGATGTGGTGTGACAATCTGAACCAAGTGGTCAGGCATGGTGTTGCCAGTGATGGGATGTCATGAAATCTGTGCTTCCCACTGGTACTCAGGAGGAAAGATACAAGCCACCCATGCAGTGGTCTTTTTGGAAATGCTTGACCTCAATTGAATAATGAGGAGACAGTCAGATGAATGTGGCTGTGGATCGTCCTGGAATCACGGAAATATTTGATGAGGGGAAGTAAAGAGATAAAACAGTCAAGTGCTATGTATGTTCCTCAATTTATCCTGGATAATAAAAGCAAGGAAAGAGGGAAGGAAAGAAGGAGGGAGGGAGGAAAGAGGCAGGGAGAGAAGAAGGTAGGAGGGAGGGAGGGAGGTAACAGCTTTAAAGGACATTTGGGGACGCTTGGGATACTCGGGCACTGTGTTTTGGATGATGTTATTGAATTAACACTGATCTTCTTACATGAAATAATAGTGCTGCACATTGTAGTGGCCCCCTGTGCAGCAACGATAGGCAAAATGAAGACTTCCTTAGGTCGAAAAGAGATGTTAATGAAATAATCACACAAATAAAAATTATTCTGGACTGAGAAAAATGCTTAGAAATCAAAGACCAGGAGCCAGGAAAGCATATACCAGAGGCCCTGACTGGGGGGTTGAGGGGGGGTGGGGGAGTTCAGGGAGGCATCCTGGAGTAAACGACATGACGCTTGAGCTGAGACCCGAAGCATGAGTGCCTGGTAAGGGGGCAAAAGGACTGGAAGAGCATTTGGAGAAGAAGGATCAGTTTCGGCAAAGGTCCTGGGTCAGGATGGAATGAGTATAACAGAGGTCAAAGAAATGGCAGAAGGTCAGTGTGACTGGAAGCTCAAGGCAGGGGAGGACCAGGAAAAGCAGGACCAGGCAGGCGGGCAAGGCCCGGGCCTAGGAGCACTTGCTTAAGAACTCACAGGGCGGACACCACCAAAAAGAGGGGTACATTCCGCCACGTTGAAACTACAGGCACCTTTAAAAGAGTGAAAAAGTAAGCTGCAAACTGGGAGACAACATAGCAAAGGAGGACCATTATATATATATATATATGCAAATATATGTATACACACTCATACATATATTATATCGCATATTAATTGTATGTCATTTGTGTTATTATATAGTATAATTATGTATGTTATATATGTTTTAACTACATATCAATAAGAAAAAGAGAAACAACACAATAGAAAAAAATCTTTGAAAAATAAGGACAGAAATTTCACAAAAGATACAACACAAAAGTCTAACACATTTAGAAAAAGATCTCGCCCTGACTAGTGCTGACGAACTGGAAATCAAAACCACAATAGCATTTTACTCCCCTTTGATTGGCAAACGTCAAGAAATCCGACAACTCGAAGTGTCCGAGTGGATCTGGGTCAATGGGACATCATCCACGTTGCTGGCAGGAGTGCAAGTTGACACAACCACTTTTGAATGTTTGGTGTTACCTTGTCAAGTAGAAAACGTGTGCTTCATCACCCAGCAATCCCATCCCTACGTACGCACTGATACAGTCATACCGGTTGTTAAAATGTCGAACTATTTCTGAACCATTAGTAAATAGCCATTGCCCCAAGCCCCTCCCCCACGGCCCCCAAGCATGATTCGGCAGTCAGAGGGTTAATACCTGGCAAAGCAAGGACCTCTAGGACACCGCTCCACCTCTGGAACCTGCATCTGTTCTTTGAACCAGTCATACCAGTTGTTAACATTTTGAAAATATATCCTTGTGTATGTGCGTGTGTATTAGATATATCAAAATATATTCAAGAGAAAATTCAGAAGATGCACACAAGCTGTTCATAGCAGAACAGTTCATAATAGCCAAATTCTGGAAACAACCCAAATGCCCGTGGATAGGAGAATGGACGTATTGTGGTCTATTGATAACAATGGAATAGTATACAGTGGTGAAAAGGATGAACCACAAACACATGCAACAGCGTGGATGGATCTTGGTAGCATCATGTTGAGAGAAAAAACAAGCCTGAGAGGATAACAAACAGTATGACAAGAGCTATATTTATGGTAACACTAGTGAGAATTAAGCTTCAGGTCTCTCCACTTGCACATTCCTCTCTGAACGACGGTTGTTTCTGGGAGTTGCAGAAAGTTCTAGGTGGGTGAAGGGAAGCCAGATTGCCCTCAGGAAATTTTCTGTGTAAGTATTTTCATAAAAAGCTTAAAGAGACCTCAGAAAACAGGAGCTGCATTTCTAAGTTTCCGGTTCTTTGGGATTTCTTTTCTCGTTTTAAATCAGGGGTTCTCAGCTGGACGGGACAAAGCCCACCAGGGGACATCTGGACAACGTCTGGAGAGGCAACTGGCCTAGGCCAAAGCGGGTCATTTCCTGAGCACAAGAGCATGCGGCCCCAGGACTAGCTTCTGCTTTGTGCAGCCCTATTCCGCTCTGAGCTTTGTGAGGCTCCATCCCTCAGGGGCTCCGACTCTTGCCCTCTGCAAACGCTCCCTCCTGGCCCCCATCATGGGGCTGCGGGGGTGGAGGGCGTGCAGAGACCCTGCACAGGGAGCAGCAGGAAGGGTTGACTTTGAGCGCATGACTCAGTGGCTGAGTGTTGCAGACTGGAGCTCAACAACTGGTGGCCCCCAGGTCAGAGCTGACCTCTGGGTGGGCTGGCTTTGGCCTGCACTGTGTCTTAAAGCATTTCAGCTAGTGGATGAAGAAAATCTTTCTGTCTTGCTTTTTATAAATAATCCAGAGATCTGGCCACTGCAGGTGACACTTTCCACAGGACAACTGCAGGGCCCCAGATGAGTTTCACGGGCAGGGCTGACGCACGCGAGCTCTCCAGGCACCACAGTCCCCTCGGCCCCTGACTCCTTGCATCCCCCGCCTGGCCCCGGTGTGTGCTGGAGTTTTCCACCCCTGCTCTACAGGCCTCCGTTCTTCCTCTGGAGAATGTGGTGGGTGCCGGCCCCAACTGCCTCCTTATTCAGTCAGCAAACGTGCGAGCACCTGTTGACTGAGTCAGGGTTCAGGCGCTGTAAGAGGCTTATGCACCTGAATGGAGGGCAGGAGAGAGGCCACAGGGAGCACCGAGGTCCAGGAGAGACGGAGTCCTGCTCGAGGGATAGATGCTCTTGGGTTAAGGTGCTGTGGGGGTGCAGGCTGTGGGGAGGGGGTTCCAGGCAGAGGGAAGTCCCCGATCAGAGACAGAGGCCAGGGCACTGAGCCACCACGGGGAGGGTGATGGCCCTGTGGCTGACTGCGGGCTGAGCACAGAGAAGGCAGGAGGCTGAGGGCACTCAGCAGGGAGGATGCTGGGAGGCCTCAAATGTCCAGCCTAGAAGCTTGCGCCTGTCCCCAGGGCCGTGGGAGTGATGGGAGGGCTCCCTGCATGAGAATGATGTGATGCAGTTTGGGTTTTAGTGAGGTCACTCCAGGCCAGGATGGAGGATTGATGGGGAGAGAAGACAGACAGAGAGGCCGGTTCAGGGGGTACTGGATAATCCGGGTGTGAAGCAAACTAAGTCAGGACTGTGACAAGGACGGCAATTCAGGGCTGGGACGAGAGCAAGGTGCCCACTCGGGCCGTGCAAGTGCAGGGTGTGCGTCTGAGACTGCGCAGCTCCGTAAATACTGCACTGCGGGCACCTCCCCACCGCCCTCCTCCGGCCCTGGCTGACAGTGAGGACAGCTCTGGGACTGGGGAGGCCCTGCCTGCGCAGGGAACAGCCTGGGGTACCATGCTGCTAGTTACCAATTTCTTTTTCACTCAAGGACATAAGGGTAAAAGCAGGGCCATGGGTTCAAATCCTGACTATACCACTCACCCGCTTTCAGTCTCCCGCCTCTGTCGCGCACATTGTAAAATAGCCCAAAGGTCCTCTCCGTCCCGGGCTGCTCCACGCTGAGAGGAGGCGGAAGCCCGGGGCCTCGGCCACAGCCGACACCTGTTCAGGGACCCTCTGTCTTTGCCACTGGTGTCTGCTTCTTTTGAAATAGCATTTCAAGGCCAGTGGATTCTCTTTCTTGATCCACTAAGCTGTGATTTCACAGCCCGTAGCTCCTACTATTCCTCTTGTTCAAGGGTTTGCCTCAGCTGTCTTATTAAATATGGAAAACATCTGTGCTTGGGTTTTTAGCAAAAATCCCCACATCTGGAAAATATTGGTCAAGAGTCTAATTAAGTATGTCAATGACAAATTGTTCTCGCAGGAAGTGTTTAGGATGAGTTGATAATTGGGATTTAATGCCCCTGGCCTCTGTCCTTGCTGTCTTGTTTACTTATCCTGGCTGGGGTCAGGGAGACAGCTCCCACCTCAACCCCACCCCAGGCCCCTAATCCTCCCCCATGCTGCTGAAGGAAAGCCGGCCCACAGATGCAAGAACCGCCCTCCAGTGGGGACGTGAGGAGGGCACTGGATTTGGAGTCTGGTCTCTTAAAGCCACACAATGGCCCCCCCTTACTGGAACCTCTGTCCACTTCACTCCGGGCTGATGTTTCCTGTCAGGCCCACATGCTGTTTGAAGAAAAGGCTCAAAGGAGAATATTTTGTTTCTCTTTCTTGTCTTTTTTCCTTCATCCTTCTCAGATTCCCAGAGCCCAGAAGAAATGGAGTCCTTGCCCCCAGCAGGAGAGTCCCAACTTCTAAGATAGCGGAGCTTAATGCTCTCAACACTGTGCCTCTTCCCCTGGTGGGAAGCACTGGCCCATTAACAAAGGGCTTTGAGAAGAGCGCCCCACCCTGTGACGCTTCAGGAGCGCCCTGCGTCTCCTCATCTCTGGCTCCCTTGGCCTCTGCAGAGATCCTGACCCAAGAACCAGCAAATGTTAGAAATTTATATTCTAAAGGCAAAATTTGGGACCCGGGGCACCAAAGATCCATTATCACCTTGGGTCCTCTGGTGTCTTCACTCCACCAGCAGGTCCCATGGGCTCTATCTCAGAAACAGTCTCAAATCTGTCCACCTCGTCCTCTCTCCACAGCCACCTCGGTGGTCCTTGCCATCATCCTCTCTTGCCTGGACAATGGCAATGGCCTCCTCCATGCTCTCCTGGCTTCCACCTGGCCCTCTTCAGTCCACTCTCTGCACACTAGCCAGGGTCCTCCATACAAATGGAAACCAAATCATGTCACTGCCCTTGGTGGCCTCCCATCACAATGAGTATGCACCCCAGTCCCCTACCACAGTCTAGGGCCTGCCACATCTGGCCACTGCTCCCTTACCCCACAAAACCCTGCTATCTTCTTCACAGTTCTTACCTCTATCTAAGGCCACTTTCATTAGGCGTTTGATTGTTGTCTGTGAATGTCATAAACTCCACAAGAGGAGCAACTTTGTCTCGTTAGGATGAAGCCAGTAAGGTGCCTGTGGGGCCATACTGAAGGAGGCACTCACTCTCAAGTGCCATTCTGCATTTGCACGACCCCGAGAGTGAGTGCCTCCTTAAATTTTGTGCCCTAGAAACCTCACTCGCCTCACCCAATTCCCAGCCCCGTTCCCAGTGCCATCTCCCCAGTGCTTGGCACACAGTAGATGCCCCAGAAATATTTTTCAAATGAATAATTCTGGTATTCTTCAAGGTCGAGGGTAGAAAATTCACCCAGCTTCCAAGTCCCGTCCAATGCACTTAGAGCCTCACCCACTCTCCAACCCCCTGCCATCGCCTGGCCCAGACCGTCACCTCCCCTGTCTAGCCACTACACTCCCCTGCCGACCATCTTTCCACGCCCGACTTCTCTTCCCTCTGTCACCTGCCAGCCCCTGCTTTTCCAGACTCATCCCCAGCCAGCTGGACCTCCCAATAGCTCCATGTCATCTCTGCATTCCCTCTTCCACACTCTGTCAAAATGATTGTAACTGTCCAAAGTGTAGATCTCACCACGTCACCTCACTGCTTGAAATGTTTCCAGCTCTCCCACTGCTTGTGCATAGAGTCCAAGTTCCTTGGGTCGACACCAAGGCTTTGTGTGCTGCCAGCCCAGTCAATTCCTTCGACTGCATCTCTCTCCCCATCTCGCCCTGACTCTCAGCTTCAGTCACTCCAGCCTTCTCCCAGGTCTGGGCCTCTGCAGGACCGTTCTCTAGCTGGATTTCTTCCCCTGGGAAATCTCTAGCTATTCTTGAGGACGTAGCTTGAAGGCCAGCTGGTCTGTGAAGCCTTTCCATGGAAAGCTAATTTCCTTGCTCTGGCTCCTTGTAATGGACAGTTCTTTGTAGTCCTACGTTTGAATTATACTCCTGTGGCATCTATAGAAATACTTACCTTCAGCTAATAACACCCTCCCGGCCGAGTGGTGTTAAGGTACCATCCCCAGGTTTGCTTCCCTCCTCCCTGAGCCTGGAAGGAGAGAGAGAGAACGATTCACAGGCAGTGTCATGAGGAACCAAGGCCACTGCTCTCCGACTCTGCCATCTGCCCCCTCTGTTTCCTTTAGAGCAGCAGCCCCCGGATGTGCAGAGAGCAGGCAGCACAATGCGGCAGTGCACAGAGACGCTCTTCACAGCGGCCCTGACTTTGCTGGGGAGGCAGTTTTTCACCCCCACTTCATTCCCAATCACGACAACAACGACATCATGGTGCAGAAGGCTTGGTTTGGCTCCATACTGCGTGGACTGTCCTTTTTAACACACAGCAGGCCTCCAGCTCAGCACCTTTTTTGGTAACAGAATCTGGCTTGACTTTGATAATCTTTCTTTGTTTTTCTTCTTTTTCTTTTTCTATTATCTTTAATTTATGGCAGGTGATATGGTTTTCCATTTAGAGAAGTGACAAAATAAATGTTTTTAGAATATATTTTTAAAGGAAAAAGATGTGAGCCAGTTAAAAGAAACATATTAAGTGACTAAGGGCTCAGGTGGTTCCCAGACGTGGCAAAAACACGGAAGTGGTGAGAAATTTGTGCTCACTACCTTAATTCAGAGTTGTTGGGGGTCAGCTGCCCAGCCAGGGACGACATTTCCCCACCTCCTTGCAGAGAAGAGGAGCCACGTGAGTAGAGTAAGGATGGAGGTGACACACATCACTCCCAAACCTGGCCCGTGAAGACCCACAGGTGATACCCAGGGCTCATCTCCCCAGTCAAATGGCTAGATGGCCACCCCCAGGACAGCCCCGGGGGCCTTGGGAGATGCTGGGGCCTTTGTTTGTCCCGGTCCCTTAATGAGCACAGGACCAGAGGCTCCCCATTCCCACCCCAACAGCTATTACGCTCTATAGGATTGGAAAATAAACGTATGTTATGCTAAAATACTGAGATTTCAGGACTCTTCTGCGCAGCTGCTGCGTTACTGAAAGACTGAAGTTTGTGAAACAATTTTAGAGCAGGATCTGGAGAATCAAGGACAGTCAGCTATTTCGAACACCTGCCTCCTGTTGAGAATGATATTTACCAAAACAAACCCTGCCTGTTTTCTCTCTTTTTCTTTCTTTCTTGCATTTTTCCTCCCTTCCTTTCTTTCCTATTTCCAGTGAAACCCTGCGAGCTCCCAGAGACTTCCAACTCATCAGACAACCATTGAGCACACAGATTTTCTGGATTTTCCCCTTCCTTCCTTTCTTCCCTTTTTTCTTTCTTTTTCCACTTCTTCTTTCCTTTATTTATTTCTTTGTCCTTCCTTTCTTTCCCCTTTCTTTCTTTAGCAATGGAATAATATATTTGGATAGAAGCATCCATGGGTCCCCAGTATACAGGGCCTACCAGGGAGAAGGGCACAACTGCCATCTTGCTCAAGCTGAGGCCTCAAGTTTTGACTTCTGACTTTATCGCCCAAGGGGTTTACACATAGAACCTGGGTGTGTGCTAAAAATATCGATTTTCTATATGTACACAATGAAAATATGCTAAACCTCTTGTATACTGTTCAGCATTTCGAATACATGGGAGTACGTCTGAGTGTTTTATACACAGCACAGGACAGCTATGGGGATGATGCATGTGAATGTGGTTCTGACTCAACTCCGTTTCCACAAGCAGATCTGGGTGCTGTGTCTCTGTTCTATCAGATCTTACAGATGGCCTCCTAGACTGCTTAATTCCTGCAGGAAAATTCACAGGCAGGATAGTCTTCCTGGGGCTGGCCCAGTGGCATAGTGATTAAATTCGCATGCTTGGCTTTTGTAGCCTGAGGTTTGTGGGTTTGTATCCTGGACATGGACCTACACTCCGCTCATGAAGCCACGCTAACAGATGTTAGCTCAGGGCCAATCTTCCTCACACACACAAAAACCCAACTCAACGACAGTCTTCTTTTCTCAAAGGAGTCTTCATTCATTGTATGTGTGGTTCTTCGCTCAATGCTTTAGTGCTAGTGGTGCCCTCTAGTGGCCAGCATGCAAAACCAGTCTCTATTTCTCTGTGAATATTTGGTCAGACTTCAGAACAGACCTCCTTTGTTCCTTCCTATTACACAGCTGGGACCTGGGAATTCTCTTGAAGTGGTGATAGCATCTCACTGCCTTGATGACAGATTATTCCTCGACCAAATCCCCATGGTCCTCTGCAGATGCTGCCGGCACTCTACGCCAACCTGTCATTCCCTGAATGCACTACATGCTCCACGCTTCCATGCATTGGTCACAGCAGTGAAGACCCTCCAACATTCTCCAGTGGCACAAGGCCCCACTAGTAATCTTAGGAAAGCAGATGAACATTATCTTAGGGCCCACTATGTGCCAGGCATGGGCCACACGGCTGAATCATCAGAATATCAGGGTGTTGTCATCCCCGAGTTGACAGAGGAGCAAACACAAGCTCAGTGAGATGAAATGATTCTTTCAAGGTCACACAATGAGGAAGAACAATGACAAAATAATTCAGCCTCAGACCTAGATCTTTCTTCTCAATCATTGCAGGATGATTTGTTGACAGAAAGGGCAGGAAAGGAACACACACAGAGCCCAGTTGGGCACCAAGGGCTGGTCCTAGGCACTTACACATACTTGTTTCATTAATTCCTCATAACCACCCACTTCAAATATCAGCCATCCTTCCACTCATCCATCCGTCCATTCCTTTATCAACAGATGTCTATTTTACATCTACCAAGACCCAAGGATTGTGGGAGGTGCCGGGTCCACTAAGGCAAACAAGTGCTGGTAGAGACCTGGTTTCTGGTCTCGAAGTCCTGCCACCGCAGGGCAGGAGACAGACCAGCCATACACTCATGTACAGATCATGATGAGGTCCTGACCATGGCACAGAAGTGGGCCACCTGGAGGAGGGAACGAGGTAAGGAATCCCCTACGGCAGTCAGGAAGCTGAAAATAGTGCTAAGAAGTCACACTTCTGGCAGGATGCTACATGCACTGAGTTATTTAGTCCTCACAACCCCTCTTTGAGGGGGTGACATCATGATGCTCCATTTCACGGATGACGAGCTAGAAAAATGGAGAGGTCAAATGACTTTCCTGGGGACACTGGGCTTGTTTGTGCTGAAGCCAAAATTTGAATTCAAGTCCCATTGGCTGCAGAGCCACGACTTTTAACCCATGGGATCGGGCCTGAGTCACGTAGGGTAGTAGAGGGAGGTGATGGTGGGAGCCTTGAGTTTTATAGGATTTTGACCTTGACCTGAATATCTTTGCAGATTCGTTGAGTGATTTGGAGTAAGGGAATGCTATCAGACGTAATTTTATGAAGATAGATTAGAGAGGCGGTCTGAAGAAGAGAAACCAGTAGGAAGCATGTTGCAATGGTCCAGTCCAGTGAGCAGGGGGAGGGACCACACTGGGACGTGTTGAGTTGGAGAAGTGGATAAGAAACTCAAGTGGGAAGATCGAGCGGGTACTGGGTGTGTGAGTCCAAAGTGTAGAAAAGAGGTGAGGCTGGCAATAGAGGTTTGAAGGAGTTGTCAATTAGCTTAGCTTGCATGTAAATTCAAGCTAAGACAAGGAATAGAATGACTCCAGGAGAATCCAGATGAGGCTGGAGAGAAGGACAGAGTGGGCTCACAGGGGAGCAGGCAGCTGCAGAGGACAGCAAGGGGCAGTGTCCAGCCGGAGGCTCAGGGTGCTGCACAGAATCATGCTTTTAGAAAGAGAGAACAGGGAGCAAATGCCCCAGAGGGATCAGGACAGTAGGAACAGAAGGTGTCCATGCTCCTCCCTGACGCCGAGTTCAGGTTGAGAAGAGGTCAGGATTCAGGCAAGTTGTATTTGGTTCTCAGAAACTCACCTACCATGAATTTCAAAATTTCTCTCCATCTGGAACGCAGGAAATGATTTGCAGTCCTCAGACAGTTACAAGGGCACCGGGTTTTGCCAAGTCACATTATTTGACAGAAATGGGCTGTGAAATGCCTGCTAATTGCTACAAGATTTAACAGGGAGAGAAGGGCCTGAGAGGAGAGGTGCCTCGTCAGACTTTCATGTGGGGAGCGGGGAGCTGGGCGGTAACAAGACATAATGGGCCTGCTTCTCCAAGCTCCAAATTACCAGGATCATTTTATCCCAGTGAAAGAAGGATGAAGCTTTTAAAAATGGGCAATTATGACATATTTTTTTCATTGTTGTCAAGCACGCTAAACCCCAATTATCCCATCTATTTTGGAGGGGTTTTCAAAAGGCGCTCATGCCATTGTTGAGCTCATCATCTCCCCGGGCTCCAGGGAGAGGTTTATTTGCCGTAATAATCCTGGTTGATCCCTTCTCGCCATACCTGACAAGTCTTTGCAGCGTTCTTCCCACGTATTCTATTCCTGCCCTGGAACTGGACCACTAAGCCGGTCAAAAGAAACTGTTTCCAAGAAACCAGCAGTGCTGAGTCTGCAAAGGGGTTGGGAGTCTGTACTCTTAGCGTGCATCCCCTTTTTGTCTGGTCTTTGGGAAGCACCCCTTGAATCATGTCATTCCCTTGATCTAAAACTTTCAGTAACTCGCCACTGCCAAGCAAATCTCGTCCAAAGGCTATTCCCTCTGGAATTTGACCCCCAAACTTCTTGTCCAGCCTCATCTTTTCCTCTTTCCATCATTCATTTGCTCATTCATTCAGTTAACACACGTACATTGAGCAAGTTGTAGGTGCTGGGCACTGTAACAGGCGCTGAAGGAGTCCTTGCTAAGTTGGAGAGATGGTCAAGGAGGCAGGACGTCCTGAGATGGCGAGGGAAGTTTTGTTGAGTGAGGACTGAGGACTTTGGGACACAGAAAATGAACTTCTCTCTGCCCCAAAGGCTTAGAGGAGGAAGGCAGAGGGTAGGGGTGGGAGGTGTGAGGTGACACCCAGACTGAGTGTTGACACATGCTGGACACATATCTAGGTGGCAGAATCTACAGGATGCGAAGTCCTAGTGGGCTACAGGGGGATGAGGATGATGCTCAGCTTTCAAGCTTGGACAATTGGACAGAAGGTGGTGCCATTGCTAAGAGAGGAAACTTAGAGAAGAGCTGGATTTGGTGGTAGGGGCATGAGCTCCTTCGGGGACTCACTGACGCTGAGGATCCTGTGGATAGTCAGGAGGAGTGCCCAGTGGGCAATTTTCTTAGGGGAGTCTGGAGCACAGTGAGTGGTCCAGGCTGGGAAGACAGAGACATGGGAGTGGTCAGCTCAGAGATGGACATTGGAGCCCTGGGTATGAACGAGACCATGTGGGGAGACTGTTCCGGGTGAAGAGCCCTAGGGAAGATCACCAGTTAAAGGGCCATATGGAGGAAGACCAGACTGCAGAGGAAAAGCAAGCTCATTTATGAGCCCTGGGCACTGAAAGTTCACACCTGCGTTTTCCCCAGTGAGACAGGCAAATAGCAGTGCTGAAAGGGGCCCGTAAGCCTCGTAAAATCAGGGCAAGATTTGAGGGGAAAGTAGCACTTGCTTCCATGATGCTTCTCCCCCTCCTATGTAATAGAGAACGTGGCTGGCCCTTATCACCAGTACCTGGGAGACAGCCTCGAGATCCTTGGAATCTCCCAAGTGATAAGAGAGTCTTTCTTATTCACGGCTTCCCCTCAGACCCCACCTGAACTTGTACCAGTGAGGTGACTCATGGGGGGCCCTAGTTAGTGTATGCTGATGAGGTGACTGCTGAGGATGGGGCTGGCCATGCCAGAAAGACCAACCGTGTGATTAGAGGTTTGGAGCCTTGACCCACGTGATATCAGCCTGACCCCCAAGGAGGTGAGGGAAGCTGGAGATTTGAGTCTCAATGGCTGATGACTTAATAAACCCCAATAAAGCCTATGAACACTGAGGCTTGTGTGAGCTTCCCTGGTTGGCAGCACTCAGTATTGTCACACAGTGATGTGCTAGCAGAGTAACACATCCTTACTACGTGGGGAGATGACATGGAGGCTTCATGTTCGGTAGCCTCCCAGACCTTGCTCTATGTGTCTCCCCTTTTGTCCGGTTCTAACTTATGCCCCTTATAGTCAAACTGTGATCACAGATATAGCACTTTTCTGGGTTCTGTGAGTCTTCCTAGTGACTTATCAAACCTGGAGGAGTAGTGGGAACCCCTAAATGTGTAGCCAGCCGATCAGAAGTGCAGGTGGACTAGGGACCCCCAATCTTATGGCTGGTGTCTGAAGGAAGGGAAGTCTTGTGGAGGACTGTACCTTTAAGCTATGAAGTTTGGTCCAGCTCCAGGTAGCGGATGTCAGAAATCATCGCACCCTCCTTCTCAAAAGTCACGAGGTTCCAGGGATGGGCACTAGAATCGATGAGTCCTTCCTTTGTGCTAAGCACTTCACGTGAAGTTTCTCAGTTCATCCTAGATACAAACCTATGAGGAAAGTGCTCAGTATTATCAACCACATGTTACAGATGAGGGAACAGAGTCCCAAGTTATGGATCCTGCCCAAGATCACGCACCTAGGAAGCCGGGGAGCCAGAATTTAACCCAAGCAACCAAAACCCGTGCCTTTAACCACTTCATCAGACTTTCTCCCAACAAGACACTCACCTTCACATTTGATATAGGAGGTCTGGGAGGGTAGTGGAATTGAGTCCATTCATTGCTAGCTTAAGCCGTATTCATTGAATGCCCACTGTGGGCCAGGCACTGTGAGACCATCAGTGGATAAAACAATGATCTCTGGCTTCATGGAGCTAATAGGCTTGCTAGTGTGTGCGTGTTTGTGCATGCATGTAGGGGGCATGGTAAGGACTTTGGCTTATACTGTGAATGAGATGGGGCGCTATTGCATAGTTTTGAGCAGAGGAGAGTAATGTGATCTAGCTTATATTGTAAAAGGATCACTTTGGCTGCTGTGTTGAGAATGATTTGTGGGAGCGAGGGTAGAATCAAGAAGACCTGTTGGGAAACTAATAAAGTGATCCAGGTCAGAGACAATGGTAGCTTCGAGAAGAGAGGGAACAGTGGAAACAGTGAGATTCTGGGAAAATGTTCAAGTAGAACGAGCAAGATTAGCTGATAGACTGGACTGGGCTGTGACAGAAAGAAAGGAGCTAAGGATGACCCCAAGATTTTGGGACTGAGCAACCAGAAGGTTGAAGTTGCTGTTAACTGAGATGGGGAGCTTAGGGGGAAATACTTTGGGGTGGGAGGTAGAGAGGAAAAGATGTTGTGCTCAACTTAGACAGTTGAGTTTGAGATTTTTGTTCTCAGATATCTAAGGGGAGATGTCAAGTGGGTGGTGAACGTAGGTGGCTCGGGTTCAGGAGAGAAGTCTGACTGGAGATAGAAATGTGGCAGTCCGCAGAATGTAGATGGTATTTGAAGATAAGATCATCAAGGAAATGAATATTGTCAGAGAAGGGAAATGGGTCAAAGACTGAGCCTGGAGCAGTTCAACACCACTGAGTGGTCAGGGAGAAAAGAAAGAGGCAGCAACTGAGAGCAGGGTGTGACCAATGTGGTGGAGGAAAATCAGGAGAGCAGAACGTCCTCGCAACCAGGTGAAGAAGCTGCCTCCAAGAGGAGGCATGGTGGAGTCCGTCAAGTGCTGCTAAGAGGCCGAGAGAGATGAAGACTGAGGATGGATCATTGGATTCAGCAATATGGAGGCATCGGTGCCCTCGGCAAGAGCAGTTTCAATGGTGCGGAGAGAAATGCCCGGTGGGAATTCAAGGAGAATGGGGAACTAATGGGAGGCCGTGAGCAGAAAGAACTCTTTCAGGAGGTTTTGCTGCAAACGGGGGAGTAGCCAGTGGGGAAAGCGGAGTGAGGGAAGTGTTCTGTGGCTGCTTGCTTTTTAGAAAATTAAGATGGAAGAAATAACGAAGCCAAGAGATATGAATGATCGAGCGGCTCTAAAGCCACAGTGGAAGAATGACTCTCCAACAGAGTCCAATAGAATGACTATGTGTGCTGGGTTCGTGAGCTTGCATGATAAAACCCCCTCAGGGACTTAGAGTCTAAATAAACGAGAAAAAAATAATTTTCGTTCTAAGATTTATCTATGGCCCACAAGTTGAAATGATCCCTTCTAGAAACTTTGCTCGACTTCAAGTCCACCAAGCGCCCTGGGGCATACCAAGTAACACCAAGACCCAGGTAGAAGTGGTACAAAGGAGACCAGTGTTCTGAGGGGCTGAGGCCGGAGGACCTTCGGGCCAATGCAAGTTGAATCTGCCTTTAGTCCAAGGACGGTACGTGTCCTCTCGTTTGGCTGGTTCTTTAGTTCCTTTTCCCCTTTCAGAAGTAGTTCTGGCTGCCGCAGCTGAGATGCCACAGATGTCTTGAATTCACCAACACAATGTAGTTCCCAACCTCTGGGGTCACTTTAACCCATCAAGAGTTGTTGAAAACACCTTTTATCACACATGTTTCCTGTTGAAGCTCTGAGTCCTGCCACTGGGCTAAGGGTGACCTTGAGCAGGCTCCTCCCCTCTTTGAATGGCAGTTTCCTCAGTTAGGGAGTGAGGGAAATCAACTTCAAAGGGTGATCGAATGGTAGTTTAGCATGTGGAGATGTCTGGGACAAAGTGTGCAAATAGTAGGTGCTCAAACAATGTTGCCTGAGTCTGAAATCAAGTGAGTTCAAACTGTAAGTTGTCATGGAGGCCTGCTGTATGCCAGGCACTATTCCAGGTGCTGGAGAGGGATAAGAAGGTGAACAGAGGAGGATGGCTGAGGGCTGTGGAGGCTCAGGGAGGGTTGTGGCCAACTCAGCTGCAGGAGCCCTCCCTGGCGAAGCAACACTGTGAGTGGTCTTAAAAGTAAAACAGAAAAGCACAGAGCGTGGGAAAAGCAAGATGAGGGGCCTCCAGACAAGGAAGAGTTCCGTGGCTCCACAGAGGGCTCCGCATGCTTCAGCCAGGATCTGGGGAATCGTTGCTCTTCCCTTCCCTCTTCCTACCACAGTCTGCATCTTGGCTCTTTCTAATCCTCTGGATTAGACATTTAGTTTGGACATCACCTCTCTGAGAGGTCTTCCCTGGATCCCCCGATCCTGATTCTACCCTCTGCTGTTTTTTCCCCTCTCTGCTGCTCTTTTTTTCATATCACAATTTGCCATTAGATACTCATTTGTTTACTTGACAGTGTAGACTTTGGTATCGAACTATGTGGGGAAAATTCCGACTCCCACCACAACCGGATATTTCATCTTGGGGAAGTCAGTGTACATCTTTGGGCCTTAATTTCCTCATCTGAAGTTAGGGTAAGAATTATACCTACTTCATCAGGTTGTTATAAGGATCCAGTGAGATAAGCCATGGAAGCCCTTCGGCAGCCCCTAGAGTCAATGTGAATTGCTCAGTAACTGTTACCCATTGCATTGCTCTTCAGAAAGTCTCCACTGGTGGCCTGTAAGCTCCATGAAGGCAGGGGCCTTGACTCGTTTTTAGGCACTCCACATTTATTGAATGAACAAGTATATGCACAAAATCGAGCTGACTCAAACCAGTTCCAAAAAATTGACTTGCAGTTGAGATAAATGGGTGTTTCTTTTGCCTTTCTCCAACTGTATCTATTTACATTCACGGTCTACTGTTTTCGCGGCCATCCTAATTCTCTTGGGAAAGTCAAGCCTCCTGTGTTCAGCACTAATCGACAATGTGGCATTTGACACTGCAGAGCATTTCCGTGAAGACTTGAGCCTCTTACGTCTTATCTTATTTTGTGTCATTATCCGCGACACTTTTTAATGGTGAAACAACAGCTGTAAAAAGTTTAGTCAAGCTCATCTTGAAGAAATGGTCCCTGGCAGCTGTGACTCACGTCCTATTTGGAGTCTCCGTCAGGTTAGCTTTCCTCCAGAAACAGCAGTTGCATTGAGTCATTTGGACTCAATACGTTGTAGTTACAAAATATAACGGTCATCTGGTACAACTGTCTTACTGGGCAGGTGAGACGAAGACTGAGAGAGGGGAAGCAATTCGTCCAAGGTCATCCCATGAGTTTGAGCCAAACTAGGACCCTTTGCAAGCTCAGAAGCTCACGGAGAAATGGAATGACATCAGAAGGCCCCAAAGAAGGAAGATTTGCCCTATGTCTCATTGCCAAGAAGAGAGAGTAGGTTTTCCCATGCCCATACTTTTCATTAATTTTAAATTTCACAAGTAATTCATGAATATCACCACCCTCAAGATAATTTTAAATTACAGATAGAGCCGATGTCCCCTCTGACCACCCCACTTAAGCCCTCTGCCCTTGGGGTCGCCCCAGAGGTACCTGCCATCATCAGTTTGATGAGTCTCCTTCCAAAGACTCCTCTCGATCATTACGAACAGATGTGTGAGCATCAGTCAAAACAAATTAGTGTTGTTTAGTGTGATATTCTTACGTAAACACCACCATACTCTCTGTATCATTCTGCAAGTTGGTTTTTCCACCTCGGCAGTGTGACTTTGAGTTCTCTCTGTGTGGGTACACGTGGATCTGCCTCATTCTTTTTAACTGGCGAGTTATAGTCAATAGTGGGTGTACCCCGATGTAATTATCCATTCCCCCATCAGGAGAGATTTAGGGCCTTCTACATTCCTTCTAGTAGGATCAATGCCACTATAAAAACCCTCATGTCCGCCTCTGGGTGCACACAGGGCAGGGCTTCTGTAGGGAAGACACAGCGGAGAACTGCTGGTCATAGGGTTGCACATTTTCAGCTTTCTTAGATGCCGTCAAATTGTTCTCCTGGGGAGCTGTTTGAATATACTCCCCTCTGCGTAGTTTCCGGGAGTACCCACTTCTCCGCACTCTCGCCAACACTCTGTAGTGTCACCATCCCAATTGGTGGGAACAGTTGCTTCCTTGATTTATACTTTCCCAACTGGTGTTGGGGCTGGGCGTCCTCTTATGAGGCTCAAATATATCCCCTTGTGCGTGAATTGCATGTCAATATCCTTTGCACATTTTTCTATTGTGCAAATTTGGGCTATCTGACTTTTCTCTCAATCCCATTTTAAAACAAATTAAAGCACTTAAGCCCTGCTGAAGTTTGAAAGGAATCATAGCTCAGAAATCTCAGGCTTCATGAGAGAATGATCTGAAATGTTGTTTTTGAAGGGTGGGGTGGTGAGGCTCGATGGGGAAATGTGGATGACGGGAAGATCCGACATGAAAAGAGGTCTCATGGAAACTGGGTGCAGAAAGCAGAGGGCGTGGAGGTCTGGAGTCAAACCTGCAAATCCCTTCGCTGATAACTAAATGCTGGCGCTGGGGCCACACAGAACGGGAGCACTCCCGGCTGGTAGCAGCCCTTGTCCACAAAACCAATGGAAAACATTTGATTAATGATTTTTATATGGATGATATGTTGAAATGATAATATGTTAGATATATTAGGTTAAATAAAATATATTACTAAAATTAATTTTACTCTTGCTTTTTTGCTTGTTTAGCGTAGCCACCAGAAAATTTGAAATTATGTATGTGGCTCACATGCTACATCTGTGGGACTTTGCTGGTCTATGAGACGGGGACAGTTAAGTTTCCGGTCCCAGCACGTCTATCAAACATGCTGTGTGTCCTTGAGTATGGCGCTTTCACATCCAGCCCTAACTGACCTCACAGGGATGGAATAGAGAGGATCACACCATGCAATTTTCCTTCTGTGGAAACTCCAGTATTCGTGAGCATAACACGGCCCAGGGCCTCACTCTGCCTCTCCCGTCTCAGAATATGTCCACGGGGGCTGAAATGTTACCTCATCCTGGACTCACCAAAAAGTGGTTTGTACCAGATCTAGAAGCTGGACCTTTGCACCCGGATGTCCCCAGGTCTCAGGACACTCATTTGTCAGACTTTATGTGCAAAGGAGCTGGAGACGTCATCTCTCTCATCACCGTGGGCCCCGAGGTTCCTCACGATGGGTCTCGTTGTTAAGCTTTCCTCACCCAGATTATTGAGTTTTATTCATCAAACACAATTCCTCTGGACTCCACCAGTTAGGATTCTTACAAGCTACAGAAAAAACAACTCAAAATGGCTTAACAAAAAATAAAAAAAAGGAGGAGGGATATTTATTGGTTCCAGTGTTCTTTTTCTGGCACTGCCGCAAGAAATGTATCCTCTCAGTTCCAGAGGCCAGAAGTCCAAAATCGAGGTATCTAGGGGTGAGTCAGTTCCTTGCCTCTTCCAGCTTCTGGTGGCCCCAGGCGTCCTGTGGTTTGTAGGGACATCACCCTAATCTCTGCCTCCGTCTTTGAATGACCTTCTTCTCTGCGTCTCTGTGTCTCCTTTTCTGTCTCTTGTAAGGAGTCTCGTTGGATTTAGGCCCCACCCTAATCCAGTATGATCTCATCTTGATCTTTACGTTAACCACACCTGCAAAGACCCTGTTTACAAATCAGGCCACATTCTGAGGTTGCAGGTCGATGCATATTTTGGGGGGGGGGCACTATTCAGCCCCCTACAATTCTGTTACTGCAAAGTCCAGGGATAGAGCTGGCAGGGGGCAGGGCTCATCTTCTCTGTGCCTCTGTGCTCAGCCTTGCAGGCCTTACTGTCACTCACAGGCTCCAAAAGGTGGCAAGAAGGTGACAGCAGCCCCAGACTTACATCCTCTCTGGTTCAAGTCCAACAGCAAGGAGAATTTTCTTGAAAGAAGGGTAGAAAATCACAGAAGGGAAGAGGTGCACAAAAACCCACAGGCACGTGATGTACCCACTAGCTGTGCTCAGGCATGAGCAGGTGCTTCCCGCAGGGGGATCGCTGCTCCCAGGCAGGAGTGGTGCCCAGAGGAAAGTCAGGAGTGGAGGAGCCTGAAGGAGGAAAGTTTGCTGAGGAAGCAGACCCTACATATGCACACAACCAGGTGGAGCAGCAAATTTCCATTGATTCCTTCTTCGTGTCTTATTTCCACAGCATGTGGGCATTTACTAAGTCCCAGGTATTTGGCCGGGGTTAGAGATGTGAAAACAAGTGTGACAAAATGCCCTGTCCCAGAGGAGTCCCGCAGTGCTGGCTGGTCAACCGTGTCGACCTGGTGTCATTAGTGCTGCTGTAAAAGAAAGCAGGACAAGGTGTGGGAACCAAGAGGAAGGAGACAAAACTCCTTCTGGGGCACCTCAGAAGACCTCTTAAGACAGATGGGCTATGTCCTGAGAAATGAAGAGGATTCTCCTGGTGGAGAGGGGCAGCACGGCAGGAAGAGGTGCAGCTGCCTGGGGGGCTAGTGTGGAGTCTGTGTGGCTGCGGGGCTGGGCATAGCGGGTGGGGAGAAGGGCTGACAGGAGGAAGGCGACAAGGGCTACTGGCAGGGGGTGCTGTGATGGCACTTGTGGTTTGAAAGACCTCTCTGCACGAGTCCACAGGGGATGGACTGGAGGCAGGGAGACCAGCGAGCAGGCTGTTAGAGATGAAGGCAATGAGGCTGAGCCTGGGACAATATGGCAGCTACGGGTAAGACGAAGTGGACACAGGTGAGATGAGATGGATTTGAGGATACTGTTGGAGTAGAAACGACAGGACGTTGCAGTTGATTAGATACTGGAGTGGGGTAAGGGACAGGAAGGAATTAAGGATGGGGACAATTTTCAGTTTGGGACACTGAACATCTGAGCCTGGGAACGTGGAAGGAGGCAGAGTGACTTTGTGGTGAAGATAAAAAGGTTGGTTTTGAACAGACTAAGTTCAAGGTGCCTGAGGGCATCAGGTGGGGATTTTCCAGGCAGTTGGAAATACCAGAAAATTGGGCTGTGGATGGAAAGAATCGAAGACTTCTTGGTATTAGCTGGAGCTAGACTGTGAAAGAAAGGACCAAAGTGGAGACCAGACAAGGCAAGCCTGGTGGAATACCAGAGTCTCAGAGCAAGACGGAGGCGACAGAAGTGGCCAAGAGCCAGGTGGTGGAGGAGC
Organism: Equus quagga; assembly: GCF_021613505.1. Lineage (NCBI taxonomy): Eukaryota > Metazoa > Chordata > Mammalia > Perissodactyla > Equidae > Equus > Equus quagga. Next base: position 49,147,158 of record NC_060273.1, read on the forward strand.
CGTCAGAAACGTTGCTGGGAGAGCTGTGGATATTTTACTTACTCATCCCAGACGGCGGGCCTGGTGGCAGACAGACTCAGTACTTAAAGCTTCGCTTGCCCTCTCCCTCTGCCCTCCTACCTCTCTCACTTGTCTCGACCTCATTTCAATCAGATCAGAAAGCAGAGAAGCCAACACACCCTCACGGGCTGTGGGAGACCTGAGGCCACCCCGCACTGAGCTTGTTGGAGGTCTTGGCCGAGAGGAGCTGGGCATCGCGGCCAGGCAGGCTGCTGGCAGGAGCCCAGTTTGGCTCCTTGGTGCTGATCCACACCCATGGGGGTGGGGGGGCCTTGGCCAGCATGGCTCATGGGTTCCTCTTGGCCATCAGCACCAAGGCCGCGGCAGTCCCACCTGCACTTAGTTGGCTGGCCTGCCAGCATCTTGTCATCTTTTCCTCTAGGCTGCCAAGGTTCCAGAAGAGGGAGGAGCAAAGTTGTGCTCCCACCCCCACCCCCAGGCTCTGCTCCTGTGGGGCCCCAGCCTGACTTACCAGGAAAACTTCCTGCCTCTTGCTGCCCTCAGGGGGCCCCCTGTGGCTCTGCCATCTCCTACTGCTGTCCCCTCCTGGGTCCAAGGCCAAGCTGGACCCCTCCCCACAGAGAACCACCAGTCCCACTCACCAGCCCAACTGGGGTTTGGGTCCAAATAATCCTCTTATTTTTCTCCTTGATTAAAAATTACCATGCAAATTGCAGAATATTTGGAAATATGAATAATAAGACAGAGAAACTTTATCTTTAATTTACAACCACCGGCCAGAGATGTTACAATGAAGAAAAGCTCAGGTTACTCTCAAAATAGGGGAGTTTTACTGAGAGACCCTGAATCAGAAAATGTCAGGCCCAAGAGAGCTCTAGGTTCTGGTTCCTGTCTGAATCTGGAGCCAATCATCTCTGAATTCTCCAGTGCAAAGCCACACACAGCTAAGTACTTTTGCCCCTCCAGGCAGAAGCCTTGTGCTTGGCCCTCTTGGGCCGAAACTGTGAATAAACTCAGAAGTGAAAGATCCAGGCGCGTCTCTTCGTGGCACCCTGAGCAGGGCGGTGGCCTTTAGAGAAGAAGCAGGCCCTGGCAGCTCTCCGGGAGCTTGCAGTCTGCTGAGGAGCAACCCAGGCCCAGAAATACGCTCCCCCCGTGGGGAGTGCTATGGCAGAGCTTCATGGAACCAGCTGGGAGGTCACGGAGCAAGGAGCGACGCAGCCTTCCTTGGAGGGTCCTCGCTGAGGAGATGACAAGTTTTTAATCACTTTGTTGAGGTATGATTGACATATAAAAAGCTGTACATATTTACTGTATACAACCCGATGAGTTTGGGGATAAGTATACACCCGTGAAACCATCAGCACCATCAAGGCCAGACATACCTGTCACCTCCCAAGGTTTCCTCCCATTCCTTCATTATTATTATCATTATTCTGTGTGTGTATGGTAAGAATACTCAACATCTTAGCAAAGTTTAAGTGTATAATACAGCATTGTTAGCTGCGGGCACCATACTGTACACTGGATCTCCAGAACTTATCCTGCTCTCAGCTGAAACTTTGCACACTTTGAACTTCACCTCCCCGCTTCCCCTCCCCCAACCCCAGGAAACCACCATTCCACTCTCTGCTTCTGAGTTTGACTATTCTGGATTCCATCTATAACTGAGAATAAGAAGTATTTGTCTGAGGAGGTTACAACTGAGTTGAGTTTCAAAGGTGATGGGCAGAGGAAAGGTCAGTCAAGGCAAAGGGGACGGCATGCCAAAGGCCCAGAGGCCTGGACCACTGTGAAATGTTCAGGGTGTGGGAAGAAGGTAGGCATGCGTAAGGGGTTGGCAGCAGGGGCCCCGGAGTCAGAGAGGGGCCGGAGATGGTTCTTGAAAGGCCTCGACACCTGTACTTTAGGAGTTAGACTGGACACTGAGAAAATGAATGTTTTAGACCAACAAAGTGAAAGAGATGGAAAGAGAAAATCTCCCCAGGAATTACAGAGCAGTGGAATGGGAATAATATACTCCAAGAATAAATGGTGGTGGAGTGAAGGTGAGGGCTTGGGGTCGATAGGCCTGTGTCCATGGCTGGACAGCGTGCCTAACGAGCAGTCTCCTCCCTTCTCTTCTCTGAGCCTGTTTGCTCGTCTCTAAGTGAGAAATTCGGTGACTCTAATAAACTCTACTTTATGATGCCCACATGCCCGGAGTCAGCCAGGTCCTTGGAAAGATGACTTTGAAGGCGGCTACAAGATGGCGAGGCTGGTATTTGTTTCTCCAATTACATCTTATTAAAGAACTTTTCCTGAACTCCAGCGGCTCCTAGTCCCAGTTGACCAACAAAGGATCATTAGGCCCCTCAGTTTTGGGGGTGAGGGAAGACTTTTCTATTTCCATTCTGACATTGAGTCCTCTGTGTTCAAAAGATGGGCATTTCCCTCTGGAGGCAAAGAGGATATTTGCAGAGTACTAACAAGGACCTCTGATGACAGGACAGGAACTGTTTCTGTCAGATGCTGGTTCTGTTAACATTCTGTGTTCTTTCCAGATTAAAGTTTGCCTCACGGTTATTGCTAAATAAATTCATTTTTCTGTGGTACAAATTTGCAGTTTACTATAAATGACTCGAAGTGTAGGGTAGTAAAAGATGCAATGACCGTCTGTTCCTTCTGTTTCCACCAACTCGCAGGGCTGCCCGAGGTCAGGCACAGAGAGCTGCCTGGAGCCCTGAGAGTCCGTGCAGAAGCCACGGTAGCTATTTCAAGGGGAAGAGATTAACAAAGGGAGCTGAAGCTTCCTCAACCATTGGAAGGCTACGGAGCGAAGCTCAGGGGGCCAGTGTGTTCCGTTTTCTAGGGCTCCCGTTACAAAGTGCCACAGACTGGGGGCTTTCAACAACAGAGTTCCAGACACCGGAAGTCTGAAATCAAAGTGTCAGCAAGGCCAAGCTCGCTCTGAAACCTGGCATGGAGAAGCCTGCCTCCTCTCCTCCTGGTTCCGGCTGGTGGCTGGCAATCCTTGGCATTCCTTGGCCGGCAGCTACCACACGTCAGTCTCTGCCTTGGTCATCACACGGCACCCTCCTCTGGTATATCTCTCTCCGCTTTTTATAAGGACACCAGTCACATTGGACTAGGGCCCACTCTACTCCAGCATGACTTCCTCTTAACTAACTACATCTGCAAAGACCCTATTTCCAAATGAAGTCACCTTCTGAGGGAGGAGGGGTTAGGGCCTCAACATATCTTTTGGGGGAACACAGTTCAATCCATAACAGTCAGTTTCAGGAAATCTGAACATGCAGGAACTGCAGAGAGGCCATCACCCATGTTCTCAGCTGACTGCAGCACCAAATGGTCATTCCTAGGAGCACACAAGGACGCCAGAAGTCACTGGCCAGCCCCATAGCGGCTGTCCACCATCGTCTCAGGCCCAGCCACAGCTCCGCCCAGGGAAGCACGCCCTCTCCTTTCCCCCCTCCAGATCTCACACGGTGCCTCTCACAGGCTGGATCTAACTGAGCCATGCTGCACAGGAATCCAGGAAAAGTCACTCCCGGGCGTATCGCTCTCTGTCCAGAGGGGAGCGTAGGAGGGCAGGATGGGAGAACGTGTTAACAGATAAAATGCAGCACACGCGTGATGACCAAAGCTGGGGAGAAAAGCATGTCTCCATCCATTCAGAAATAGTCCTTGAGCATCTGTTACATGCCAGGCATCATGTTGAGGAGGGAAAGAATAAACACACTCAGAGTTAAAGAAGACACAGCATCTTCTGTATTATGTGAAGAGAAGACGCATAAATCACTATAAGGCATTGTGGAAACTCTGATAATCTATCAAAATAGAGTGCAGTTTCTGTCTTGCTGCTGTTTACTGAGTCACGTTAAAATGACTAGGTGGGTATTCTTCAAATGTGAGCAGCACATTTAAAATGCAGGCTATGTAGCAAGCCCAAAACTTCTGTTCGAGAGGCCAGAAATAGACAGTCACCTGCCAGGGCTGCTAAAAACGGAGGCACATAATTGCCAGTCAGCTTCCAAAACCCCGCTCCCTCCTGGTTCTCCTCTTACCTCAGTGGTGTCTCCTTCTCGGTCTCCTTTGCTGGTCTGTCCTCACGTCCTCAACTCTGAGCTGCTGGATCACCCCAGGGCCCAGCCCTGGTCCACTTCTCTGTCTGTGTGGCTTTTGGGGTGATTATCAGGCATGGATTTAAATACCCACCCTGTGCTAGTGACTCCCGGTTGTACTGAACCCTCACCTCCAGGCTCAGGGTACCCACACCTCCTCAGCAGTGCCACCTGAATGCCTCAGAGCCTCTCCCACTGCACTCTCAGTGGCTGCACCCCAGCACCATCCATTAGCACAGACTCCCGAGTTCTAGGTAGGCGTGTGGCTGCCGAGCTAAAAACCACATTTGTTCCCTTGCAACTGCGTGTGGCCTTGTGACTGAGTTTTGGGCAATGGATGCGAGAGGAAGTGACACATGCCACATTTGGGTCTTGCCTGTAAAGGAAAGGGACATTCTCTCTCTTTCTCTCTCCTGGTAGAGTGAGCGTGGGGCTCAACTGTCCGTTTAAACCACGATCCAGAAGCTCTGTTCTGATGACAGAGAGAAAAAAAATAGGAGCTCGGGTCCCCAATACTGCAGCCACGACGTCAGCCTGCATAACTTCATTCTCAGAGCTGTTGGTTGAGAGAAAGTTCTGATTTAAGCCACTGTTGGTCCTTGTTACGTAACCAGACCTTTATTACAAATTAAAAAACGTCTACAGCCAAATTCCTTACACACTATCCACCCCAAAACCTGCTCTTCCCACAGTCTCCCCCATTTCCATAAATGTTCAAATAATTCTTCCAAGTGGCAGACGCCAAACTTTAGTCATCCTGAGCTCCTTTCTTTCTCTCAATCCCAGATCCATCTAATGGAAAATCCCACTGGATTTACCCTCACGTCCTGACTGGATGTTTGGAGATACTGAGGAAGTTTTGGTGGGTCTTATTCAGTGCCGTGATGGTACTAAGATGTTGAGGCGATCCCTTTCAGAGCTACGTACTGAAGTGTTTACAGATGAAACTGTCTGATGTGTTGGATTTGCTTTAAAATAATACATAAGGGGGAGGAAATATACATGAAACAAGAGGACCCTGAGTTGATCATTTTGGGAGCTGAGCAATGGGTACACGTGGTCTCATTCTACTCTTCTCTCTACTTTTATGTTTGAAATTTGAAATTTCCCATAACAATTTTTAAAAAATATTTTCGTGTCCCAGTGCTTTCCATTGCCACCACCACCCCAATCCACGCCATAAGCTCTGCAATGCTTCTCCTCTTCCGCCCTCTCCACCGTGTCTGTTCTCCACACGGGACTGGAGTGACCTCTCACATGTCAGGTCAGGTCTCTGCTCTGCACTAGTCCCTCTAGGGGCTCCCATCTCACGCAGGAAAAGCCAAAGTCAACTTCTCGCCGTGGTCCACAAGGTCTGTCCCCATCAGCCCGCCTTGTACCTTTCCATCTTTATCTCCTCTTACCCTCAGCGTCACTCATTCCTTTACAGCCACACTGGCCTCCTTGCTGTTCCTCAAACACATTAGATGAAATCCTGCCTCAGGGCCTTTGCACTTACTAGCCTTCTTCCTAAAATGTTTTTCCTTCAGTTGCCCTCGTGGCTCACTCTCTCACCTCCGTGAGTTCTCGGCTCAAGCGTCAGCTCCTCGGTGAGACCATCTCTGACTGCCAGTCTGACCCTCCACATCCTCCTTACTTGGCTTTGTTCTTCTCTCCGTGGCTCATTCTCTTCAGCCGACACACGATAGCGTCACTTGTGTATTTGTTTGTTGTCAGCCTTTTTCATTCCAGTCTCTCCTGCTCCTGGGACAACGCCTGGACTGTGGCAGGCTCTTGTGGAACAGCTGTCGAGTGAGTGAACGGGCAGACACAGCAGGCAGAGCTATGTAAGTCTGTCTCTCTGACCCGCTGGAACAGAGAGAGTTGGGCCAGGAGGCAGACAAGTGCCTGCTTGCTCGGGATCTGGAGAGAAGAGCTCTCGGAGTTGGAGGCCGGACGTCTAAAGGAGCTGATGGTGCCAAAGACACATGGGGGAAGGGAGGGTTCCCATCAGAGGGAGCATCTGCTGGCAGGAGGCTCCCGGTCAGGAGGGCACAGCAAGGGGTAAACGTCTAGTGGCAGGAGAAGCTGACAGGTTTAGGGGCTCGTCAAACCTGTGCGAGAACTGTTGACACAGAACGGAAGAAGCCGTCGACGGTGGGAGGGCACCGGTCTGAGGGCTGCTGCAGCTCCTGCACTTTCATCACACTTCCAGTAGCACATGTGACAACCTGGGCAAGTTTCAGGGAATATACTAAGAATTCTAGAACTATACGTAGTGAGTACAGGTTCTGCAGGCGACAAAGTCAGGTGGGCAGAATAGAATTCTCTTCATCTTTCTGGAACTGGACTAGAGTTCTCTCTTAAAATTCCATTTAGACTGAAAACTTAAATTAGCCACCACCAGGACAATTCAGGCAAATTCTTGTTTAAATTCAGCCAAACACCTGACTGGAGGCAAAGAAGAGGGAAGACAGAGGCAAGGATGCGTACTAGTTTCCTATTGCCACCGTAACAAATTACCGCAAACTTAGTGCCTTGGAACAATACCAGTTTATTCTCTCACGGTTCAGGACATCAGACGTCTGACACGGCTCACCGGGCTAAACCACGCTGTCAGCTACTGCGCTCCTTCTGGAGGCTCCAGGCCAGAATCTGTTTCCTTGCCTTTTCCAGCTTCAAGAAGCTGCCTGCATTCCTCAGCTGGTGGCCCCTTCCTCCGTCGTCACAGCCGGCCACATCGTATCTCTCTGACTCTGCTGATGTCATCACAAATCTCTCTGACCATCAGCCCCGGCTGGAGACGAGTCTCTGCCTTTCAGGCCTCCCGTGATTAGACCGAGCCCACTTGGAGGGATAATCCAGGATGAGACCCCCATCTCAATGGCCATCACCTCAGCCACATCTGCAAAGTCCCTTTGCCATGTAATGTAACATAGTCACCGGTTCTGGACATTATTGCATAGACGTCTTGGGCAGGGGGGCATAATTCTGCCCATCATAGGAAGCGATGAAAGAAATTTTCCCAGAAGCAAAAGACACAAAAGTGACCTTAAATCCATCCATTCATTGAATAATCATGTACTGAGCATTGTGCCAGGTCTCTGCTATGTCCTGGGGATAGAGCGGTAAGGGTGTCAGCAATCACTGCCCTCCTGAAGCTTACATTCCAGAGGAGGGAGAAAGACAATTTGCAAGAGAACTAACAGAAAGGCTAGGTGACGGCAGGCATGGTGAGGCCCAGAAGGAAATGTTAAAGTGAAGTGGGAGAAGGGGAGGAATACTCGTAGAGAAAGTAGAAAGGCTTCTCAGAGGAGAAAACATGAAGGATCAGAAAGGAGGAGCTATTTGAGGGAGGAGAGCTCTGGTCAGAAGAAAAAGCCAGTGCAAAGGCCCTGAGGTAGGTATGAACTTGGGTTTTCAAGAGATGGGGAAAAAAGACCAGTATGATTGGTGTATAATGAGCCACAGAGAGATTTGTGATAATAAATGAGATAAGAAATGTGGACAGGAGCAAGCTTTTGCAAGGCCTAGCTGGGCTGATAATTTCGTTATTAGTGTACTGGAGGATTTTGTGGAAGGGAGTGGCATGTTCTGATTTACAAAGGGTCACTTTGTCCATCAGCTGATAAATGGATAAACAAAATGTGGTATATCCAAATATTATTTGGTGATAAAAAGGAATGAAGGACTGATATAGGCTATAACATGGAATGAACCTTGAAAATATGCTAAGAGAAAGGAGCCAGTCACAAAGCCCACATATTGCGTGATTCCATTTGTATAAAATGCCCACGATAGTCAAATCTATAGAGACAGAAAGGACAGTAGTGGTTGGTCAGGTCTTGGGGAAGCTGGGGAGGTTGAGAGGTGATGGCCAAGGGGTGCGGGGTTTCTTCAGGGGATAAGGAAAATATTCTAAGTTTGGATTGTGGCGATCGTTACACAACACTGTGAATACACGAAAAGCCATTGAATGGCACACTTTAAATGGCTGAATTGTATGGTATGTGAATTACATCTCAATAAAGCTGTTATTAAAAAAAAAAAGCCACTTGGGAGACATGGTTGAACTTGTGTTCTGAAGGCATATGCTCAGCTCCACAACAGATGTCACAAGATGGCAGAGTGATGACAAAGTTAAAAAGCATAAATCCACAAAGAAAACAAGAATTGGAGAGAAAATGATAAGCACCAAATTTTGGAAGCTGAAAAGTATCTCAGCGTCAGGTTACTGATTTAGCAGACCAGAGAAGGCAGAAACCCAAGCAGACAGTGAGAGAGGCCCAGAAGCACCGATTTGCCTGACAACATGCTAGAAAGAACCATTAATCAAAGTTACTGAGAACCTCTGATGGGGAGTTGCAGGGCGGGCTGAAGCCCTGAGGCCTGGTTGCAATCTGCAGATAAGGATCGCCCCAGAGTCTCTTCCCCACCTGGAGGCTCGCTTTCTCTGGACGTTCAGTCAGAAGGCTCCGGGCCTGGGCCGCCAGGCAGTTGAGGGAGAAAGACCTCACTCCACAAGGTATTAAGTGGCAGGGCACATGCTTCGTAGCGATGCTATCCCCCTCAAGCCCCTTCCCTCTTGACTCTGAGAAAGGCCAGCAGCCAGCCCCATCCCCACCTTTACCCCGTCCCTGAGGCAGAAGGTTGTAGAACTCCTCCCTGGAATTCTAATCAGTGAAGTTTCTGTTGCAGTAAGGCTGTGTTATAGTCCCTGTCTAGTCTGTTTAGGCTGCCATAACAGAGTACCATATGAACAATAGAACTTTATTTCTCACCGTTCTGGAGGCTGGGAAGCCCAAGGTCAAGATGCCAGCAGATTTGGTGTCTGGAGAGCCTGCTTCCTGGTTTGTGTCTGCTCCCGGCATCCTCACATGGCAGAGGGGTGAGGGAGCACACACGCGAGCACCATTAGAGTTTCTACTCCTCACATCTGCTCACACGCCATCGCCCAAAGCAAGTCACACAGCCAGTGCGGCTTCCAAAAGGCAGGGTGGCAGACTTCTCCCACAGAGCGTGGCCAGGCAGGGAGGAAGTGAAAATGCACAGACCGATGGTACAACATACCACACAGTCCAACAAAGAAGACGTGGACACTGACCGCTGGGGTCCTCCCGTGAAACAGCCTATTCAGATCACACCAGAGCAGCCTCTGGGTCTCAAGTCCCTTTAATACTCTTAAAAATTATCGAAGACTTCAAAGAGATTTTGTTTATGTGGGTCACATCCATCAATATCTAGAAATTAAAACCAAGAAATGTTTTAAACATTTATTAATTCACTTAAGACAACAATAAAAACCCATTCTGTGTACAAAGGGCATATTTTTATTAAAGACAACGATTTTTTCCAAAATAGGCAAAAATTTAGTGAAAAGAAGGGCATTGTTTTACAATTTTGCAAATATTTTGAAAGGTTTGCTTTAATAATAAAACTGGAGTCTCCCACCTGCTCTGCATTCGGTACCTTGTGATATGTCTTCTGGTTGATGTAAAGAAAATCTGTCTCGGGACGGCCCCGTGGCCGAGCGGTTAAGTCCGCGCGCTCCGCCGCAGCGGCCCAGGGTTTCACTGGTTCGGATCCTGGGCGCGGACATGACGCCGCTCGTCAGGCCACGTTGAGGCGGCATCCCACATCCCACAACTAGTAGGACCTGCAACTAAGATATACGACCGTGTACTGGGGGGATTTGGGGAGATAAAGTGGAAAAAAATAAAATAAAATCTGTCTCACACAGATGTGGACTTGGAAAAGAGAGAAGTATTTCAACAGCTTCTCAAAAAATTGTGGATAGTCTTCTTCGACTCTACATCCAAAGTGTACAAGTCATACTTTCTTAAAGGTTAGTTGCAATATGAAGTCTGAAACCATCTCATGGAACTTTTCGTCTTCTGTTGTATTAAAATCCATTGGCCCATTGGGCGCTTTGAATGGATCTCCCACCAATAGTGATTTTGGTTCATGAACGTAGTTCACTGAGTCACACAGATCTTCCAATATATCAGCACATTTCACGATGCGATATCAAAATATCACTTTCACTAACTTCCCTGCTGATCTCATCAGAAAAGTTTAAGTGTTGGGAAGATGTCAGGCTCACACTGACAGATACAAGTTTCCAAAATTTTGATTTTTGTTTTAACCTTGAATTTTATCATTGGTGTAAAATACTGTCTGTCATTTTCCTGGAAGTGACAAGCTCAGTTCAATTATTTTTTGAGATAATGTCTGCCAAATACCTAAGTCTGAATAACCGTAGTGAGGCTGCCAGTCATTCCTTCAAACACAAATGGTTTTCCATGAAAAGATGTAGCTTCTTCGGCTCTCGTCACCGTCACAGAAGGGCTGCCCTTGAGACAACCGTCGAGCTCTGCACGTAGCAGAAGTGCTTCGTGCATACGCCCACTGTCACACGGCATTGCGAAGATGTGTATTCAAGGGGTGAGATTTAATAAAATCAATATTATTCTGCTTTGAGAAGGACATTCTAAGTGCAACTGGCATTTTATTTTTATTTTGAGTGTGTGGCAGTGAAGAATTCAGAAAGCATCAGGAAGGTGTGGCGCTGCGGCCTTGATTTGTGCGAGGAGTTTTACCCACTGTGTTAGTCAGAATCCTCCAGGGAAACGACACAAATAGGGTATGTACATATAGAGATTTTTTAAATAAGGAATTGGCTCACAAGATTTTGGAGGCTGACAAGTCCAAACTCTGCAGGATGGGCTAGCAGGCTGGGGACCCAGGAGAGCCCATGTTCCCCAAGGCTGTCTGCTGGAGAATTCTCTCTCCCATTCAGGAGAGTCTGATCTGTTTGTTCAACTCAGCCCTTCAACTGATCGGATGAGGCCCACCCACATTATGGATGACAGTCTGCTTTACTCAAAGTCCACCAATTTGAGTGTTCATCTCATCCAAAACTCCCTCACAGAAACATCCAGCATAATGTTTGACCAAATATCTGGTTACCTTGTGGCCCAGCTAAGTTGACACATAAAATTAACCATTGCACTCACCCACTGTTGCTTTTGCACCATCAGTGCACATGTCAACACAGTGAAAAGGGCAAATAATGTCTTAGTATTACGGAGATAGTTTTGACCCTGTGGGCCCCCTGAAAGGGTCTCAGTGGTGCTCAGGGCTTCTCAGACTGCACTAGGCGAACTGCTGCTCTATAGTGAAACCCTCTATCCAGCTCACACACAGAGCATCATTCAGCTTCTTGGGGCACCCTCCTAAACCGAAATGGACCGCCAAGCATGCCTAGACATGTGATGAAAGCCTAAACTGTGAAGGTAATCAAAAGCAGAACACAAGGAGAAGGAGGAAGAGAAGAGGAAAGAGAAGGAAGAGAGGGAGGGGGAAAAAGAGAAGGAGGAAGTGGGGGAGATAAAGAGGAAACTCAGAGGAAATAGATACAATGTCAAGAGAGAGGAAAAAATACAAAAATGTATCTAACATTCTAGGAGATAAGAAAAGATGTTGCACCCATGAAATAAGAAGGGATACCATTATAAGGATGGGAAATTAAGGGAAAAACCTTTGAAATTAAAAATATGATAAAAGAAATTTTTTTCAATTCACTAAATTTGGTTTTGCAGAAGGATCGTAGGATAAATTTGAAGAAATCCCCCAGAAGATAGAATGGAAAGACAAATAGGTTGTATAGGAGGAAGAAATTTTACTCTATCCTTCTAGGTTCTTCTGGTTAGCCTAAGAATTAAGTTGACATGAGGCAGAATAACAGGAGAAAATCAAAGTTTAATAGCAGGTATACATGGAAGAAACCCAGGAAAACTGACTAACTCACCAAAATGGCCAAAGCCACCGCCTTAAACACCATCTTCAGCTAAAGACAAAAGAACATGCTGGTGGTAGTGGTTTGAGACTTCAAAGTCGAGGAAGGCAATTCACACGGATTTGGAAAAGCACATTTTTTGGTGAACGAGGGTTTGCCATGCCTTGCAGAGACAGCGGGACATGGGGAGGACTTTGATGAAATGGGCCTTGCTGGGTTCCTCCTAGTCTGCCACACCTAGTTCATAGTCCACTGTGGTTACCTGATGGTATTGGCTCCTTCCTCGAACAGGCCTTGTAACCTAAACTCTTTCAGGCAGTAACAGGGGAGGCTGAAATTTCTCCCTAAGTCCTTTGTTCTTAAAAGTAATCAAGCCAAAGACACACATATTGGGGTGGCAAATTCTGCTCCCCTACGAGGTCAAAAATGACAGAGAAATTATATGAAAATTAGGGAATTAGTCTAGGAAATCCAAATAATAGTAATCCCAGAAATGGAACACAGAAAATGGAGGGGGAGTATTACTAAATAGATTATTCAAATTTTCCACCATTAAAGGAAATAAGCATCTATATTCCATTCTGAAAGGGTCCAAAAATGTCCAGAAAAAAATTATTGAGAAGCAACCACACCAAAGGCCCATCATTGTGAAATTTTAGAAAAGCAGAGATTATAATAGCTCCCAGAGAGTGGCAAAAAGAAAAGGAAACAAATCTCATTAAAATAATCGGAATTGAAAATGGCATCAGCCTACTCATCAGCAGCATTGGAAACTGTAAGTGAATAGAAAGAGCTTTCAAAATTTGAAGGAAAAATGACTTTCTTTTAAATGTATTTCAAACCGTTTAAGACATATTACAAGGTGTAAAGAATAAGACGGTGGATGACTGGTCTTCCAGCTTAATAAATAAAACATTACCAAGACAGTTGAAACCCACTGAATATCCTCTCCATTTAATATCTGTCTCCCTACCTTGTAGATGCAACATTGTCATCATGAATAGTATCTGATGACTCAAATTTCTTTATACCTCCTTACATATGCATGTATCTATCCCTAAGCAATATCATTATTTTGCATGTTAAAAATGTAGATACAATCACACATATATATATATAATGTATGTAAAATTACCGTGACACATGTAATCTTTCCCTTAGTATTCTGTTTGTAAGACTTACCCATCTTAACAAGTATTGTTCTGTTTCATTATCACTGTTGTATGGTCGTTCATGGATATATAATAATTTGGTAGTTGGAGTGCATGGATTTGCCAACAATTATCTACTCTCTTATTTATAGATATTGAAGTTGTTTTCAATCTTTTGCTATTAAAAAACATAAATGGGGGGCTGGCCCCCTGGCCGAGTGGTTAAGTTCACGCGCCCTGCTGCGGGCGGCCCAGTGTTTCATTGGTTCCAATCCTGGGCGCGGACATGGCACTGCTCATCAAACCACGCTGAGGCAGCGTCCCACAGGCCATAACTAGAAGGACCCACAACAAAGAATATACAACTATGTACTGGGGGGCTTTGGGGAGAAAAAGGGGAAAAAAAAACACAAATGGGGAGAGAGTGACGTCAGCATCATGGTGGAGTGAGCTCTTCCCTTAGACTCTCCCTTAAGATACAGTGAAAAGCACATTCATAAACCAACAAAGGACATTCACACAACATAATAGATGTCTGAGAGACCTACGCGGCCATGCATCTGAAGGTGAAGGTGCTGAACCCCCAGGAGAAAGTGGAAGGAGGTAAGGGGGTCTCCCTTCCATCCCTGGCAGCATCCTAGGGCACAGGGTTGCACAGGGCTCGGAAAGGGGGCGAGGGATAGCTCTCTGTGGGAACGCCTTCACTCTCCAAGTCCCCTCACAGCCCATGGGAAAGCTCTACACAGAAGAGGCTAAGCTTTTGCGGGGGTGTCTTCATGAAGCCAGCACCCTAGCGGGGCAGATAGTGAGGGCAGAGCAAGAACATCCCCAGGATTGTGCACACGAAAGAAAGTGTCCCTCCCCCACCTGGCACACCAGCTTGGCTGGTTGACCAGAGCAAGGGACCCCTGCCAGAACTCCTGCACATACATTAGTAAAGCAGCAGCTGCGAGCAGGCAATTGCAGATGGGCCTTATCAGCATAGATTCCAAAGGACAGGCACAGACACTGGGGATCACGACTTCTGACCCCCTCCAGTGGCAGCAGGTGGAATCTGTGACTAGATACTACCAATATGTGAAAGCACAAATCCACCCCATCAAATAATACAATAATACTGCAGCCAGAAGGAAAATGACAAGCACCCAGAAATCAATCCTGAAGGCACAGAAATTTACAATCCAAATCACAGAGAATTCAAAATAGCCATCATAAAAAAGCTCAAGGAGTTATCAGAAAATTCAGATAGTTCAACGAAATCAGGAGCAAAATTAATGAACTGAGGGAATTTCTTCACAAAAGAGATTGAAACTATCAAGAAAAACCAATCAGAAATGTTGGACATGAGAACCACAATGAATGAGATAAAGGAAAATCTGGAGTCCTTGAATAACAGAGCTAATATTTTTGGAGGACAAAATTAGCAATTTGGAGGACAGAAATATAAAAATACTTCAGATGGAGCAGGAGAGAGAACTAAGACTAAAAACAAATGAAGAAATTCTCTGAGAAATATCTGACTCAATCAGGAAACGCAACATAAGGATTATGGGTATTCCAGATGGAGAAGAGCAAGAGAAAGGAGCAGAAAGCTTGTTCAAAGAAATAATAGCTGAGAACTTCCCAGAAGTTCTGAGAACTGGGGAAGGAGCTGGAATTACAGGTAAAAGAAGCTAATAGAACTCCTCATTACATCAATGTAAAAAGACCTTCAAAGAGGCATATACAGGCAAAACTGACAATCTACAGGTTCAGTGCAATCCCAAGCAGAATTCCAATGACATTCTTTATGGAAACAGAACGAAGAATCCTAAAATTTATATGGGGCAACAAAAGAGACTGCATAACTAAAGCAATTCTGAGTAAAAACAACAAAGCTGGAGGCACCACAATCCCTGAATTCAAAATATACTACAAAGCTATAGTAATCAAAACAGTGTGGTACTGGCACAAAAACAGACACACAGATCAATGGAACAGAATTGAAAGCCTAGAAATAAAACCACACATCTATGGACAGTTAATCTTTGACAAAGGAGCTGAGAACAGACAATGGAGAAAGGAAAGTCTCTTCAATAAGTGATGTTGGGAAAACTGGACAGCCACATGTAAAAGAATGAAAGTAGACCATTATGTTTTTCCAAACACAAAAATTAACCTAAAATGGATCAGACTTGAAGGTAAGACGTGAAACTACAAAACTCCTAGAAGAAATTATAGGCATTACACTCTTTGACATTGGTCTTAGAAGGATCTTTTCAAATATCGCATCTACTTGGGCAAGGGAAACAAAAGAAAAAATAAATGGGACTTCATCAGACTAAAGAGTTTCTGAAAGGCAAAGGAAGCCAGGATCAAAACAAAAAGGCAAAGGAAGCCATGAACAAGATGAAAAGACAACCGCCAACTGGGAGAAAAAATTTGCAAATCATATATGCAACAAGGAGTTAATCTCTAAAATATATAAACAACTTACAAAACTCAACAACAAAAAAACAAACAACCCAATCAAGAAACAGGCAGAGGATCTGAACCGACAATTTTCCAAAGAAGATATATTGTTGGCCAACAGGCACATGAAAAGATGTTCAACATCACCAATCATTAGGGAAATGCAAATCAAAACTACACTGAGATATCACCTTACACCCGTTAGAATGGCTATAATCACCAAAACAAAAAATAACAAATATTGGAGAGGTGGTGGAAAAAAGGAACCCTCACACACTGCTGGTGGGAATGCGAATTGGTGCAGCCACTATGGAAAACAGTATAGAGATTTCTCAAAAAACTAAAAATAAAAATACCATATGACCCAGCTATCCCACTACTGGGTATTTATCCAAAGAACTTGAAATCAGCAATTCAAAGAGACTTATGCAGCCCTGTGTTCATTGCGGCATTATTCACAATAGTCAAGACGTAGAAGCAACTCAGGTGCCTGTTGACTGATGAATGGATAATGAAGATGTGGTGTATATATATACAATAGCATACTACTCAGCCATAAAAAAAAAGACAAAATCGTCCTATTTGCAACAACACGGATGGACCTTGAGGGTATGATGTTAGGTGAAATAAGCCAGAGAAAGACAAACGCCATGTGATTTCACTCATATGTGGAAGATAAACAAATACATGGACAAAGAGAATGGATTAGCGGTTACCAGGGGAAAGGGTGTCGGGGGGTGGGCATAAAGGGTAGAGGGGCACATTTATATGGTGACTGACAAATAATAATGTACAACTGAAATTTCACAATGTTATAAACTGCTATGACCTCAATAGAATAAAATTTTTAAAAATCAAAGATATATATATAAACGGGATATTAATTTAGATGTTTCTACTGAGGCACCAGGATATGATGGCCATCAAATAACAAAGTGAGCACTATATGCAGAAATTACAAAGGAAATAATCCCAAACCAGTTCATGACTCTTGAGCCCCTCACCCACTCTGAGAACATAAAAGCGTTAAGAAAGAGGAGGTTGAGGGAGAAAAGAGGATGTTTCCAGGAGGTTTTCCTTGGAGAGAGCTGTTGTAGTGACATGTCACCGTCCTCCTCAGGGGCATGTCTGTGCCTCCCCACACCAGGGGAGGGATCTCAACATCAGTTGTGATCCCGGCGGTTTAGAGGCCGTGGTACACTGCCATCTGGCTCTGGCTCCAGAATCCGGGAGATGAAAGGCATGGATGAGCTGTCCTGACAAGGCGATTGGCTGCTGCACTGGGTCAGCCTGCGCTCCCCTGCACAGGGGCAAAGGACACATGACTGTTTCTCATGAACCAAAGGCGGCCCCTTGGGACTAAGAGATGGTGGGTAGTCACTTTGAATTTTGTTCAAAAAGACCCTTGGAAGAAGTGGCGGCTGGAGAAAACAAGTGTATCCTCTGTGTCACACATGCCCCATCCCTTCCACTTCAGAGAAGGCCCAGCCACCAGTCAGTCCTGGAGGGCAGGGAAGAAGTTTTATATTTGGGCAAAAACTGAAAAGTTGTTTATATATTGGACTAAACATTCAAATTTCTGAATCGAGGCTTTGTTCTATGATTTAAAATAATTGTAGGATGCTCTGGTCCCTAACAGTCAGCAAAAAAGTCACAGGCCTACCAAAGGTTTAATTCAGGGCCAATAAATTTTAAAAAGACAGTGGTGGACAAAACGAAAGTACTTTGTGAATGCACCCATGAGCCACGCTTACTTACTGCATTGCTTACACAGTAAGTTATGCATATTCTTATAAAGTTGCTCTCATGTATAGGTGCAAAATTGTCTCTAGGGTTTATACTTGGGAGTGAAATTGCTGGAGAAAAAGAAATGTACTTTTTAACCTTACAACACAATGCCAAACTATTTTCCTAAGGAAAAATAGCTTTTTTGCTTAAGATTCTTTTTGCAGGGGCCGGCCCCATGGCCAAGTGGTTAAGTTCGCGTGCTCTGCTGCGGTGGCCCAGGGTTTCGCAGGTTCGGATCCTGGGCACGGCCATGACACCACTCATCAAGCCACACTGAGGCGGCGTCCCACATGCCACAACTAGAAGGACCCACAACTAAAAAATAAAAAACACACAAAAAGATGACCAACTAAAAAACAACAAAAAAAATCATTAAAAAAAAAAAAAAAAAGGATTCTTTTACTGAGTATAACAATAGGATAAAGATAAAGCAGTATCTCAAAAAGTAATCTTCTCTTGCACCGTGTAGCAGATGGGCACCAAGACAGCAAGGGAATCAACTAAAAAAGACTAAGACAGAAGAGTCAGGAAACATTTTATCCGACAAAGGAGAAAAAGTGAAGGGAATGCTCTGGATGATGACATTGACAGATCTACAGCATCCTGGAGAGCAGAATCCAAAGTTTGCAGGGATTTCTCCAGGGGGAACAAGTCAGGCAGGTAGTCCAACAGACATCGTTGGCAATGTGGAAATCTGAGCTATCGGAAGACAGAAAAGTCTAATCTTAGATTCAAAGAACATTAAACAAAAAAAGTGAAGCAAGTAATAAGTCTAGGAAAAACAGAAGTGCAAATGTAATTATACTCAAAATTTGGCTCAACAGTATAGAAGATACACTATAGGCACCCAAACATGAAGGTTGAAAGTGTATTTAATCCAAAATTGTGATAGAACTATTTTAGGATGATGGGGAGAGGGAAATTTGAGAGCTAATATCATGACATACAATAACAGGAAGTTGGCAAAAATGGCTAAAATTAGTAAAATAAGAGATAGCTGGATAAGTATGTTTCAGAAAACATGCTTTCATAATCATAAGAAACAGTTTTAAAAGGTGAAAGTAATTGCCTCTCAGGAGCAGATTCATAGGGAGAAAAGAACTGTTGACTATTACTGTCTTTTAGAAATATTTCTCTTTTTTTAATACAATGTGCATATATTTCTTTGGAAAACAACTGAAATTTAACTTAAAAAAGTAATCTTGGGGGGCCAGCCCTGTGGCCGAGTGGTTAAGTTTGCACACTCCAGCTTCGGTGGCCCAGGGTTTCTCAGGTTCAGATCCTGGGCACAGACCTAGAACCACTCAGCAAGCCATGCTGAGGTGGCGTCCCACATAGCACAACTAGAAGGACCTACAACTAGAATATACAGCTATGGACTGGGGGGCTTTGGAGAGAAGGAAAACAAAGAAGATTGGCAACAGATATTAGCTCAGGTGCCAATCTTTAAAAAAAAAAATGTAATCATGGAATTCATAGCAAGGTTGCACATATGAGGTTAATATACAAGAGTCAATTGCTTTTCTGTATGCTAACAATGAACAAGAGGAATTTGAAATTAAAAACACAGTATAATTTACAGTAGTACCTAAAAAATGAAATACTTAGGTATAAATCTAAGAAAATATGTCCGAGATCCATATGGGAAAAATTATAAAACTCTGATGAACGAAATCAAAGAAAAACTAAGTGAATGAAGATTTAATGTTCATGGAAAGGAAGTGCAGTATTGTTAAGATGTCAGTTCTTCCCAACTTGGTCTATAGATTGAACACAATCCCTATCAAAATTCCAGCAAGTTACTTTATGGATATTGACAAACTGACACTAAAGTTCATATGGAGAAGCAAAAGACCCAGAATAGCCAACACAATATTGAAGGAGAACAAAGTGGGAGGACTAACGCTACCCATCTTCAAGACTTACTATGAAGCTGCAGTAAACAAGACGGTGTGGTATTGATGAAAGAACAGACAAATAGACCAACGGAGCAGACTAGAGAGACCTGTAATAAATATAGTCAACCAATCCTTGACAAAGGAGCAAAGGCAATACAACGGAGCAAAGACCGTCTCTTCAACAAATGGTGCTGCTGGAACGACTGGACATCCACAGGCAAAAAAGTGAATCTGGGCACACAACGTACGCCCTCCACAAAAATTAATTTGAAATGGATCATAGGCCTAATGTAAAACACAAAACTATAAAACTCCTAGAAAATCACATAAGAGAAAACCTAAATGACCTGTATATGGTGACACCTTTTTAGACAAACATCAAAGATACAATCCACAAAACAAATAACTGACAAGCTGGACTTCACTAAAATTAAAAACTTTTGCTCTGTAAAAGATAATATCAAGAGGATTAGAAGACAAGCCACAGAATAGGAGAAAACATTTGCAGATACACATCTGATAGAGGATTCTTATCCAAAATCTACAAAGAATGCTTAAAACTCAGCAATGAGGAAACAAATCTATTAATCAATGGACAAAGGACCTTCACAGACACCCCATCAAAGAAGATATACAGATGGCAAATAAGCACATGAAAAGATGCTACACATCACGTGTCATCAGGACAATGCAAATTCAAACAAGAAGATACTGCAGCTGGCCCTGTGGCATAGTGGTTAAGTTCAGCGTGTTCTGCTTTGGTGGCCTGGGTTCACGGGTTTGGATTCTGGCCACAGACCAGCACCACTAGACAGCCATGCTGTGGCGGTGACCCACACATAAAATGGAGGAAGACTGGCAGAGATGTTAGCTCAGGGCCAATCTTCCTCGAGTGAAAAACAAACAAACAAACAAGATACCCCTACACATCTATTAGAATGACCAAAATCTGGAACACTGTCAACACCAAATGCTGGTGAGGATGTGGACCAACAGGAACTCTCATTCACTGCTGGTGGGAATGAAAAATGGTCCAGCCACCTTGGAAGACAGTTTGATGGTTTCTTACGGAACTAAATACACTCTTACCATGCAGTTCAGCAATCGTGCTCCTTGGTATTTACCAAAAAGAGCTGAAAACTTATCTCCACACAAACACTGGCTCAAGGATGTTTATAGCAACTTTACTCATAATCTCCAAAAATTGGAAGCAACTAAGATGTCCTTGAGTAGGTGAATGGATAAATCAATTGTGGCGCATCCAGAGAAATGCTATTTCAGCACTCAATATTATTCGGCCTAAAAAGAAGTGAGCTATCAAGCCGTGAAAAGACAATGGAGGAATCTTAAACAATATTAGTAAGCAAAAGAAGCCAATCTGAAAAGTCCACACACTGTACGATTCCAGCTATATGACGTTCTGGGAAAGGCAAAACTATGGAGACAGTGAAAAGATCGGTGTTTGCCGGGGGCAGGGAGAGAGCTGAATAGGCAAAACATAGGAGATTTTTAGGGCAGTGAAAATACCATGTGTGATATTGTAATGACGGATATATGTCATCACGCATTTGTCCAAACCCACAGAATGTACAACATTGCGTGAACCCTAAGATAAACTATGGACTTTGGGTGAATGATGTGTCAATATAGATTTAAAATCGTACCACTCTGGTAAACGATGCTGATATTGGGGGAGGCTGTGCCCGTGTGGAGGCAGGAGGTAAGTGAGAAATCTCTGTGCCGTCCTCTCAATTTTGTTATAAACCTAAAACTGCTCTAAATAAAATGAATTCTTAAAAGAAAAAAAGAACTAGAATATCCTCCATTAGAATTTCACAATGTGGCCTGTTTAATAAACCTGGCTCTTATCAAACCTAGGGTGAGATGGGAATTGGGGTTACAAGTGTTGTTGAAAGAGGGGGTGTTGTGAATAACTTCTGAGAGATTCAGAAAATATTGTTTTAGAGGAAATGACCAGAAAATTGGGGCTTGGGTGTGGCCGGAACATGGAAACCAAGGAAGGGCATGAAAGAGGCCCTTGCTGTGGACGGACCACGTAGATTACATCTGCTCAGGTCAGGCATTAACTGCCATTCATGGGAGCTGCCCCTTTATCCTGGGGATGACGGGGCCCATCCAAGGATCTCTGAGTTGGGGGGTGAGGCGGCAAATGTGGGAAAAGTCAACTGGGGTGGTAAATACTCTAGAGTCAGAGAGCGTGGCCCCTCACGTCAGCTTTACCCTCTACCTGCCGTGGGACCGTGGAGAGGTTATGCAAGCTCTGTGTAACGCAAGCGTTAGAGCGTGCCTGGCGCACAGTGAGAGCTCGGCCACGGGAACACTTCTGATGGGAGGCATGGCAATGTCTGAGGAAAGACCCCTCTGGGAGCCACCCTAAAGAGATACTTCTGGAAACAAGGAGACTAGTATGAAAAACCTCAACAATTTGGCAAGACCTGGAGCTGAAACCCAGTCCTGGAAACCCGATAGGTGGGGAAGTCGTGGCAAGAGACCTGGGTGAGCAAGTGGAGGAGGCGAGAAGCCCAGTTGGGCCTCCTAAGGGCTGTTCCCTAGAGCACAGTGGACTGGCATTCAGCAAGGGAGAAGCCAGATCCACCGGTGCAGAGACCTTCACAGTGACGAGCAAAGAACTGGAAGAGTGAAGAAGAGTGACAGAACAGAAAGCTCTCTCTCCTGGGCTCCTTAATGCCTAAAGAGGATGTCTCTTACACCAAAGGAATGGAAACCCTAAAGTTCTTCACCGCCATATTGATTAAGAAATTTTCTTTTAAATATTTTTTGTAGGGGCAGTGAGAGTGAGGGTAGGAGGAGAATGGATGGAGGCCCAGGTCCTCTTAAATCCTCCCAAGTAGTCATTACCTATGGAAACCCCATCTAAGGCCAACCTGGGCCGCTCCACCATTTGGTAAATGGGATGACTTCCGTTTTAGGAACTTAGCTGTTATGTAACTAAGCAGCCTTTGAATGCACCAGGTAAGGAAGCTGGTAGAGTCAGCTCTCACACTGAATAACTGGCCTGGGCAGCAACAGCCAATCAGAGAGCTCCAGCCTTGACTTTTCTTTTAAAAAAAAAACTCATACGGACACTGAAACTAACGATGAAAGCCACATTCACTGTCAGGACAACCTCCCCTAAGCCCCTGGCAAGACCAGGGAGGGAGAGGCTGATGAGGATTTGGGGCCACTGCCATTCGGCCAGAACAGAGCTAATTAATTTCAGAGGCGATGAAATGAGTGTGTTTATATGAAGAACATAACACACGTGTAACCTTTTCTGGGTCCTCTGGGGCACCTCAGGAGAGGGTTTTGATGTTAGAAGTTATTCCCACTTGTCACATGAAATTGGAACATGTCAAACCCAGAGGCCTCAAACAAAGAGGCCTGTGCCCAGGTCCCGAGCTACGTCCTTACTTCCTCTGGGCAGACGGCGCTGCTGAGTTTCCCCGTGACTACAGTTCACCCCTGGATATATTTTTCCCGGAAGATTACATGAAGTACTCTGCTTCTCAAAATTCAGGCAGGCTGGGAGCGTTCTGAGATTTCTCTGGAAGGAGGTGGTATTCATCACCAGCCAAATATCCCTGCGTGATGTGGTTTAACACAGCTAGCTCTCCTTGCTGTCACAGGGGTGCCTGAGTCTCCAAATGTCAAGAGCAATTAGCTTTATCTAACCCATGATTATAGAGGCATGAGTTCAGCCACTCCCAAAAAAGGGTGTTAGAGTAAAATTCTTTCATTGATTAAAACGTGTCTTTGGTTAAGACCATGTAATAATAAAGATAGTAATAACCACAACAATAATGGCAATCCTAATGGCACCATTTATTCAATACCTATAACGTGCCAGCAACATACAACTCCTTCGAGCTGCAAAATAA
Source organism: Equus quagga (assembly GCF_021613505.1). Classification (NCBI taxonomy): domain Eukaryota; kingdom Metazoa; phylum Chordata; class Mammalia; order Perissodactyla; family Equidae; genus Equus; species Equus quagga. Next base: position 49,170,267 of record NC_060273.1, read on the forward strand.
CCTTGCAACATGGTGTTATTAGCCTCGATTTTATACACAAAAAACCTGAGACGCACGGGGGGCCTGGCTCACCCAGCATCACAGCTAACGTGTGGCCGGCCGAGATTTAGACTCACGTCCTGCACACTAACTGATCTGACTACGGTTATGTGACTCCAATTCCTTCTTCCCAGCTGGATCCAGGCCAGCAATGGAAAGGACTTCCCTGAGCAGCTTCAAGCTCACTAAGGGGGCCTGGGTGTGGCCCCTGCCCCGGGCATCAGCAGGCTCCAGTATTAGTGGGTGGTTGGCAGGATGCCTCCCACGTCTGTCCCCGCTGGCATTGCAGAGCAGCAGTTAAGGGTCTTCTGTAGTCACATTAATTCTTATCAACCTTGGACTTCTGAGGTTAAATCCAGAGTGAAAAAAATAATAACACAGTTTGATGCCATGATTAAGAGCCCAAGCTTTGAACTCTGACAGTCCTGGGTTCGAATCCTAGCCCTTTTACCTGCTTCTGTAATCTCAGGGGTGCCAGCCAACCTCTGTGAGCGTCTACTTGTTCTCTGTAGGATGGGGATAAAAACACTAGCCACATTCAAGTTCAATGAGACGGCTTATATCAAGTGTCTGGTCATAACCAGTGTCCATGGTATGGTTTCATTTGTCCTTAGTGCAGTCCATTGACAGATGTCACTTTTCTTGGGACTGTCTTGGTAAACTGGGGACAAATGTCATCCCATCACTGCCATGCTTGAAACTTTCCAAGGCTTCCTGACGGGACATGGTCCAGGATCCAGATGAGAAATCAAGGCTGCTCCTGACCCAGCCCCACCCACGTCCCACCTCCACTCCCTCCTGCGGTGGTCAGCATCTGCCTCTCTCCTTCCCTCCACTCACCTGCTACGACACTGCACCCAGGCCCTGGGCACGTGCGGTTCTCTGCCAGAATGTCCCTCTGGGGACCCCTGACAGCCTGGGTCACTTCATCTTACTTGGGTAATAAAGCATTCTCTACACAAGCAAAGCCTCGTGCACCAGGCAGGGGACTCGAGAAACGTTTGCACTTACCAGGAAGAAAGTCTGGGAGGACAGACAGTGTTATGGGTTGAATTATGTCCCCAACCAAAGAAAGATATGCTGAAGTCCTAAGCCTCCAGTCCCTCAGAATGTGATCTAACTTGCAAATAGAGTCGTTGCAGATGTAATCAGTTAATTTAAGATGAGGTTATACTGGAGCAGTGTGGGCCCTTAATGCAATATGACCGGTGCCCTTGTAAGAAGACTGTTAAGTGAAGACATGGACACAGCAGGGGACAATGCCATGGGACAATGAAGGCAGAGACTGCAGTTTACAGAACTGGAAGCCAAGGGATCCCAAAGACTGGAGGCACAGCACAGGACGACGGAAAAGGCCGGGCCAGATCCCCTCCCGGTTAGAGGGAGTGCAGCCACGCCAACCCCCTGACTTCCAACTTCCGCCTCTCAGCTGTGAGACAATGAGTTTCTGTTGTCTTAAGCCATGCAGTTCATGGCACTTTGTTACAGCAGCCCCAGGAAACATACCAATTCTGTTTTCTACTGATTTTTCTAATTATTTACTCCATTCTCTCTGCATTTTTAAAACTAAAATTATTTGTGTTCAAAAATACACATGGCTGATTATTTTAAAATTCAAATAACGTAGAGGTGTATAAAATAAAAATCAATGCCCTCCCATAGCCTAACCCCTTGGCAATAACTTGTTTATGTATTAAGTAAATATTTATTTATGATCTACTCCATCCCAGACTAAGCATCGTGGACACATTAGTCAAAAAACAAATGTTTTTCTGTGCACGTGTAAACTCTTTTTTGCTTTTTGTGAATGTAAACTTTGCTATGAGCATTCATTACATTTATAGTTAGAAAAAACAAAGATAGAAAAGAAACAAATACCACTGTAGGGGGGAAGAACGAGGACGAGGTCTTGAGGAAGTCTCTTTCTGCCCCGCCAGCGCAGGGCTAAGCTGATTTCTACCAGGTACCATAGTCACCTGGAAGAGAGAGGTAGAAAGGGAGATTTCTAAACGTTGACTTTCCGTGAGGCCTTTGGCTGGGGGCTGCAGACACAAAGATGAAGTTCAAGGGCAGTGGAGAGAAGGGAGTTAGGTATAAAAAATCCACTACCCACAGCACAGAGCGGCAAGCGTTCTGACAGGCGTGTTGTGAGCCCAGAGGAGATGGGGGATGCACTCCCCCTGGTGAGGGACGCGAAGCTACTGAGGCAAGTCTGCACGCAGGGGATGTGCAAGCCCAGCCTTGAGGAGTCTGTGATGACAAGAGCTAATGTTGATGTGGTCCCTCCTGTAGCCAAGCCTGGGCTACCATTTAGCAAAGGTTAACCTCATCTCACGCTTACAACCGTGCTCTGAGGCAGGCACCACCGCTATCTTCTCTTTCTGGAAGGATCTGTCTTCTGCCGTTTGCAGAAGGTGTACAATCTCAAGAGTCTGCAAGTTTAGGGCCAGACTACGTTGCTTTGGAATATTAGTTATCTGTTGTGCATAACAAATTACCACAAATTTGGAAACGTGAGACAACACACATTTATCCCACAGTTTCTATGTGTCGGGAGTGGGACACTCTGGGTGTCCAACTAGGCTGTGTGGTCCAGGTGACCAGGGCTGCGGTCGTCTCAAGGCTCAACTGGGGTGGATTCGCTTTCAGGCTTTTGTGTGGCCGTCGGGCCCCGGCTTCCTCGGTGCCTGGCATGCAGCCTTCTCCACGACAGGCGGCTTCATCCGAGCACACAGTCAGGAGGCAAGAAAGAGCTCCAGCAAGACCAAAGGCACAGTCTTCTCTAGCCAACTCTCAGACGTGGCATCATCGTTTTTGCTGCATCCTGTTGATTAGAAACAAGTTGCTAAGTCCAGCTCACACTCAAGGGGAAGGAACCAGGCAGACCGTAAACACCAGAAGGCAGCCATCGCTGGGGTCATTTTAGGAGGCTTCTGGCCACACTTGGGACAATTGAGAAGAGGCTGCGCTCAGCCATCAGATCAGTCTGCCCTCTTCCCCAACTCACAGGAAAAAGCATGCATGTGTATACGTATAGACATATATATATTTATTTATACATGTGTAAATACACACTCAGTTGTACTATATATATGCACACACGTATATATATGAATATATGTCTATGCCTGTTTATGTATGCATATATGTATACATGTATCATATGCATGTATGTGTATATATAAACATGTATATATGTTTATATATACAGTACATGTGAGTGTGTGTGTGTGTGTATATTTTACAGAATATATTTTGAAGGAATACCAAATAATAGCCTGAATCTGAAGGAAAGAATTGTCAGTAGGAATGGGAGGTGGTCAGGACCGTACTTGAGGATATTATACCCTGATACTGATCTGAACAGATTGTTCTCCTGGGTCGATTTCCAAGAGGGTAAGCATGCCAAGGAAGGAGGGTCCGTGGGTGAAAGCTGAGATGGGAGAGGAATGGGGGCTTGAGGGGCGGGGGGCAGGGAAGAAAGACCAAGCAAGCCAGAGCTGGAAATTCCTTCCAGACTTAATAATCCAGGGCATCATTAGTAACCAAAGCAAGACTTCAGAACATATGTTTTGTGTTGACAGAGGGCCCTTAATTAAAATAGCCCCAGTGAAGAACAGCCTGATTAAAAGAAAAGTGGTGCTTAAAGAACAATTTGACTGTCTAGTGACATGGGTTGGCAGAGGGCGGGTCCTTCCCTCTCTGGTTCTACTGTCCTGGGGGGACCAGGCGCTGTGTTCCCTCCCTGTGTGTCAGGCAACATGCTAGGCATTTCACAGCCCTTGTCGCACTTACTCCTCAAAATCAATTTCACTTCTCTTTCAGAGACAGAGAACTAAGCCTCGGAGGCGAGGTGGTTTGCTGGAGGCCAGCCGGCTCGCACGGTCATGGCCGTCCACTCGGCGGCTCCCCCAGCACGGCTTTCGCTTGTGCCCAATTCGGGTTGTTCTAATGAATCAGAATGTCTTGTCAGTTATAAGAACCATATGCCGCCTTTACGCATTCCTTCTTGGAGAACCAGCGGTTTTAGGTACCCTCGCTGTTGCTCAAGGGCACAGCGGCCTCAGTCTACACATTATCCGTGGTCTGGAAACGGCTGCGGTGGGACTGAGATGCCCCGTGCCGTTGTCTGCCTGCCTTTCCAGGAAGCGACAGGGATGTCAGTGTTGGGACCGAGAACTAGGAAGGCCTATTCCGTGAGACAGCTGAAATCGTTTGGGGATTTGATGAAATGAACCGCTTCCTGGGAAAATTAGGCCTGTTCTGAGGAAATGAGGTTGTGTCAGAAACAAATCCACTCTAAGCGAGGGTTGGGGGAGAGGAGAAGATTCCCACCCCATCTACACGCCGTCTGCTGGTTTATAGGAACAAGAGCCAGCACTGAGTGAGCTCTTACTGTGTGCCAGGCACTTCACCTGCATCACGTCATTTAATCCTCACGAGAATCCTGTGAGGGGCTACTATTATTAGCCCCACTTAAATATTACCCTTTATTGGCTTTTTTGTGAGAAAGACAATTTTTAACTTTCATGAAATAGGAATTTATTATCCTAAATGATCAACTTTCGTAGGTGAAGTAAGAACCAGGTTTAGAATTTGATGGAGAGGCCCATCTGGCCATCACTGGCTTCCATGGGTAGTTGGAACTGTCTGCTCATTGCCCTCTCTAGAAATTTCCTCTCTCCCGTGGCTAATTTGACAGCCTCCCCGTTAACACCCTGCGACTCTCCCCCTCCCACCCTGCTCGTAGCGGAGGGTCCCCAGCATGGTCACCTGACCCAGCTGCACTGACAGATGCCTCCCCTGGGATTCGGGCTTGGGATCAGAAGATGTGCTAGTCACTCTCTGGGGCTGAAACGGAGGCGCTAAAAAACCCAGACCACGTCACCCGTTACCCTACCTCAAGAGAGGCAGTCTGCAGTAAGACAGCGTACAGAGAGAAAGCCAAGAAATGAGGTAGAGACAGTGTTCTGGAACGTTCTGTACTCTGGTTCTGATTCTTCCTGAGCCCAGCTGAGTAGCTGCCCTTTCTGAGGCCTGGTTCTTCAGCCCTTCCTTCGATTCATGTACCGATAAAGTCCTCTTTTTACTTGAGTTGGATTTGTGACATTTGCAACCAAAAGTCCTAACAAATACAAATATGAGAGAGATTTCCCCTGGGGGCAGATCCAGTCCGACTGAAAGATCATGTGCTTCCCGCCCCCCCCCCCCCCCCCGAGGAAGGGACAGTTTCTGAGGCTTCGGCAGCACCTCAGTCTCTGTGTGACCATGCAAGGCCCAACCCGAGGCTTGGGACAGAGAGCAAGAACTGTCAGACTGAGCCAATTTCATAATGGCCGCTGCAGTGCCACGTAGACAGTCGCTACGTTCTAGTCGATTAGCTGTTAGAACACCAAAACCCACAGAGCGGGTCAATCTCTCAGGCATGAGTCTGAGAATTCAATGAAAAAGTTAAACCATTTTTTCCCTGATTCCCTCATGAAGCTGAATGGACTGATGGATTTGATTAATGAGGGGTCATCCAGCCGAGCAGTGGGCGACACAGTAGCTGGGAACGCAGGCTTGGAGCAGACGGCCCACAGCTGGATCCTCGGACCCCGACCTGGCTGCTGCGGAACCTGAGTGGTCCATCCATCTGGACAGCGGAGAGAATGAGAATGCCTGCCTGCTAGATGCACCGTGCGCAGAGACCAGCACCGCACAGGAAACAGTGCACAGACCTCAAAGGTGCTATGGAGTGACCTCTCAGATATTTCCAGAAACAAGCACCCCACCATCTGGAGAGGCTGCACAGTGCTGGCCCCCTTGGAAAGTGACAAGCACATTAGCATATTAAATGGCTCTGAGAAGTCCTGCCCCAGAACCTGTGTTATCTTTGCTCACACTGGGGCTTCCCACATCTATTTGACCACACAACCTTTTTTTTCTCTTTCCCCATCACACACTTTAATGATGGCCTGAGGATCTAGTTACTTATCTAAGGTAACTCTGCCCCAGGGCAAAACAAATAATTTCACCAGCAAAGCTATGCAAGTACCACGTGTCCCATGGTACCTTTAGATGCCACGCCAGCCTGGTTTTTCCCTGATGGGTTCATGTGACTTACTCAGCAATCATATTTACAAAACAATGGGCAAATTATACACCTGCCTGGAGTTACTGGGAGGGGAAAACTAAGTCACCTTGGTCTGGGGAAATTTCCACCCTAAGTCACCATGCTAGGAATCCAAACAAACAATCACACTGAGAGAGCGATTCTTATCTGCACTAGTTACTGAGGAGCTGAATATTCAGAAAAATTAACATATAGTAAAATTACCCATAAGTGAATCTGCATGTTGCGGTATACATACGGCAAAGTCACCGCTGGAAGCAGGTGGACATACGGCAAAGTCAC
>NC_060273.1:49176712-49312080 GCF_021613505.1 Equus quagga
TACGGCAAAGTCACCGCTGGAAGCAGGTGGACATACGGCAAAGTCACAGCTGGAAGCAGGTGGATCCCCGAGGAACGAACTACCATAGAACAAAGGATGAGATGATGGGTTTCAGTTCCAACTCTGCCGGTGGTGGCCTTGGGCCAGTCATGTCCCATTCTTTGCCTCGGCGCCTCTTCTGATCCTTGGGAATAGTAATGCCTCTTCTGATCCTTGGGAATAGTAATGACGGTATCTCCCTCCCGAGGCCATTGTGATAACTAGGTGAGATGGTGGCTGTGAGGATGTTTGGCCCCCAGGAAACCCCGCAACCTGCAAAGAGTAAAAGCCACAGTACGCCAGGAATATGAGATGTTTGCAGCACTTAAAAAATTAATTTTCTTTTAATATTATAATGTTCGTTTTACAATGAGTAAAATAGGCATCTTTTACTAAGCTATGTTCTAATAAGATTCCAAGAATTGTCATGGGATTTCTCTACGCTGCACAATTGTGGATCCTGGGAATAGCTTTCAATTCCCACTTCCTTTGCTTCAAATTCCAACTCTGCAGGGGTCCTCAGGACCTTCCCACATCATAGCGAGGGCTGTGTTCGTGGGAGGAGGGGCCTACACGCCATTCCAGAACCTCCGTCTTACAATTATGCAGGCTGGACTCCCCCTGTTGTCGGCTGTACTTGATGATCTCACAAAAAAGCACCCTCTCCACCAGTGGTTCTCAGCTCGAGCCGATTTTGTCCCCCCAGGGAACATTTGTCAATGTCACAACTGGGGGCTTGCCATTGACGTCTAGCAAGTAGAGACGCTAATAAACACCCTATGATACACAGGACAGTCCCCATACAACAAAGAATTATTGGGTCAAAAATGTCAACAGAGCTGAGGTGGAGAAACTCTGCTCTATATTAATAGACTTTATTAATTAATATTATTACTTACAATACAATTATATATTATATAATAATATGTTATATTTAATATTATTTATGAGTGTTCAAACCAAATAACTCTTTGTTCATTTACTTATTTCCATTGCTGTGTCTCCCTTTATAATAAAAAGGAGTCAGATTTTCTCCAGATGCTCTTCCTAAGTCGTGGAGGTCAATGTGAGCCCAGCCTATTTCCCAGTCAACATCAGCCAGGAAACACAGAAGGAAAGGAAGGAGGGAGGTGGCACGGTTAATATGGGTCCATTTTTTATATTATGAACTTAAATGTGAATTATACGACACAATTACCCAGTTCCTCCTGGGTCTGGGTTAGGTTAAGGGGAAAACAAACGTCCGGGATCTGAAAACGATTTACCATAGGCATGTGCAATAACACTTTTTTCTTCTCTCTCCCTTACTTACTTTTACAAAAATATTAAATTTAATATTAGCAGTAAGGATGGAGAGAGGGTGGGGGGAGTGTGTTCTGGAGTCTTTTAAAACGTAATACAAAGGCCGCCGATGATAACACTACCAGTAATAATAATAAAATGAATGCCTAACACTCCTTGAGCGTTCTATGTTCCAAGCACAGCGGGAGTCAGAGACCACTTTGAATGTTGTCTCGGTGAGCCTGGCAACATCCCAGGGAGGTCACCACCACTATCATTTAGAAAAGTTCTCCAGCTGTGACAGAAGACGTAACTTAGTCTGGCTCCAATCGTTAACTCTTAACCCCATCTTTGCATTTATCTGTCTCCACGTGTCCCCATCCCCACCCCACGAGCCTGAAAGTTCTTGTTCATAGGTCCCTGAAAGGCCCAGGACGGAGCCTCAGTCACAGCCAGACTCGCTAAGCCCATGACTTAGTCCGATCGAATCAAAACCAGACTTCGCCTCAGCTGAAGGCGAGCTTCCCGGCGGCGGCCGCGCGGGGGCGCGCAGGAGCCGGCCGGCTGGAGCTCGCGAAGGAGGCGCTCGGCCGAGGACCCGAAGGAGCCCGGGCCAGCGGGAGGGAACCTCGGGACGGGAGGGAGCGAGGGGGCCCGGGAGGCCTTCAGCGGGGAGGAGGAGCCGCCGCCTTACTCAACACGTGATCGCGTGTTTTCTGCATTGCAAAGACAAATATTATTCCATCGGGGAGATGACTGTAACCGCCTAATTAAGTCTCTTGTTGAAGCAGAGTGGTGACTTCAGTAATTGCCCGTTTAAGTGGCATGGAAATATGTGCTCCGCAGGCCCAGACCCTGGCCTGATCAGCGACGTCTTTCCCGGCTGTCCCCATGTGCTGGGACCTACGCCAAAGGCTGGTCTTAATTTTGAAGGTGGGGACTGTTTGTTCTGCAGGCCTGTCCATTTCCTTCCAGAGAGTTCCTTCCCCTTCAGAAGCCCTCGTGCTCCCTGTGGACCAGTTCTCCCGTCTACAGTCCATGGCCATCTCAAGAGTGACTGCAAATCTTACATCCTAACCGTGACGCTTTTGAGAGTGAAAGCAGGACCTACTGATAATTGGGCCAGAGGGCAGGCAGGCACTAGAGGCGCCTCGTTCCCCTGTCTCCATTCGTCCAGCAAACCTCCCCGGGTCTCATCCCATTTCTGGGGGACCGTCACCCACTCAGCAGGTGCAAGGCTGAACTGACTTCTGTCTGCTCTTGACCAGCTCCTGCTCCCTTATCCCTGACCTGGGCCTCAGCAGGCCCGTCCACAGAAGGGCCAGCTCCCTACATGGTTCCCCAGCGGAATGGCCAACTGACCAAAGGCTAGTTGGTGAAGAGTTCATCCTTGACCGTAAAGAGTTAGTGAGGTTCTAAAGAACTTGTAATGAAGATAATTCTTTTATGGATGTGAATACATCCCGGACCTTTCCTGCTCCCCTCTCCCCCCAGCCCCCCTCATTCGCCTCATTTTTCTCCAAGGCATTTGCCATTATCTTACCCACAATGTGATTTACTTATTTGTTTATTGTCTGTCTCCACAACCTGGAAGTACTCCTTGAATTGCCCTCAGCCTGTCCCTTCTCCATCCCCAAGGGCTCAGCGTGAGTGTGGAGCTCGCACAAGGCCCAGCAGATACTGCGGCATCTCCAGTTTCATCTGATGACAAAATCAGCCTAGGCCGCTCACTCAGACACAAGTTCTCAGGCTGCTCTGGGGAATTCTGATTCCACGGGGCTGGAAGGAGGCGGTGGCTCTGCTCTAAGGAGCATCCCTGGACTTGCCAACCCAGTGTGGAACGCCCTGCCCTTGCCAGCACCCTCCTGCCCCCAGGTCCACCCCCCCCCAACCCCTCCTTACTTGAAAGCCACCTCCAGCTCCCCACCTGCCAGCCCCCATCCGCTAGTCCTTCCTCCACTCCAGATGCCACAGTGACCTTTCTAAAGCAGAAATCTGTCCCTGTCACTTTCCTACTGAAACCATTCAGCGGCCCCTACTTGGCTGGCCAGGGAGAGCCGTGAGAATAATGGCCGCAGGCACAGCTGCTGAAGCTAGGACATGGCGGAAGATATTTAAGCCGTGGGGCCTCGGCGGCAGCAAGTTACACTCTTAATCTCAGTAAGCTGTAGACAGGACTAGTTCCTTCCAGGATTATCCCAGGGGTTCCCACCCTCAGCTCTCCTGACATTGTGGACGGGTGATTCTTGGTCGTGGGGCCGTCCTGTGCCCTGTGACATGTTCAGCATCATCCCTGGCCTCCACCACTAGATGTCGTAGCACCTCCCTGCTGGTTGGGGCAAACAGAAATGTCTCCAGACATTGTCAAATGTCCCCTGGCGTCAAACGCTCCCTCCTCCGCTGACAACCACCAGATTATCCTAAGGATTACATAAGAAAATTTACGGACAGCACTTACCCTATGCCTGGCACACAGAAACTGCTCTTCGAGACTGCCTGTGATTTACCTCGCACCTGCCCCTGCAGGCTTCCGTCTGCCCCTCTCTCATCTTCACCCTGAACCATGCCGTGTCCTGAATACACGTGCTCCCTCCCTACCTGGAGTGGGGTTTCCTCCTTTCTTAATGTCCATCCCATCGTCCCACACTTGTCTTTCTTTTCACTGCTTCCTTATCAAGACTGTGAGCACCGTGAGGGTAGAGGTGCTGTTTCATTCTCCACTGTGGCCACTGTACCTGTCCCATAGTTAAACATAGTAATCGTTATTATTGTTACACTCATAATGGTAATTTATCAAGTCTTTATTATGTGCCGAGCACTGTACTAGACACGTTGCCTGCATCATCTTATTTAATCCTCACAGCACGATCGTTCCTACTTTACAGAGGAGGATTCTGAGACAGGGAGAGGGAAGTAACTTGCCCAAAGTCACACAGCTAGTAAGGACTCAGACCTAGCTCTGTCTGGCTCCAGAGCCCATGCTCTAAACAGGGCTTAGCAAACTCTGCAAAGGGCCAAATAGTAAATGTCTTGGCTTTGCAGGCCATACAGTCCTTGTGGCAACTGCCCCAGCTCTGTCGCGGTAGCGAAAAGCAGTCATAGACGACATGCAAATGAGGACCATATTCAATAAATATGTGTATCAACAAAACTTTATTTGTGGAAACCACGTTTTTAATTTCCTATTATTTTCACGTGTCGTGAAACGTTATTCTTCTTTTGGTTTTGTTTCACCCATTTAAAGATGTAAACACCATCCTTAGTTCATGGATCATACAAAAATAACCAGTGGGTCAGATTAGGCCTGTGGCTGTGGTTTGCCAACCCCTGCTCTAAACCAATGCACTCAGAGGGAAATGACTGAGACCACAGATGTGGGAAAGATCAGAGACCAGGAAGACCACAGACACTGGGAATCTGGGCTCCTGCTCTCCTAGAACCCAAGTCCTGCTGTCTTTGGCCTCTTTCGAGGGCAGCAGTGAGTCTAAACCCCGGAGAGTGTCGGTGCATCTCACCAGGACATGGGCAGGTAGCATGTAAGTAGCACAAATCCACAGAGGCCCAGAAACCCCATTTACCTCTAGAGTTGGACAGGCTCCCTGGCATCACTGGGCATGACCCATCTCAATTACAGAGGGCCTCCCCACTAGGAGGCCACATTCAGCCTCAGGAATTCTGCATGGTCATCCCTCCAATGCCCAAATGTATTTGCGCAAATCACAAGAAGCAACAGAGATCTCAAAGCCAAGAGGAAGCCACATGGATGGAACGCCGGATGCTCATAGCAGAAAGGTTGGGTACTTTAAACACTGAATCTTGGAAAAATTGCAAGCAAAGAAGTTTCAATAATTATTTATGGGCTCTGATATAAAAAAGTCAAGAGGCCAAAATAGTAGACAGTGGGGCAGCAACAAACCAAAAATAAAGTGATGAGAGCAATAATCAAGGTAACGTTTATGAAGTGCTCACTATGTACCAGACCCCTTGTAAATATCATCTCATTTAATCTGAGGATGCACATATAACCATCATCCTTGTTTTATACACGCAGAAACTGAGCCACTAAGGCTTAACATTGTTAAGTCTGTTGCTCAAGATCACACATTACTATGGGCAAAGCAGATTTTAAACTCCCTGAGAGGACTCCAGTCCTGGCCCTTCAATAATAACTTCTCACTACCATGGCAAGCATAGTCTTTTCTATTCTGGCAATCCTTGTCCTCCTAAAGGTAATGTCCTTGCCATGGTTTTGTCTACCTCCTCTGGCCCCATAGAATTCAATCTGCTTTCTCTGAGCTTCCAAGGAGCATTGTTCATCCAAGAACTGAGGCACCTATCTCATTGTCCTGTAGCTCTGTCTCTACTCCCTGCCCACAGGCAACTGAGGGCAGGCACCGTCCCTTAACAAGTTGTTACCTCAACCCTGAGCCAGTGACCAAGCTTCTAAAACTTTGTAAAGGAGAATCTAATTAAGGTGTTTTCAGAAAATAAAGTGCTCCTGCATGTTTTAATTATGAAACTCATCAATAAAAAAGAACAAACTGTTGATACACACAATAACTTGAACGACTCTCCAGGAAATTATGCTGAGTGAATACAGCCAAGCCCAAAGGGTCTCATATTATATGATTCCATTTTTATAACATTCTTGGAAAAACAAAATTATGGAAATGGATTAGTGGTTACCCAGGATTGTGGTGGAGGGAATAGCTGGAGATGGGTGTGGCTATAAAAGGGCAACACAGGCATCTTTGTGCTGATGGAATTGTTTTATATCTTGACTGTATCGATGTTAATATCCTGGTTGTGATATTGTACTACAGTTTTGCAAAATTATATCATGGGGGAAAATTGCATAATTATTTACAACTGCACATGAATCTACAATTAATACAAAGAAAATTTTTCTTTTAAAAAGTCACATATGTGGTAACACCATGAAAATGGTGGAATAGGGAACTCCAAAAATACATCCTTTCACAAAATCAGCAATAAACTGGCCAAAAAAAGACAAAGCCTGTCAGAATCAATTGTTATCAGAACTCTAGAAGCTAATCAAAGGTTCACGGCAAACAGATGAAGTTTACAGCTTAACGAAGATAACACATAATAACCAAATTGTTGAAAGCCGAAAATGAAGAAAAAATTCTGAAAGCAGCAAGAGAGGAGAGACTCACCATCGTGTAGAGCAGACTCTGATAAGATTAACAGCTGACTTCTCATCGGAAAACACAGAGGCAAGATGACGGTGGGATAACATATTTAAAGGGCTTGAAGGAAAAAAACCTGTCAACTGAGAATTCTATATCTAGCAAAACTATCTTTCAAAAATAAAGGAGAAATTAAGACATTCCAAGATAAACAGAAACTGAGCTTGTCACTATAAGACCTGCTCTATAAGAAATGCTGAAGACAGTCTTTCAGGCAGAAATGAAAGGACACTGGACAGTAACTCAAACCCACACAAAGAAATAAAGATCACCAATAAAGGTAACTAATAGGTTAATATAAAAATCAATGTAAATGTATTTTTGGTTTGTACCTCCTATTTTTTTCCTATGTGATTTAAAAGACAACTACATAAAAGAATTATAAATCTATGTTTATGGGAACACAATGTATAAAGATATAAGTTATGGCAATAATAACATAAAAGGGAGTGCAGAGCTACATAGGACCAAAGTTGTGTATACTATACAATATAAAGTGGTATTATTTCAAAGAAGATTATTATAAATTAAGATGTTAATTGTAATCTCTAGAGCAATAACAAGATAATAACAAAAAATATGTAGTAAAATAAATGAGAAGGTTATCAAAATGGAACACTAGAAAATATTTAACACAAAAGAAAGCAGTAATGGAGTAGTTGAGGAATAAAAATATATGACATATAGAAAATAAATAGCAAAAAGACAAAAGTAAGTCCCTCCTTATCAGTAGTTACTCTTCATGTAAATGGATTAAACTCTTCAATCAAAAGGAATAGACTGGCAAAATGGATTAAAAAAAAAAAACATGATCCAATTATATACTGTCTACAAGACATTCACTTTAGATCCAAAGACACAAATATGTTGAATGTGAAAGGATGAAAAGAGATATTCCGTGCAAGGGAGACCTAGAGTGGCTAGGCTAACATCAGACAAAATGGGCTGTAAGACAAATATTGTCACAAAGACAAAAAAGGACAATATATAATGATAAAAAGATCAACTCATAAAGCAGATATAATTAAAGACATATGCATCCAAGAACAAAACCCCCAAAATATACCAAGCAAAAACTCACATATTTGAAAGGAGAAATAGATAGTTCAACAATAAAACTGGAGACTTCAAAACCGCACTTTCAATAATGAATAGAAAAACTAGTCAAAAGATAAAGAAGGAAATAGAAGACTTGAGCAAAACTATAAACAAACTAGACCTAACAGACATGTATTGAATACTCCACTCAACAATGCAGAATACGGATTCTTATCAAGTACACGTGGAACAGCCTAAGAAAAAAAATCACATATTAAGCCATAAAATAAGTCTGAATACATTTAGAATATTGAAGTCATACAAAGTACCTTCTCCAACCATGATTGAATGAAATTAGAAACCAATCACAAAAGGAAATCTGTAGACTCACAAATATGTGGAAATTAAACAGCGTACTCTTAGATAACCAATGGGTCAAAGAAATAACAAAGGAATTAGAAGATATTTGATAAGAATGAAAATGAAAACAAAACATACCAAAACTTATGGGATGCAGTGAAAGCAGTGTTCAGAGGTAAATTCATAGCAGTAAATGCCTAGATCCAGATTGGAAAGAAAGAAGCAAAACTATCTCTATTTGTAAGCATAAAACTATCTCAAGTCATAGAAGACATAATCTTACACAGAGAAAATCTTAAGGAATCTATACCTACAAAAAAACTTTTTTTTAAAAAATGTTTTTAAAGATTTTTTTACTTTTCCTTTTTCTCCCCAAAGCCCCCTGGTACATAGTTGTATATTTTTAGTTGTGGGTCCTTCTAGTTGTGGCATGTGGGACGCCACCTCAGCATGGCCTGACGAGTGGTGCCATGTCCGTGCCCAGGATCCAAACCGGCGAAACCCTGGGCCGCCGAAGCAGAGCCTGGGAACTTAACCATTCGGCTATAGGGCTGGCCCCCCCAAAAAACTTTTAAAGCTGATAAACAAACCCAGTAAAGTTGCAGGATACAAGATCAACACACAAAAGTCTGTTGTATTGCTATATACTAGCAATGAACAATCCAAAGGAAATTAAGAAAACAATTCCATTTATAGTAGCATCAAAAGGAATAAAATATTTAGAAATAAACGTAACCAAGGAGGTACAAGAGTTGTATACTTAAAACTACAAAATACTGCTGAAAGAAATTAAAGAATACCTAAGTAAATACAAAAATATCCCATATTCATATATTGAAAGACCCAATAGTGTTAGGATGGCAATACTCTTCAAATTGACCTACCAATTCAATGCAATCCCACTCAAAATTCCAATACTCTTTCCGAAAAAAAACTAGAAAAGCCAATGCTCAGATTCATGTGGAATTGCAAGGGATCTTGAATACCCAAAACAATCTCCAAAAGGAAGACGAATGCAGGAAGACTCACATTGTCCCTATTGACTACAATACAACAATAATTAAGACAGTGTGGCACTTGCGTAAGGGTAGACATATAGATCAATGGGATAGAATTGAGAGTCCAGAAATAAACCGTCACATTTACGGTCAATTGATTTTCAACAAGGGTGCCATAAAAAGGAAGGAAGTATTGACACATGATGCAACATGGACGAACTTCAAAAATGTTGTGCTAAAAGAAAGAAGCCAGACACAAAAGGTCACATGTTGTATGATTCTATTTAGATAAAATGCCCAGAATTGTCAGGTCCATAGAAATGGAAAGTGGATAGTGGTTGCCAGAAGGAGAGGGGAATGTGGAGTGAGTGCTTACTGGGTACAGGGTTTCTCTGTAGGGTGAAGAGAATGTTCTGTAATTGCATACTGGTGATAGTTGCACAACTTTTTGAGTGTGCTAAAAAGCATTGCATTGTACACTTTTTTAAATGGTTAAAGTAGTGAACTTTATGTTATGTGCATTTTACCGCAATTTTTTAAAAAGTCGTGCTCATTGTGAAAATTTTCTTAAAATACAGAATTATAGAAATTAAGCATGCACATTCTTCTCCTCTTCTGTCACTCAGAACTAATCATCATTAATGGTTTGCTGGGTGTCCTTCTAGACCTTTCTACTACACGCACACGCACACACATGCACACGAAGATAAAGGTTGAGGTTTTGTAAAACGGGATCCTAATCATAACATATGTCTGCAGTTTGCTTTATTCGTTTAACATGAATATCCATCCTCGCCAGCACAGATAACAGCTGCTTCACGCTCTGTTTTTCACAGCTGCTTCAGTTTCTGTATCTTTCTCTATAACCATTGTTCTATAGGCAGACACTTAGAATGCATGCAACATTTCACTAGTGTTAACACTGCTGCAACTAACATCTTTGTGCAAATATCTTTACACACTTGAAGAGGTAACCCTGTAGGATGGATTGATTAAACTTGAATTGCTGTTAGTATATACTATGTGCTCTGTCAAGGAGTTACCTAGGCGCCCAGAAGAACCACCCAGCATCCTTCCATGATACCCCACTGACACAATGGGTAGTTCTGGCAAGAACCCCGAGAGCTGGTGGATGCATGGATGGTGGGCCAGTGTGAATAACAGAGAACTAGAACCTGACCCCACAGAGTCCACCTCCAAGACACGGACGCATAGACTTACTGGACCCCTGTAACCGACGAAACGTCAGCTGATGAACTAGGCTAGGACTGCGGCCCCGTGACTGTGCACGCTCTACCTCTGGCTTTGGGGTTTAAGCCAACAGTGAGGCAGTGCCCAGGTCTGGGAGGGCAGGCGCCCAGATGCTCCAGGGAGCCCCTGATTTCCGGGCGTTTGGTTAGAACTCTATTTCATCATCACCTGTGGTCCTCACATTCTGGACACCTGTGAGGGGAGGAGCCATGGAATCTGACAGACAAGGATTGAAAACTTCACTTTGTCCTGTTAAGAAAAATGATCCAAAAGATGAAAATCATGCAAAAAGATGGCTGTGTAATGAACTCACTCTATTATTTAATAATAATAAAGAACAATTTAATGCTCTAGGGGCTGTGCCATTGTTTGATTTGCTCTTTACTACCTGTTAATGCTCCAGCTCTGTAAGTTGCATGCTAACCTGTGGGTTTTTGAGCACTAGAAATGCATGGAGCCAGCCCTGATGGCCTAGTGGTTAAAGTTCAGCACACTCCACTTTGGCGGCCTGGGTTCGGTTCCCAGGCACAGAACCTCACTACTCGTCTGTCAGTAGCCATGCTGTGGCAGCAGCTCACATAGAAGAACCAAAAAGACTTACAGCTAGAATATACAACTACGTACTGGGGCTTTGGAGAGGAAAGAATGAAAAAGAGGAAGATTGGCAACAGATGTCAGCTCAGGGCCAATCTTTCTCAGCAAAAAAAAAACAAAAAGGAAAGAAAGAAATGCATGATGCCGGTTGGGTTCTCCAGAATGCTGACTCTGAGATGGAGATGTGCGTGCAGGAGGCTTGTTGTGGGGGTGCTGTTGGAATCAGCACCTGTGAAAAGGGAGAGAAAGAAGCAGAACTGGACAGAAGGAAAAGTTGAGCTCACATGGGGCAGCATTTCGGTGTCCACCACAATGAAAATGGTTTCTATCTGGAATGAAAAAGATAACTACAGAAGTTAGGATTTTACTGCCCTGTAGGATATAAACCAGTTTTGTCTCTAACTTAATAAATTTTCCTCAGCATGCCTTTCTCAAGGGACTACATACACATCTCAGTTCCTCAAATGTTCTTTGAAGCAGTGGCACCATCCTGTTGGTTTTCTTGTTAATGAGTTAAATAAATCTTTGCCACAGGCTCACTATAATATTTGCATGAGAGTCATGTTTTTAACTAGTATTTTTAAATTAATTTTGGACTTTACTCCCGGCTCCAAACCTCCAGTGGCTTTCCAGGGCTCAGGAGTGACGTCCGAACTCCTTCTTGCAGCCTGTGGGGCCTTGCATCTTCTAGTCTCTGCCCCGCTCTGTCACTCCCTCCACTCACACAGCCTTACATTCCTCCACTGTACCCGCTCTGTCCCGTCTCAGGGCCTCTGGACAAGCTGTTCCCCCCTCCAGGAAGGCTCATTTCCCAAATTATCCCAGACTCCCACCCTCTCATCACTCAGGTCTCAGCTCACAAGCCACCTCCTCAGAGGAACTTTCTCTGACCACTAGAGCTCTATCTGCGCTCTGTAGTCCCAGGCCACCCTGTCACTCCCTATCACCTCACCTTTCTTCTGCAGAGAGTTGAGTCATTTCTGATAGGATCGTGTTCATTTATGTGCCTTCCTAAGTTTTGTCTAGCTCCCTGTCAACTCTGGGAGCCCCAAAAGACTACCAGAAAAACCTGTTGATCAAGGAAAGCTAAGTTCACTAGAGACACTGAAGTCAGGAGGGTAGAACCTTGACAGAGTCGCAGCAGTGCCTGAAAAATGGGAATTTAGAGAAAGGTATTTATAGGGTTTTAGGTCCCCGATGGATGATTTTAAGGGAGGTCTTGCAAGGTAGAGAACTGGTTGAGATTGGGCAGGGTTTATGACATAATAGCTCCCGATTGGCAGGCACAGCAAGGCGGGTCCTAAAGTAAACTCTTGATGGCCAAGCTGTTAGTTTTTTGTTTGTTTGTTTGTTTGTTGTTTTTTGGTGAGGAAGATTGGCCCTGAGTCAACATCTGTTGCCAATAATCCTCGTTTTGCTTGAGGGAGATTGTCGCTGACCTAACATCTATGTTAATCTTCCTCTATTTTGTATGTGGGACACCACCACAGCATGGCTTGATGAGTGGTGTGTAGGTCCAGCCCCAGGATCTGAATCTGCAGACCCAAGGCTGCCGAAGCGGAGCAAGCGAACTTAACCACTATGCCACTGAGCTGACCCCTAGTTTTCTTTCTTTTTTTTAAATTGAGATATAATTGACAAATAACATTGTATTAGTTTTAGGTGTACAACACAATGATTTGATGTGTATATATTGCAAAATGATTACAACAGGTCTAGTTAACATTCACCATACATAGTTACAAAGAAATTGTTTTTCTCGTGATGAGAACTTTTAAGATTTGCTCTCTTAGCAACTTTCAAATATGCAGTATGGTATCATTAACTCTAGTCACCAGGCTGTATGTCACATCCCCAGGACTTATTCATTTTATAACTGGAAGCTTGTACCTTTTGACCCCCTGCACCTGTTTCACCACCACCCACTTCCTGCCTCTGACACCCACCTATCCGTTCTCTGTTTCTATGAGTTTGGGGGTTTTTCTCTTGGTTTTTGTTTTTAGATTCCACATATAAGTGAGATTGTAGGTATTTGTCTTTCTTTGATTTATTTCACTTAGCATAATACCCTCAAGATCCATCCACGTAGTCACCAACAGCGGGATTTTTGGGTTTTTTATAGCTGAAAAATATTCCATTCATTTATCCATTCACCTATCAGTGGACACTTGGGATGTTTCCATGTCTTAGCTATTATAAATAATGCTACAATGAATGTGAGGTGCATATATCTCTTTGCGATAGTGATTTCATTTTCTTCAAATAAATATCCAGAAGTGGAATTGCTGGATCTGTTAGTTTTCATTAGTAAGCTGATGAGTTCACTACCGTACCTTCCAGAAGCAAGTACGTTCCGGATCATGCAGCTAAGTTAGTTTTGCTGAGTCCCAGCCTTGTCTAACACAGGAACAGGAAATCATGTTGGTTTCAATTCCCTTCCCACAAATAGATTGGAAGCTCCCTGAAAGCAGGAGCTCTGTCCATCTTGTTATCCCTACTTGCTTTGGATGCCGAGAGCCTAGCACAGGGCCTGCTCTGTAGCAGGTGTTTAATAGACATCTATTGATTAAATTAGTGAATTGTAACTTTGTCATTAAAAGCTGATTGGGGCCCTGGAAAAGAGACTTCACCTCTGCAAAATAAAGACGGATAAAGACAAATAAATTTATTGAGTACCTACCATTTGCCAGACACCCTGCTAAGTGCCACGAACTCAGGGGTGAACCAAACCAGGTTTCCAGGCTGATGGTACAGTGCAGAAAGGCAGGCAATAAGGAAGCTAACAAATGCCAAAAAAAATCATTACAGATGGGGCAAGCTCCTATTTATGTGCAATTCTTGTTAGGAAGTCAGATGCACTTTTTGAGAATGAGTCTAGAGAAAAGCTACACCTTAATGAAAATCACAACAAAGACGGTTTTCTTAAATTATATTTCATTATTGTTTTTATTACAAAAGCAGGGTGTGCTTGTTGCAACGAGTGAAATAATTTTTTTAAGTATACCAAGAAGAAGTTAATAAATTCACCATCGGCACCTACTGGCATCTCCCCGATGGGAGCCCTCCCACATATTTTTCCAGGACTACACAAGTAGAGAGAGAGATACAGATAAGCTATAGATATAATTACAGATACGGACATAGAGGTGGATATAGATATATGAATCTCATCTTGTTCTGTTCCCAATAAATGGACTCCTACTTTTTCCACGAGGCTGTAACTGGGTTTTTGCAGCTAATTGTGAGTCATGAACATTCCCTACAGTCAACAGGTAGAGATCTTACTCAATCTTGTCAATAGCTACATGATGCTCCAAAAGGGGCAGGCTGTGCCCCACATTCAACCAGTCTCTACCGGTGCCCACTGGGGGATGTCACAGACACAGGATTAACGTCCTAGCTCAACAAAGTCTGACTCCATCAATCATTTTGCCTGCTTTGAGACAGAGCAAGACAAACATTCCTTCTCAGGTGATCACACTCAAATAGCTGGTGTTAGCAACAAGCTCTCGACATGAAAGGCGAGCCCGGGGGCTAACATTGGATCAGAATCCTTTATCATTTAATTCTACTTGCTTTTGACTTGGATTCTAGCTTTAAGGAAAAAACAATCTAGCCGCACCATGAGATAACTATGATTCTATATTGACACTAATGGTTACGATGTGTATCTGACACTTCCCTTGGAAACCTTGATGTTTTAAATATTTTTTAAAAGAGATTTGCCTTTGACTGGAAAGGTCAATCACAGCAATATTTGCCAATGGATGTAAATAAAGGGGATTTTTCTTCCGGGCTTTTGAAATTTAGATGGTAGTGTGAACTTAGTCATCGAAAAGAGGTTTTTTGTTTGTTTGTTCTTTTAAAGAAAATCCTGACAATGTTTTCTTCCTCAATGATTTGTAATATTTATGTTTTGGCTGGACCCTTTTCTGAATCCTCTCAGGGAACCCTCTACCTGGTCCCAGTCTGAGAGCTTTTAAAAGATTCCTTGACTCCTTTAGGTTTCAAGGTGCTCTTGGCTCCAGGAGTGCCAGGATGAGGAAGCAGTAACATCTTCTCAAGCTCCTGGTTGATGCCCATTTGTGGCAAACAATACGGTATAAGGGTGAAACGCCTCAATTCTGGTTATTGAGTCCAGCCTCAACTCCTGACCCTGCCTCCTCCTAACCAATACCTTGGACAGGTCACTTAGCTCTCTGAGCCTCAGTTTCCCCATTAGTAAAATGGAGGGAACAAGGAAGAGGGGACAGGGGAGGACACTTCCTGCTTCACGGGCTTATGGCGAGACAATGTATGTAGAGTGCCTGGTCAGCCCATCCTTTGTAGCTGTCCTTATGATGAATAAAATATAATCTCTGATCTCCAGAGTGTTCAGGGCAGAGAGATGTGTAAACAGTAAATCTCACAGACAGATGAAAGCAAAACTACAGAAGGAACAAAGGGCCATGGAAACTTAGCGGAAGAGCCTGGAAGGATGATGTTTCAACTACACTGGGAAGTGTACTAAGAATCTGCAGGATGGAGAAGGTGGAAGTCGGGGGGTCTGGCATCCTCTGGTGGGAACTGACTGAGAAAACACAGAAGTGTGAAAAAACAGGTCGGGTTAAGGCAGGGTGCTACTGAGACCAAGGGTGAGACGGAAGGCAAGAAGACTGCTTCCGTGGGAAGACTTGGGTTTGATCTCTGCTGTCCCGTTATGGTAGAGCTGTCCAATCTCCCCGCCGTGTTGACCACTGTGGCTAACGCATGGTCTTGGATCCCGAGAGAAGTCCTTGAGGCGACTGTGAGGCCCACGCAGGCTTTAAAGCCCTTCACTGAGACCGAGGGCGCTGGGCCCGGCTTGCCTCTCGAATGTTTGCTACAACTCCTAAAACACTTCTGACATGATGAGAAGCTGTTTCCACTTAAAAATCCTAAGAGGGAATCAGGCCTTTCTGCGCGGAGGCCCAGGGTGGGACGTAACCATGATTTACACACCGTAAACTTTTGTGAGTTTCATTCACCTCAGTGGTCTCATGCTAAACAGGCTCACGGGGGAGCCGCAGTGACTGGCGGCTTTTCTGGGCAGCCCAGCAATGGATTATGAGAAAGAGAGAGACAGGAGGCGAAAGTAGAGCGGACTCTGGTCTTCAGACTCCTGGTTATCCCCCTGGACATCGGAGGCCACAAATTGCTGGCCTGAGCCTCAAATCCAGCTCACCCACAGTTCTCTATGGACCTGAACCTTCTGGAAGGAAAACACTGTCATATGCAATGTGGAAGCACTAAGTGAGTTAGAGAGTAATTGATGGGGATTTACACCCAACTCAGATGTCCCTGGGAGGGAGGCTCCATGAGAAAAGGGACTTGACGCCTTGCTTGCTGTCCTGGCATCAGTTCCTGGCACAGAGCAGGCTTGGAGCTGGGCCCTCTCTGGTCCTCAGAGGCTCAGTGTACCAGCCTCCCCTAGTTCCCTGATCTATGAAAGTCCGAATTCCTCCTCCAGTTTCTAGGTGTTCTCTGCCTCCAGCTGCTGGGTCTTCACCTCTGCCCTTGGCCAACACTCCATCAGCACAGAAGGAGTCGCTTCTCTGGGCCCGTGAACATCCTACTGAACACAAGCCCTGCTGACTTAGACAAGCTCCCCAGAGTCCAGAAGTGTGGCAGCCATCCTCCAGCTCCCGTGCCTGCCTTCTTCTTTCTCCACGCATCCTTGTTCCCCTCCCTTCCTCCTTAATCACCAAGAAAGTTGCATATACTCTTTCTCTGATACACAGAACGTTTTGGTTCTCCTTGGCACCTGGTCCCAAATTTATATGCCCAAACCCAGGTGAGTGTCCCAGTCTTACCATCAGGTCTGATATTTAAGGAAATGATCCAGCTTCCAAGGTGGCTGGGATGATAAATAGTAAGAAGTGTTTTTTGTGAAGGGATCCACACTCAGCTTAAATTGAAGAACCAAATCCTACTCAAGAGAAAGAATACTGCCAAATCTCTCTTCCTGAGATTCATCTAGCAGTAATATACTAGTTATATATAGTTATATATTGCATAACAAATTACCCCAACACTTAGTAACTTAACATAATAATAACCATTTATTATCTCTCAACATTTCTATAGCTGAGCAGCTCGGCTGTGCAGCTGTGGCTTGGGGGTCTCTCATGAGGTTTCTGTCAGATGTCAGGCAGGACTACAGTCATCTGAAGGCTTGACTGGGGCTGGAGGGTCCATTTGCAATGAGCAGTCATTCACAGCGCTGTTGGCAGGAGGCCTCGGCTCCTCTCCATGCAGGCCTCTCCACACAGCTGCTCGAGTGAACTCACAGCATGGCAGCTGGCTTCCTTCAGAACGAGTGACCCAAGTGGCCCCAGAAGGTCTTTTATGAGGTAGCCTCACAAAGCACACACCGTCTCATCCACCGTGTTCTACCGGTCACACAGACCAGCTCTGATTCAGTATCAGAAGGAGACGACAGGAGGGTCTGAACGGCAGAGGGCAAGGATCACTGGGGGTGGGGTGCCATCTTGGAAGCTGGTTACCACAATCGGCTCATGAGCTGCCCATGTTCTTCTCCTGCCTGTTCACTCCCTGTCAATCCCGGGCTTCGCCTCCATCACTTCCAGTTTTGCAGCTTCCTCCGTTAGCTCCTACAGCTCTTGACTATTCCGATTCTTTCACTTCCTTGGTTTGGGATTCATCTCCTCCTTCCTCTGACAGTTAAAAATAAATTATACACTTGGTAATAATAAAATGGGGATTTCACACCCACCTTCGCGTAACTGTTGTATAATAAATCGATGTAAATGCCTGGTGCAGCACCTGGCTCACATCAGGCATGCAATAAATGCTAACGGCTCTTTTCATTATTGTTATTATTATTGTTTCTATTACATTACTTATTGACTCCATCACTGTCAACACAATCATGCCGTTATGAGCTGCCTGTGGAAAGTCTAGCCTGGAACCTCACTCCTGTAAAGGTAAGGAGATGGCAGGTCGATGAAAACCGGCATTTCCTTTTTCTCCATCTTGGTGCCCTTCAACACACAGTGCCGCCTTCAGAAGAAACCATTATCAGCCTCCAAAAGCCTTGAACAATAAGCTCCGTTTTTACAAAGTCTTCTGAAGAGGAAGCAAGGAAGGATGGGATTTCGTGCCAGAGCCCAAAGCCGCGTCTTCTACAGATTCTCAGACCCCCTCCTGGGCCCAGACGCCCAGCTCCTCTCGGAGCTTCGCTTGGCCACTTTCCTCCAAAACTCTTGCCTGTCTCTCCTCCTGCTTAATCCTCCAACTTGCCCAATCTCCCTTTTTTCTCCTCAAAGAAGATTTCAAAGGAGAGAGTGAGAGAAGTGTTTAAAACATTTACAGCAATTTGACATTTACAGCAATGTAATACCCGAGCTCCTCTAGAAATTGCTTTCCTCGAAATTCGTTTCCACTGTAGTTCATAGAAGTGTCAGTCCACAAGAGATCAGAAGTGGACAATGAAAAGCGAAACAACTGGTCCTTCCCCAGAAACAATGCAGAAGCTCTAGAGTGCCCAAGAAACATCTGAGCTTCTTGTCACAATCCTATTTCTCTGCTCCCTGAAGCATCTGACTGCAGCCTCTCCCCAGTGCGCCCAGGGTGCCGGCAGCCAGGGAGCCGGGGATGAATTCCGGCTCCACGCGGACCAGCCGGTGGCCTCCTCCAAAGCTGCTCTTTTCAAGGCTTGCTTTCCTTATCAACAAACTGGGGATCACGATGCCCACCTCACAGTTACCTGAAGAAATGGAAGACAGTGCTCGACAAACAGGAGCACAGGGCCTGGCACTGAGGATGTGCTCGGTAGCTCGTAGTTCTTCTCACCCCGGTAATGTCTCTCATGGGCTATCAGAGGAAAATTACCCCATCAAGCAGCTTCAGTTCCTGAGATATCCCAGTGGGGCTGTCTCATTCAGAAATAGGGCTCAGGGCTCAGCTGAAAAGAAAAAAAATACTTAGAGAGAAAAGAAACATAGAGGGAGCGTGCATGGGTGACTTTGGGAGCTGGAAGGTTGTGGGTTCAAGTCTGAGGCCACCACTTGGGCAGTCACTTCAATCTCCACCCTTCCAATTTCTTAATCTGTAGGAAAATAGTAGTAATAACCTGTTTCACAGAGTGCTGGTGGAGAACTCGGTTAGAGAATAGATGTAAGGTCTTTGACAAGTCATGGGGCATCAGTCAATTTTGTATGCTTCTATGATCAGACTGGCACGTTTAGGAACAAATGAAAAGATATGTGTTCTTCCTCTGAAACCCCATAGCACCCTGTTGCCATGCGGGTGCCTCCTCGTATCTGAATTAATTATAATTAGCAGGGGCCTCTGGCATGAGCTCACAGAGGGAGACACAGGCCTCGGAACATGGAAACATTCACTCACGAATTGGCCACTTAAAAAACTGAGTCCCACTCAGACATGGCTTCCCGTGTAACACAAGCTCCCTTGGTGTCGTAAGGTCATCTCTGCTGACTGTCCTGTGTTGTCACTCAGTGGTACAATGGGGCAAAGACACAGGGTTGCAGGAAGTCAAAGAGAGTGATGTTGGCAACGGCTCCAGCCACTCAGCAAGGCTTTGACTGGTGGGGACAGTGGACGAAAAGATCTTTCTAAAGGTAATGCTTCCAAAGAGAACAGATGTGCATAGTGGCAGATTGAAATGATGCTTAGGAACAGATGAAACCCTCAAATACTTTTAGGAAACGGGTCCTCTCTGTGATGCGCTGGAAGTCTGATGCGATCTGAAGGATGCTAAAACCCAACTTCATTCTTCAGGTTATGGAATGTGTGCTTAGCTGCATTAATATTCTATATTTCGTTGAATATAAGATTTCTTTAAAAGTCTGTTATGACCTTTGCATTTCATTTTTCAAGATAAAGTCCCAGTGGTGCTCTTCATTTCACTGTATTTGCTGTGAAATTCTAGCTCCCCATTTTAACACATCTCCATGAGTGGCCTTCTGCTGCTGCACCTTGTCCCAGAAAAATGAGAATCTTTCCTCATCCTGGTTTCTGACTTGCTGTTTCCTCTGCCTGGCATCCCCCCCACCCCACCCACCGCCCCCCACATCCACAGGCTCACTTCTTCAGGCCTTTGTCAAATGTCTCCTGCTCAGAGGGGTCTTCCCGACGTCCCTATCTAAAAAAGCCTCCTATACACAAACGCACACACACCCGCTCACCCACAGCCACACGTCCGCACCCTACACACGTGCACACGCTCACTATGCACACACTCACAACCACACACGCAACCCTCATCCTCACATCCATTCCCCTCTCTCCCCTTATCCTGCTTTATTTTTTCTCCATGACATTTACCACTCCCTGGCCTGTTAAACACATTTTCTCAATTATTTGTCTACTATCTGCCACAAGACCAGGGATCTTATCCATTGTGTTCACTATTGTGGTCCCTGGTCATGGGCATGGGGGAGACCTTCAGTGTCTGTGGGACAGACGGGCGGGCGCACGCATGCGTAGATCCAGCACTGGAACGTCTTCTTCAAACAGTCCACAAATCCCCATCTTCCCTCCACCCTGAAGATGCCATGAGGGCGGGGCCTGTGGCTTCTTTGTCTTTTTTTACCAGTTTTTCAGGGACCCAGGCTCTGAGGTTTTCCACAAACACCTGCTGGGTGGCAATAAAGTCCCAGCAGAGTCACCCATGTCCCCAGCTTCTGGCGGTCTTCAAAGCCCAGTTCCCACCCCTGACATCAGCAGAGGGGGCAGGCCCAGGGCTGGACCTGGGGCTTCTGCCATGAGCATATCTGCATGATAAAAACAAAACAAAGCAAGACAAAGTACTGTGGAAACTCCAGAATAAATGTTCTGCCTGCAGGTCTGAGGGCGTGGGCAACAGTAGGACGTGGAGGCTGAGGGAGGGGCGCGAGGGGACGTCAGTAGCCTCCTGCTAGGCTGGCCAGGCTGGAGCTCCGCTCCAGATTTATTAAAAATGCAGATCCAGCAAGCCTGCGTGGCCAGCCCGTGGAAAGCGGTGTGCTGTGTGTGACGGCGCTGCTCCCCGCCTGCGCTCTAAATCACTTCCAGATGTGCAGGCCCACCCCACGCACTGATGGGCACCAGCTCCGTGCAGTCTGCATGGCCACTCCTTTGGCCAATTCTCATCAACAGGACAGTGGGAAGTGCCGCCAAGTGGGCTGGTGACCAGTCCACTGAGTCCACCTGCAGGCACCGATTTTTCGGGTCCCATCTCCACGGGGCCGTGATAGGCCCTGGGGAGATAGGCCCTGGGGAGCCAGGCCCTCCCCGTGAACGCCGCCTACTCAGCTCAGGGGAGCACCTGCATGACCCTGACCCATGATGCTCTTCCCCAGGTGTCATTCAGGAATCCCGCAGCAAGCCTGTGATGTCACCACCCCTGTTTCATAGCAGAGGAGACCGAGCTCAAAAAGCTGACATGTCGCCAAGGGCCAAGCACCGTGAGCCATGGTGCAGAGACGCGATGGTGCCCCAGGTCTGAAGGGATCTCTTTTAGACTCAAAATGGAGGCAGAGAGGGGCCATGTGTGGTTTTAGGACCAGCCTGGAAAAAGACACTCGCCCTCCTTCTTGTAGGAGGTAGGAGGGAGTAGCGGGACATCAGGGGCTCTGGAGACAGTCCGGGGGGAAAAAGCTCACCCAGCCCTTCCCTCAACACCTGGCCCACGCCTCCCTGCCACTCCCGTCTCTGCACCTGCAGCCCTGGGGAGCACAGCAGCCACTTGGCCCTGGGGACGAATATCGCACAATGCCTGGCACAGAGCAGACTCTCAAACAAACATTGGCAATTATTACAAGTAAGTGTTAGCTCTTCCATTGCTCTGAGGGTTCAGAAGAGAAAGAAGGAGACGTGTGACGTGAAGTGTCAGACAAGTCACCCCCTCAATCTGTCCCCTGGCGTCTGAACTGTACCATGTTTTACTGATCTCACTGGTCACTTTGCCTCGGTGTCCCTGCACCCTTGGCACACACGTCTACAACAACGCTTGGTCTTCCTTCGATTTACCTGCCCCGGAGCGCGGCAACTGCACCTTCGCCCACACAGGGCACAGACGACAATCACTGGTTCTACCTCCTTCTGGGGTTCAGAAGCCTGTTTTCTGAACCATCCCCTCTGACCGTCACAGCCAGCCTGTGAGCAAGGGCTGTATCATCCCCTTTCTAGAGGAGGGTTCTGAGACCAGAGACGCCAAGCCACACCCCCAGGAACAAACCTCCCGTATGTGGCACCACTGGGGTTTGAGCCTAAATCAAGAGCTCCAAGACTGCCCAAGAGGGCGAGAACGAGTCTGCAGAAAAACGGGGGAGAGAGAGCTGGAGCCAGGAGGGGGCCTGGACGAGAGGACCACTCTGGACGAGGTGGATAGTACCGGGAAAAGACTAGCGGGAGACACATCTTATTCAGAAAGAAAATTCGAATGTGCGTGTGTGTCCGTGTGTGTGCGTGTACAGCTTTTACTTTCTTGAGTCACGCTTAGCAAGATCCTGTCTACACTTCACGAGTTCAGAGGAGCCTCCCCGGGTCTAACAGAAACACTAGAGAACGCTGTCACTCATCCTGCCCGGTTGTCCCCTGTGTCCCCATCTTCTACTGTTGTAGGTCCTGGGCTCCTCAGCACTGTGTGTCAAGTAAACAACAGCGAATGCAGCTGTGTCCCAGAACCTGATCCCCACAGGAATGCTGGGCTTTGGGGGCATGCGTGCAACACACACATGCACGGAGCTTTTTATTTTATTTTATTTTATTTGTTTAAAGATTGGCACCTGCACTAACATCTGTTGCCAATCTTTTGTACCTAGCTGTATACTCTAGTTGTGAGTGCCTCTGGTTGTGGCATGTGGGATGCTGCCTCAGCATGGCCTGATGAGTGATACCATGTCCAAGCTGAGGATCTGAACCAGAGAAACACTGGGCCGCCGAAGCAGAGCACGTGAACTTAACCACTCGGCCCCGGGGCCGGCCCCTGCACGGAGCTTTTTAAAAGGTTCCTTTTAGAGATGAACAGGCATCGTTGGTCTTGCAAGTAACGAAGAGGCAAGAATCTACAATTCCTCTCCCTGTAACTCTCCATATCATTGAGCAGGTCTAGCGAGGGGCTCACTGGAGGGTGTAGGGACAGCTGTATACCCAGTCAGCCCCTCCCCCATGCTCCCACCTCTCTCACTGAGGGACCCACGACCTCATTCAATAGTGTCCTTCCCCTCCTTCTGAAGACAGGAACAAAAACCTCACTAACATTGGGCCAGAACTTGACAGTTCACAGAGGACTTCCAAATTCCTTGCTTGCTCCGATCCTCGGCCCATCCCGGGAGGTCAGAATTACATGCCCATTTCTTAGATGGGGAATCCAAGGCTCTGAGACAGAATGTGTGGCCCAGGCCTGTCCTCAGAGGACCCCAAGATGGCCCCCAAGCCGTTCCGACTCACAAGCCGCCCCCTCCCCAGGGATGACGTTACAGGCGCTCCAAGGACGGGGCCTGGACCCAGCCACAGGCTCGAGGCCCTGGGAAAACCTGTGTTGCTGAAACCGTTACATCAGCGGCCCTCGATTCCTTCGCCTACGGTCATGTCCAGCGACTTCCTGGGAAAAGGAAATTCACAGCCCGGCTCCAGCTCCCAGCCCTGCCCCCACCTGTGGCTGGCTTCGCCCCGTGCCACCCTCAGTGGAAACAACTGGGAGTGAACCTGCTCCACCCAACTCTGGCCTGGCACTATCGCTCCCCTGGGGTCTGGCCCTTTTGTGCCGTGGACCCCAGGGCATAAATCTATAGTTCTAGGCGCATAAAGCAAAACCCATCGAATTACAAAGGAAACCAATTAAAATACATTTGCAAACATATTTTTTAAGTTTGCAATAAACTAATATATGTGCTTTATCTATTATTACATTAAACGACAAGATCTAAACAACAAGATCTAATGTCCAACATCATTTAAAGTAGTGATGAGCATAAACGATATTCTAAAACACCTGCAAATGTAATGTGATAAGAAAATATCTGATTCTCTGGGTATCAGAGTCATCAAAGCTATTGGTTTGTGGCCTACATTCATCAGAGAAGGAAATGCTAAATTTTAGTTGGAAGTTAGTGAATATACAGATTTTACTTTCTCCCCATCTAAGTGCGTGAACCCGCGGGTGGGGAAGCAGGGTCTGTGGGTCCCAGGTCACAGAACCCTGCACGCAGATTTTACCCTCTTTCAGCACCAGAATCCCCTGTGAGAAGTAGGACGGAGCCATGGCTGGAAGCAGCAGCCTTGCAGATAGCGTGAGTCCAACCCGCACCCCCTCCTTAGTAGCTGTGCCCCCGGTAAGTGACGTAACTCGGCTGTACCTGCTGCCTCATCCAGTTGGTGGCTGGAATAAGCATCCTGCCTCGTGATGCCCTTGCCTCGCCCAGGGCCTGGCACACGGTGAGGGCTCTGCTAAAGACATTTTATTTCTGTTGATTTTTTCATTTGCCCTTTCAAGAAATCCCTACAGCAGTCATTATCTCCATTTTTCCATCCGAAGAAACTGAGACTCAGAAAGGGGAAGTTATGTCCCCAGTTTGACCCAGCCTTTTCCAATCACCATACAGCCAGAGGAAAAGTCCAGAAAGGTAGTCTGAAAGAAACACCAGTCTGGAGAGTGAGAAGGCACTGGGGAGAAAGGCAGACCCTCCAGCCACCTGCCCGTTTGGTGATTTGGTCTCCAAATTAAAAAGCACTCCTTTTTCTCCTCAGCAGGTAAAACTGCACTCTTGCTGAGTATATATCTGTGCCAGGCCCTACGAGCAAAGCTCTCTGTGCCCTCCAAGGCAGCTCTCAGCAAACTGGAGTGGGCACAGGCTGCCACTCCAATACCTGTTCCCCTTCAGGAAACCACCCTCTCAGGTCATGAGGCACTGGTGGGGCAGCCTTCCCACTCCCCACCCCCACCATGATGAAGACAAGGTATAAGTGCAAGGCCCAGATCAGAAAAACCAGGGTCAAACCTGGAACTTTAGTTGGAACATTAGGAAAAGGACCTTTTCATTCCCTGGCGGTTACTGAGATAGTAGCATGGAAGCCTGGAGCCATTACTAGCCATCTTTATCACCACATGGGGAGAGCCTGCCTGACAAAGATGACAAAGCAAAGGGAATCATGGTTGAGAATTAAAGAAATAACATCCTAAGGTCAGGATCTAAGGACTGGATCAAGCCGTGCCTGAAGCCCATGCTACTGTAAATTTTTCATATCTATTTAATATGTTTTCTTTCCTGTTTAATGAGTTGGGTTTCTGCCACTGGTCAACAAAATAGTCTTACGTAACAAAACCCCCTCCTCATTTTCTTGCCTCTAACCTCCCTAGCTCAACTCAGCAGGGTCCACTGTGCTCTCAACTCATAGGTCTAAGTCTAATGCGGTTTCTTAACCCATCCTTCTGATGGAAAGAGAATGTCTTAAACCTCTCACCACCACCCAGTGGAACTATTTGTAGACTCAGGGTCCCAGAGAAGCCCGTGAGGCTGTGTCATTGTCCTGGAGTTCAGTTCTAGCTCTCCGCCTTGGTAGCAGGATGTCAGGTCTTGAGCCCAGTTCCACGTCCATGTTTGCAGTTTCTGGGACCAGGACTTCCATCCTGTTAGTCTAGTGTCTGAGTACACCACACAGGCTGCTCCCAAGCCAATCGCTGTCCTCCCTGCTGCTTATTCCAAGGCGGATCAGCAACATACCAGCCTCATTCAGCTTAGTCATAGCCTGACTCGTATCAGATTTTTGACACTGTTTCTATATCTGGCAAAGAAATGGCTTGGAAAGTCAGACTTGGGGTAGACTATTAAACTGAAAATAAATTCCTTATGGAGATCATTTAAACCTAAGCCATTACAAATCCCAGCTATAAGAAGAAGGAGGGCTAAGACTTTCTAAAGCCCTGACAGTTAAAATAGTCATTAATCCCGCCTGATTCCGTAAGCCGTGATTTTAAAGTCCTCTCGGGAAAACTCTCCAGGACAGAGCGGGTTTATGCAGCGGCGGGACGCGTACGGGAGCCGTGAGGGAAAAGCGAGTTTTCTCCTCCTCCCAGCTTCAGGGAGGCCCATCTGTGCCGGCTGCGCGGTCTTGAAGCTTCTGCTGGAGAACTGACTGGCTGGGCCCGAGAGCTTCCTTAAACGTTGATTTCCAGGGGCGACCACAGTTGGCTCAGAGCAGCCTGAGGATGCAGACACTGTCCTCCTCCTGGTGCACAGAGAAAGGGACAGAGCTCAGAAGCCAACAGCCACAGGGCGGTGACAAGCTTGTGACTCTCTGGGCAGGAACTTAGCCCTGTGCACTGCCTTGGATGAGGCCCATCTGACAAGGAGGGAGCCAGTCCCCTGGGGGAAATTCACTGATTGGAGATTTGGAGGGGCCCAAATGACAACAGCCATGTTCTGCTGAGCACTCCCTCTGAGCCAGGCCCTGTGCTAAGGATTTATGCGCATGAGCTCGGTTAGACCTCATGATAGCCCTGTGCAGTCAACGCTGACATGAGCCCATTTCACACATGAGGAAGCCGAGGCTTTAACAGCTCGAATTCTTCTATGAGGTATCCATTGCTGTGTTAAAAATTACCCCAAAAGTTACTGGCTTAAACCACTTTTATTTCTGATCTCAGTGTTTCTCTGGGTCAGAAACTTGCAAACATCCTAGTGAGGCAATTCTGGCCCAGGATCTCTCAAAGAGTTTCAGTCAAGACGTTGGTGAAGTGAGCTGAAAGCTGGTGTGCCGCTGAGGACCGACTCCCAAGATGGCTCACTCACACGGCTGTTGGCAGGAGGCCTCAGTTCCTCACCAGGTGGGACCCTCCACGGGCTGCCTAAGCATCCTCAGAACATGGCAGCCGGCAGCCCCCCGAGTGGGTGATCCAAGAGAGACATCAAGCAGGAAGCCACAGTGCCTTTTGCATCCTAATCTCAAACGTCACCCAACAACACTTCCTCCACCTTCCGTTTAGGAGAGAGAAGTCACCGAGAACAGCTCAAACTTAAGGGGAGAGGAATCAGCTAGACCTTTTGAAGGGAAAAGGATTGAAGAGTTTGTGGGCATATTTTAAAACTACTAGTACCTTCTACAAGATCACAGTGCGTCTGAGCCACGGGACAAGGCTTTGCTTCTGAGCACAAAACTATTTGCCTCTCAGGGAACAACAAAAGGAAACCCTTCGTCCTGTGTGTCAGGGACATGAACTTCCGGTACACCATTTGAACACACAAGACAGGTAGGTGATAAAACATTCCAAACTATGCAAAAAGCATGTCTAGTGGAAAAGAAGTCCCCTTTCCCCTAGTTCTTGTCCCCACAGGCAACCTCTGCTGACAGCGTCACATGAATCCTTCCAGAGATAGTCTAAGCCGGTGGTTCTCAGTGTGATCCTGACTGACCAGCAGCAAGCGCATCACTTGGGAACTTGCTAGAAATACAAGTTCTCCGGCCTCACTGCAGACCTACAGAATCAGAGACCGTGGGGGTAGAGCCCAGCCGTGTGTGTGTAAGGCCTCCAGGTGAGGTTGACCACACCGAGCTTTACACAGCCCTGGTCTCGGCCCAAACAAGCAAAGCATCTCACAACTTTAAGCCCCTAATGTGCTCGCAACATCTATAGCAAATTAGGAATAAGCTTCTGTAATTCCTGAAATTATCCCGTAAAGAGCAGAATTACAGGGCCTTGTATCATGCCTGAATGAAAACCGTGACTCCGTGTTATCTGTTGCCTGCTTTGGTAATTTTTCTTTTTAAATGTAATGGGAACTCCCCCCAACAGAAGTACCCCACAGGCGCCGTGGTCTCTTGGAGGTCCCCCGCTTGGCCTGCTGTTAGAGAAGTCGGTTCAAAGCGGTTCTGCAACAAGCCTTCTCAGGCGGCCAGGCCCCACAATATTTTCTCTTCCAGTTCATGCTCGCTCACCTGCTGATATCCCACAGTTCTCCTCCTCAGGCGGAGGATGTGTGACGTCAGGATGTCACAGGAGGGTCTTGTTTTTGCCATGACTTTTTGACTATTACTGGAAATCTATTGGACTATTTATGGAGATCTGATTGAGGCCTACGAATTTTGTTCATTAAATTATACCACTACTAATAATAATGGCAATAGGAATAAAGCAGTTGTGCCCTATCTAAAGGAAGCGAAATATATTAAATCCTAATCTTGACAAATTAGGAACTGTCTCTTTATTTTACCAAATTTATTCTGGGTACAAAAGAGCTCACTCGAGGCTTCTTTTAGCCAGCAACACTAGGGAACTTTAAGCCTGATTCAATTTACAAAAAGTCGTTATTCACCCATGCAATGTTCTGGGAATGCACCACGGAATGAAGTGACGTCTGCTGGACAGCCTGGGCGTGACGGCAGTGCCAGTGTCTCCAACTGTGTTAATACAAGCAACGCATCTCACCTTTCTGCATTCCACCTATCGAAAGAGCAGTAACGAACATGAAATGTCATACTTCGTTCTTTTTTCAGTATTAGATCAATAGGGAAGCATCTGGGGCTTCTGGCCACGTGTCAAAATATAGATACTGTGTGTATACATACATGTGGGCAGGAAGCCTCAGTGTTTCCAGAATACACTTCTATATCTGTAGGCAGTCTGTTCACACGTCTTGTGTTCAACAGTTATCAATTGCTGTGTAACAAATTACCCCAAAACTTAGCAGCTTAAAACCGCATTAATATCTCATACAGTTTCTGAGGGTCAAGAATGCAGAGTGGCTTGGCTCAAGGTCTCTTGTCGGACTGCAGTCAAGCTGTTGGCCGGGGCTGCAGGACATGCTTCCAAGCTCACTCACGTGGCTGTTGGCAGGAGGCTGGGGTTCCTCGCCAGGTAGATTCTCCAGAAGGCAGCTGCTGACATGGCTTTCCTCAGAGTAAGTGCTATATAAGAGAGAAACAGAAAGACAATGAGACCATGCTGCCTTGTATGACCCCGTCCCCAAAACACACACCATCATTGCCACCTTATTCTGTTCATTAGAAATAACAGTCAGCACTCAAGGCAAGAGCCGGAATTCCAAGAGACAGCATCATCGGGGACAGTCTTGGAGGCTGGCTCCCACTGCATGTGCGTGTGTGTGTGTGTAATATACGTGAATCTGTGCATGTAAAATGTCCAAGTATTTGAAAAAGTTTTGCCTTCTCATCAAAGGTGTTTACTGTTTTATGTTTAAAATCATGAGTCAGCTAATTTGTTGTGTCACTACCCAGCCTGGCTTTCAACTAGAGAAAAAAAAAAAAAATGAAGCACTGATAACTTGACAAAAATCAAAGGATTTAAATTGTGGGAAGAACAACCTAAACACTCACCAATAGAGGATTGTTTAAATAAGTTATGCTTCATTCCAACGAGAGACTACTGAACTGTCATTAAAAATCATCACATTGGGGCCAGCCTGGTGGAGCAGTGGTTAAGTTTGCGTGCTCCACTTCGGCGGCCCAGGGTTTGCTGGTTTGGATCCTGGGCACAGACCTAGCACTGCTCATCAAGCCATGCTGAGGCAGTGTCCCACATAGAAGAACTTAAAGGATGTCTGACTAGGATATATAATTATGTACTGGGGCTTTGCGGAGGAGAAAGAAAAAGGAAGATTGGCAACAGATGTTAGCTAAGGGCCAATCAAAAAAAAAAAATCATCGTATTACCAAAGAACATATAGTGCCATATAGGAAGATGCTCATAATAGAACCTTAAATCAAAGACTATGAGCCCAATTTATACAGAAAGGATGCCTACATGGTCACAATGAGCAAGACTCCTTGAGCGCGTACTATCCACCAGGCACAGTGCTAGTGCTGCAAATCAGTCCTTCATTTAGTCCTCACCACTGCCCCATAGTGTAGACGTGGCTGTCTTTGAGATGAGGAAATTGAAGCGCAGCAAGGTTAAGAATCTGCCCAAGAATGGGAGAAAATATTTGCAAATCACATATCTGATATGGGTTGAGTGTCCATATAGATAAAGAACTCTTATGATTCAACAACAACAAAAAAACACCCAAATTTAAAAAGAGTAAAGAACTTGAATAGATATTTCTCCAAAAAAGATACACAAGTGGCCAATGAGCACATGAAAAGATGCTCAACGTCATTAGCCATTGGGGACACGCAAGTCAAAACCATGAGGAGACAGCACGTTACACCCACTGGGAGGATGGCTATATAATTTTTTGAAATAAAAATTTTAAAAACCCAGAAAATAACAAGTGTTGGCAACCATGTGGGGAAATTGGAACCTCCATATATTGCTGGTGAGAATATAATATGGTGTCGCTGCTGTAGAAAACAGTATGGCAGTTCCTCCAAACGTTAAGCACAGAACTACCATATGACCCAGCAGTTCTGCTCCAAAGTACGTGTCCAGAAGAATTAAAATCAGGTGTTCAAACAAAAATTTATACAAGAACGTTCATAGCAGCACTCTTCACAATAGCCAACAGGTAGAAACAACCCAGATGTCCATTAGCTGCTGAATGGATAAATAAAATGTGGTATATCCATAAAATGGAATATTATTCAGTCATAAGAAGTCTGTAGTCTGATACATGCTACAGCATAGATGAACTGTGAAAATATTATGCTAAGTGAAAGAAGCCAGCAAGAAAGATCACATCTATAATTCCGTTTCTATGAAATATCCAGAATAGGTAACCCATAAAGACAGGAAGTAGATTAGTGGTCCTAGAGGTTGAGGTGACAGGGAATGGGGGTGACTGCTTAATGTGCACAGTGTTTCCTTTTCTGGTGATGAAAATGTTTTGGAACTAGATAGACGTTTCCTTTTCTGGTGATGAAAATGTTTTGGAACTAAGAGGTTGCATAACACTGTGATGGTTGCATGATGCTGTGATTGCACTGAATGCCACTGAATTGTACACTTCAAGATGGTTAATTGCATCATTGTATCTTTTGTGAATTTCATCTCAATTTATCAAATAAAAGAAAAGAACATTCCTAAGGCTACACAGTTAATATATAGTAGGATTTGGACCCTGATGGTCTGGGCTCCAGAGTCTACATCTTCACCAGACTGAGAGGGAACACATCAGACAAATAAGAGGCGTTTCCTGGATGACAGGACTGAAGATAATTTATATGTTCTTTTAAAAAATGCACTATATTTCCCAATTTTTCCTAATAATTATAATAAATATATGTAATTTAATGACAGGGATCTGTGAGTGTCTCATGTGTCAACACACGACCAAAGGCCAGTCCGGGGGATCACAGAGGCAGCTCAGCCACAGGTTTCCCCGGCCCAGCACACACGGCTCCTCGGCCTCTCTGTCTATCCTCACCACACCCATCCAGCTACAGAGACCCAGAGATCCGCTCAAACCTGCAAACCGCACGGAAATCCACGCAGGGCTGGGCGCCATGGGGATGCGCAGCCATTTCTCCAAGGAGGGCCTTTTTCCTGCGATACCCACTGGGGGTTTCAAAAAGGGCTCCTTGAAGAGTCCTCAAGGTCCCTTAGATGTCCCACGGTTTAGTTTTCTTTTTCTTCCCCGAAGAAGTGCCTTGGAACCCCAGGATTGATTCTATGAATTACTGGTGTTAGCAATTTGGGCAATCACGCCTACACAAGAATGTTTACTGCAGCGTTGTCGTAGACAGTGAAAATCTGAAAACAGCCTAAACATCCACCAGTGGGAAACGCGCAAATCCATCAGGGCACATCTGTACAGACTTCAACAGAAACTAGAGTTGCCTGCCAAGGCCAGATATGGAAACATCTCAGCATCTCCTGGGCTGAAAAATAGCGACAACAGCGGGCAGAAAATTTGAAATCAAGATCCCACTGGGGTTCTTTAAAAAGCTTTTGTCAAATATTTTCATGGAACTTCTGCACAGTTTTGATCTTTTTCGTGGCCATGTGTGCATATGACTTTTGTAATAAATATCTGGCTTGAAATTGCAAGGAAGCAGCAGAAGGCATTAGTCCATACATGTCTATGCTGCTGTATACATTACAGAAAAAAATACAGCCAGCAACAAATCTGGATTTGCATTTTAAAAATGATGAGTCTATGACGTTTGTTGTTATTGAGTTTGAATACAGATCCCCTGGCCCCACCCTAAACTACTGAACCAGAATTTTTAGGTATGGGGCCAGGCTTCCATATTATAAAGAAGTTCCCTATATGGTTATAATGAGCCTCTCCTGTCTGCCCCGACTCTCTCTACACGCACACAGAGCACAGGGCACTGGCTTTGGCTCTGCCACTTTCTAGAGACCATTAGGCCGGTAGTTAACATCTGGCACCCTCAATTTCTTTATCTGTTAAATGGGAACAAGAGGGATGAGAAAAACATCTATCTCAGAGGATTTTGTGGGGATCAGGTGACAGAAAGTGTGTGACAGGTCCAGCCCTGATAGTAGAGGATAAAGAGGAGGTCATGGGCACGATGGGAAAGAACTTAGGAATCATTCTCCATTCCATTGGTGGGGGGTTCAAACTCACCCCCACTTATTGACTGTAATTTTTAGCAAGATCCTTTACCTCCCTCAGGCCCAAGAGTACCTACCTCCTGGGGGGTTTGTAAGAATTAAATGACAATCCATGCTAAGAGCCTAGCACAGTGCCTGGCACATAGCAGGTACCCAAGCAAGAATAACAGGTGTCATTGATAAACGCTTGTCCCCTTCTTCCAAGGGGGGGAATGGGTACTGAGCGGGAGACTCCTTTGGGAGGATGGGTGCACCTTTGCCCCTAACTCCCTAAAAGCAAGCTATAAGTGGTGTGTTCCCTTCCCCCCAGGTATAAGGAAACAGTCAGGCCCCCAGGTGGCTCTAGGGTCACCCTATTCTGTGCCCAGTTTTGCCAGCTGAAGGGGAGGCAAAGAGGGAACGAGGGACTAGCCCAGCAACCGGGCACCTGCTGAGATGGTGCCAGCCGTTACAATGCCGGACTCCGAGAGCTGAAGCAGTTACAGAGAACCATCACGAGGCCCGAACCTGGGGGACCAGAGCGGGGGCTGCGAGACGTTTGTGCAGAGACCCATTTTACCCTTGAGATCTTCTCTCCAAACGAGGTTACACACTCAGTTGCAGAGGTACTGAAAAGAGATGTGGTTTATCTCCCAGCTTCGAACCTGGGTCCGGCTTGCTCGTTAATATATAGATACATTTTTTTCTGAATCTTGTAATCATCTTGTGATTCGTAGGCATTGCGCTTATTTTTTTTTTTTAAGAAGAACAGATCTTTTTTAAAAACATCAAATTGTCAACGCCAATATTTTAAATGTACTGTAATATATTTTACTTGGGTTCTGCATTTCTTCTTCTCTTCTTGTTTTAATTATCGGGGGAGCCTCACAAACCGGGTGTGGCCAGGTCCCTCGAGATGCCTGAGGACATCTCCGCCCACGGCCCGTCGCCCTGGGAGTGGGCCCGGCCCGCGGGGGGGACACATCTCCAGGCGGGCAGGGACGACGGCGTCCGCACCTGACAGGCCCGACCCTGGCCTGCGCGAGCCAACAAAAGGCGCCGTGAAATGCAGCGGGAGAAAGGGGCTGCCGCCGCCCGGTCGGATGGGAAACCCTGCTGCCAACCAGCCCCGGGCCGGCCGCCCTTGTCCCCGGAGTGAACTCTCCCTGTGCGCGCCCGGCTAACGGCGCGGCGCGCGGCCGCGGCCCCTCTCCTCCCTCCCTCTAAAGAGAAGGGCGCGATTGTGTGGATTTCACAGTCTGAGCACAGCTGAAAGGGAGAGAATTAAGTCTCCCTCACGGCTCTTTTCAAGGAGGCCGAGGCTGCGATTCGCCTTCATTCAGAATATATGAAGCCTTTGTGCGTCGGGGCCGGGCGGGCGCGGCGGCCCCGCTCCCCGGCTGACTCTCTTTACAGTGGAAACGTACAGTAATTAACACGGGTTCCGCTCCCGCCCGCGCCCGACTTGAAGGGGCCGCCGCCCCCGCGCCTGGGAACCGGAGCCCGCCGCCCGGGCCCGCGTTTGTCCACCTGAGAACGGCGCGGCGCCTTTGTAACCGCGGCCTCGCAGCCTCCGAGCCATCCATTCTGGCGCGGAGCTGCCGGCTGTCAGGGTGCGCGGTGGGCCCCGCATGTGTTGCTAATAAAGCCGAGCCGGTCCTCCGCTCGGCGAGCTCGCGGCAGGGGCGCTGCCTGGGCACGGGAGCAAACCCGGGGCCGGCCGAGGTGACCCTTGG
Organism: Equus quagga; assembly: GCF_021613505.1. NCBI lineage: Eukaryota > Metazoa > Chordata > Mammalia > Perissodactyla > Equidae > Equus > Equus quagga. The sequence goes on from NC_060273.1 coordinate 49,210,659, forward strand.
GGGGCTCCTCCATCTCTGATCGCGGAGAGTCTGGGACTCCAAGGGGGCAGGAGGGATGTAGACAAAATACTTCAGCCCTCCTCCGTGGGAATTGTCACCAGGAGATTAAAATTTAATTTAATATATATATACTTTTTTTTTTGGTCTAAAGGAGACGAAATCTGAAATCTGGCCCGAGTGGCTGAGGCCTGCCAATATTTTGGCTGTGCTTAGTTTTCAGGCTTCTTTTTTGTCACTCCACTCAGATGATTCATGCTGGAAAGCATGTTGTATCACTTATCCAGCAATGCAGCCTAATAAAACCCCCCTTCCAATATGTTCCTTAAAGAGCCAGAAGAATTTGTTCCTGTACACTCAAACCTATGCTCTTAATAAAGGCTGATTGAAGAAACGGAGCTCTGGAAAAAAAAAAAAAAAGTGATGGAGAAGTGGGCTAAGCTGGCGGCTTGCAGACCAAACTCCCCTTCCTTCCCTCTCTCTCCTGGTGGGGTTAAAATATGTGGCTTGACACAGAGTTTTGGATGCAAAGCTAGTTTTTAAAAACCATCCTGTCCCAGTGTCAGCACTAGAGGGGTGCCAGGGTTCTCCTTTTGAGCTCCTTAGGAAGGAAAGCGACGGACGTATTAGACCAGTAATTTACTGAGGGATCTCGGTGCCTGGCTGTGGTTCATTGCCATGGTGAGCCAGGCCTCCACCCCAGCTGCTGAGGTTTCCAGAATGGGGCTCAGTAGGCTCCTTGGGAGGCGGGGCACCTGCGTCAATACAACAGGCCTCTGGAAGCAGTTACCTCCATCTCAGGGCAAATCTCCCTTTCCTTTCAGCAAGGTGGGAGCAAGTGACAGGCCCCAAGGCTGAAATGCAGGCCCCTCCCTGCTGCACGGGACTCCTCACCAAGCAGCGGAGCATGGTGCTTAATTAAGCCCCAGGGGCTCTGTCTGGGTTCAAATCCTGATGCTGCTACTTTCTCTGTGTGGCCTTCCACACAGGAAGTCCCCTCACTGGTGTCAGTTTCCTCCTCTGTAAAATGGAGATTCTGATATATCCCTCCCTTTCTAGGTGTAATGGCCATCAAATGACATAACACACCTTAGCTCTTTGTTCATTCTTTTTATTAATAACTACTGTTTATTGAGCACTCACTCTGGGTTAAATGCTTTACCTACATCACGTCATTCCATCATCAATGGATATTATTATCCCCATTTCACAGATAAGGAAACTGAGGCTCAGAGAAACAAAGGGGGAAAGAATTTACTCCATGCCTTAGTGGTTCTAAGGGCCATGATGCAATTTCAGGTTATCAGGGAACATCAGGGAGCTGGGAACGAGGGAGGAGTCTGGCCAAGAGTAGGATGAGAGGTAAGATTAAGGCTCTGGCTGTTTGAGAAGTGATTTTTAACCCTTTTCAAAGGGGCCTTAAAACCTATCTGTGAACACACTGTGGATGGTAGGGCACAGCTGAGTGGGTAAGAAGCTTATCTCTGGCATCAGAAAGTTGTAGGTTCAAAGCCCATTTCCACTAATTGCTAACTGGGTCACCTTCGGCAGACTCCTTATTCTCACTAAAGCTCAGACTCCTCATCTCTTAAATGGACGTAACAGTAGTCCTTGCCTCAAGGGGTTCTTGTGCAGATTAAATCAGACAGTGCACACCTAATTAGCTATTGCTAATAGGGAACCGGGTCATCTCACCCTGATTTGAAAGGTGCCAATACTTGGCCCATCTGTAAACAACCCTTTCCCACGGGCTGGGTGTTTTGAATTCCACCACTAGAGGTTTACTGTCCAGCATGTTACATTTGACATATCAGTTTCACCTCATTTAATCTTCCCTCTGACGGCTCAACATCTAGTTACAGGCTGAGCAGCAAGCATTTCTCCTCCGTCCCCTTCCCCTTCCTCCAGTTGTCTCTCCTGAGCCCTCTCCTGGACTCGGTCCGGCCAGAGCACTGGCGTGACACTCTGAACTGGCCCTTCCTGACGCTTAACGCCTCTCTGTGTGCTCCACTCCTGTCTTCCGAGTCTGATTAGGAAGCCATGAGTTCAGGCACCGTATCGATCTTGTTCACGTCTACATAAGCTCAGTGCCTAGCAATGAGCATCTCTAATGCCCAGATGTGGCCTGGAACTCCATTCCCCGCTGAAAGGGACCAGCACTCCTTTGGAGAAACGGCTGATTCCATGTCTGAGGCAGGAAATGTACAAGATGAGCCTGGATCATCTTTTACCAGAAAACAAGGAGGCTTTCAGAGATATTGAAGTTATATTAAAAAGACAGGAGCCAACTTTAAAAAGCTCACGTTGGCCAAAGAGGGACCATTTGTGTATCAAGAAAATAACTGGAATGGATGGAAACACATAAAATACACTTAAAGCCATAAGCCCATTGATGTTTGGGGAAGGCTGTATGACCAACTCATTCTTGTGAAAAATGGTAATTTAAGAGAAATGATCAAACATCCCTCCTGCCTTTCCGTACTAACTGTGCCTCGGGGCAACCAGACAGTTGATGGAGAGAAGTTTCTCTTTATGGAAGTAGTATGGATAATAAATGAATAGGGAGTGACGGAATTAGGATGCCACCATTTCACAACTCTTACTGAAGTAATGGATCTAGGAATTGCTCAACAGCTTTAAATAGCACCAAAAGAGAGACAACCAGCTCTTAAATGTCCTGTGATGGAAGAACATCATGCCATCTACAAAATGGTCTTTCCAAAAGTAGCCTTAAGCTGATCAAGGCTCTAGGTCCGATTGACAATTTATAGGAGTTACAGGAGACAGAGGAACCTGCTGAATGATACCACAGGGATGCAGACTATGGGAAAACATACAGACAAGAGGCACGGCATTTTAACAAACATGTTGGAAGGAAAAAAGGAGAGAGAGAGAGGGGAAGACCAATACATTAAAAGAAACTTGGAGAGACATATCAACAGTTGTGGCAAGATACAGGCCTTATTTCCATATTAATTTCAATAAGTTGTAACTTTTAAAAATTATGAGACAGATTTAAACACTGTCTGGATATTTAATGAAGGAATTATTGTTAATTTTTAGATGGAATAATGACATTGTGTGTATGTTTTTTAAAATGGTTTTTTATCTTTTAGAGATACATGCTAAAATGTTTTGGAATTAAATGATACAATGTCCGGATTTGTTTCAAAATAGTCCTGGGAAAGAGGAGAAGTGGGTGGGAGTAGATTAGGGTCACAAGCTTGGGCAAGAGCTGATAACTGGTAAAGCAGGGGACAGTCAGTGGAGTTCTCTACACAACTGTATTCTCTCGTTTGCATATGTTTGAAAATTTCTATAATAAAAAGGAAAAAGGAAAAAAAACACCTTGCGGATAGCAGATTCTGTCAGTTAGAAGAGACACTTGGGAGCCAGGAAACCCTTAGAAAAGGGGCTGCCCGCAGTCTCCCTGTAGCCTTCGGCTCATTTCACATAACAAAGGAATGTGTTCATTTTCTGTTTGTGTCAATTTATCGGCTATCTTCTCTGCTCAAATGCGAGCTCCCCAAGGGCATGATCTGTTTTGTTCACTGGTTATCCCGAGTGCCCATCACTGTGCCCGGCGCCAAGTGAGCGGTCTGTAAACACTTGTTAATTGAATGCTCCTCACATGGAAGGGCAGGGCTAATATTTCCATTTTACAGATGAAGACCCTGAGGCTGAGACAGCTGATGTTCTTGCCCAGGGTCACTTAGCCGGTTACCCGTGGGACTAGGACTCACACTCCTATGTCTGCAAGGCTCCGGTTTAGTTCCTTTTGGTCAGCGCATCCCAACCTGGTGCAGGAAGCTGCAACGAGGTCTCCAGGTCTTGGCATCTATAAGTACGTAGTGGCTGTCCTTTCTTCGCTGTTCTCTGTGGAGAGTGGGACAGGTGGGGATAACGGCAGCTCACGTTTCTTAGGGCAGGACCCCATTGTGAGCCCTTCACCACAATGAGCCCAGTGAATGCCCACAAGAGCCCGAGAGGAGGGTTCTACTGCCATCCTGGAAGAACAAGGCACAGAGAGCACACACGTTCTGACCTCAGAGCCCAAAACTTAATCCTGACATCAGACTCTTAACCCCTGCATTAAACGCCTTTGAAAAATAACACCGTACTGCAGAGTTTGATGGGGGGGCTAGTGCTCCTGCTGAAGGCAGCACGCATGCGGGCCTGAAGGTTGGACTCTGACGACAGAAGACAGAGGCTCATCTGACAGTAGCCACTGGACGACAGGTTAACATGGCATAACTGCAGGACCACACTGGTCTCAATTATCTAGTCCTCTTAGTAGACGAAGTCAGAAATCCTGCAGTAAATCTCTACTTAGCCATGAACTCCCCATATCGTCCTGGGAAGGTCTCTTCCCCTCCCTGGCCCTCAGTTTCTCCGTATTTCAAACCAAAAGAGGTGGACTAGACAGATGTTTCCAAAGGGCGTTGTCTTCTCTGACATCCTTTCATTTGACACTGAAATTCTGTGATCCCACCAAGGGAGCCGTGGCATGTCTGGGACGTCTCCACATCAAGCAGTTGGAGACTCATTTTTAACCCCTCATAGATGTCTCTTACAAATTATCCAGGGTCATGGATTAGTTTAAATACAAAAGCTTAATTTCCTCTGCTTGGCTACTGTTATAAGGAATGATCAAAAGGAGTCAAGGAACAAACACAGTTGGCCGGAGAGAGAATGCCCGGGATGAACTGAGGGACGTCCTCTCTCCGGGCTCCTCCGGGTTTGGAAATCTTCGGGGCCTGTAATTCACTGCCACATCAGGCAGTGCTGAGATGAATCATAACATTTTGAGCCCTCAAAGAAAGGAGACAGAGCCCAGGGAGAGCGAAGCCTCAGTGTTTTCTCGGTTAAATACATGTTTTCATTGCAGGGTGATGGGTTGAGAGGAATGAATGGCCATGATTTAGTTATCTTTTGGATGGATGATTTTAAATGCTTGTTGGAAACGCTTTCATCAGACTGATTTTTCAAGCCGAGGCCGAGTGGAAGTCTTTGGCGGGGGAGCTGCTTGTCTTTCAGAGGTTGTGAAAGCTCTGGGCTTTGAGCTTCCTGGTGCAGGCATTTTGTTTTATGTTTTCAACGGGCACACGTTTCCTTCCACCCCACAATCCTTCAATCTGATGACTATCAAGACGCCTTGTCATAAGCAAAAAGGAAAGGGCAAGATGGATGTTGCAGGCGAGAGTGGGAGGATGAAGGGTAAAGGTGTGAACGTAGAAGTCTTCTAATCTATGCAATGCTTACTTGGGGCCTCCATGTGGCCACTAGTGTGGCAGACACTGCGAGCAGGGAGGAGGGACAAGGGAAAACAACCAGTGTTAGATAAATTATTAAAACGACTACTCCGCCTGACGGTTCGTGAGCAAAATGGGTCAGCTTTGGAGGTCTTGCTCAGTCGTGCCCACATGCCTCAGTATTTAAAGGTATAGATTTGCCTCCCAGATCTTCCAAAATGGCCCCGGGGAGACAGCTGGGTTCGCCCTTTGTCTGCGCCCAAGTCCTCTCCTGCGGTAAGATCTGACCAGGCCCTGCCACTATCTGCTCAGAAACGTTTAGAAGCTACTCCATGCCCAAGACAAGGACCAGAACCCTTACCGTGAAGTACAGGTTTGCCTCCCTGAGGGCTTTCTCCAGGTCAAGAATCACTAGTAGCATTTTATACACTATATCATCTCATTTTATCCTCACAGCAGCATCCAAGATAAGTGCTAGTCATCCACATGTTGCATATGAGGAAATCAAGTTGCAGGGAGATGCAGTGGCTTGCCCAAGGTTGGTGGGGTGAGGATGTGAATCCAGGGGTGCTGACCTAGAGTCCACACACAGTTCCCTGGCGCCCCTCAGAAGCCCATTTGCTCCTCCTGGGCATCGAGCACCTGCACGATTCTGTGCCAGCCTATTCCATTTGTCTCAGGGCTCTTCCTCCCCTCCTCTCTCTACCTGGAAGGGGATGTTAATCCTTCAAGTCATGGTTAGAAGTTTACCTTCTCCAGGAAGCGCCCCCACCCCAAATCAGCCCTGACAACTTGGTTTCTCCTTTCTCCCAACTCCCAGAGCTCTGAAGCTTCCCTAGGGAATTGTACCCCGCACCTCTGGGCAGTAACTGTGTAACTCCCTGGCTCTTTCCCCACCAAACTGGGAGCTTCTTGAAGACAAGACCCAAAGGGCTTGCATAGCCTCGAGGAGGAGACAGACATAAATCTCCCAATAAACCTATGCTTTAAAAAAATTGAAAAGCAGAAACTCACATGGATATTTTCACACCAATGTTCATAACGGCATTATACACAAGAGCCAAAAGGTGGAAAAGACCCAAATGTCCATTGACAAGTGAACAGATAAACAAAATCAGCCTTGAAAAGGCATGAAATTCTGAGACACGCTACAGTATGGATGAACCTTGAAATATTATGTTTAGTGAAATAAGTCAGACTCAAAATGACAAATACTGTATGTCCACTTCCATGAGATACCTAGACAAGTCTAATCCACAGAGACATTAAGGAGAATGGTGGTTACCAGGGGCTGGCGGAGGGGAATGAGGAGTGACTGTTTAATTGGGTACAGAGTTTCAGTTAGAGAAGATGAAAAAGTTCTGGAGATGGTGGTGATGGTTGCAAAACACTGTGAATGTATTTAATGTCACTGAATTGTACACTTGCAAATGGTTAGAATGGTAAATTTTATGTTATATACATTTTGCCACAATAGGAAGAAAGAAGGAAAACAACAGAGCAAGAAGGAGCTCATAAGGAAAAGAACTGAGAGATATAAGAAAGACTAACAGTAAATAACACTTTTCTACACTATTCCTCTCAATTTCAATATAGTAGAACTGGAAAGAAATTGCAGTGGAGCAATTTGCAGCCCCCAAGTGTGGTGGGGGCTATTCCTACTTTGCCCAGTCTGCTGGCCTTGCCTGCGGAGTCTGTGAGTTAACGGAGCACATAGGAAGCCAGTCTTACTGGAAGAGTTGCAGTGGCAGTGAGCACCCACCAGCACCACCACCACCGCCACCTGCCAGGATGAGCCTTTAAAGATGCACAAATATAACATCATCCCCGCCCCGACCAGTCTCCCAGTGATAGTGGCTCGTCAGCCCCTAACTCCTTTGAAAAATAAATTGTGTGTCCTTTAATTTGAATTTTCTGCTTGGGGCAAAGGTCTCAACTCTTCTGAGAACCTTGTGACCCTGACCCCACGTGTGAGCCTCTTTCCCCCTCTACATCATGCTACTGGCCTTGAAGAAATAACGTAGGCAGTGACTTTGTCAACGGTCAAGTGGTGCCTGAATGCCACTTCTCACTGGTTGGTTCTGAAAGGGGCTCTGGGGCAAACTTTGCAGTAACAGTACCACATGCCGCCCGCCATGCCCACCGCCTATTTAGAGGAGACGGGGTTACCTGGCTTCCTGAAACCCTCTAAATACCCAAATAAATGAAGCAACACAATCACACCAGAGCCCTCGACATCACAAAGTGCTCTTTGTCCATTGATTTCACGTGACTCATTTAGTTTTAATTTACGATCATATTTCATAACCTACCAGCAACTGGCCTGCAGTATATATGTGAAAAGTGATGAAGTTCTGGTAACATGAAACCTCGCTCTGGCCCGGAGTTTAGAAATCTGGGCTCTGATAAGTGCGGGGAGACTGTCAGACTTTGCGGGAGATTTTTACAATCTATGAATTAGTGACGCGTGAAATGGTCAGGTTTCTCCACAATGACCTAAAAAATCAAGATACCGTCCACAAAGGCCTAGTGCGCCCCAGATCTGAGGAGTGGGACCTGCGTCGTTACGCCCTCGAGAGGGTCACACTCCCCCAGCCCCTAACGAGACGTGGCATTGAGCAGTTCAGTCTAGCAGGATGACACTTTTTACTCTGAAATCATTACTTTTTAGTTTCCCACCTGATTCCTGAAGTGCTGTTTTCCTTTAAAACTCTATCCCTGGTCTCAAAGGAGCTGGAAAGTGTTAATTATGCCTCATCATGCCTCTGAAAAATACATCTGAGGGCTATAGGAGCAGGGAGCGGAGGTACGCAGAGGTCCCACATTACAGAAAAGAAAACCCAGGCTCCAAAGGCAAAAAAAAGAAATTTTTCTGAGGCTTCTTCTCTTCTTGCAAACCAGCAGCAGGTCAGAGCCAGCACTCCACCCTGTGCACTCCTGGCAGGGAGCCAGGGGGCGCATTAATTAGCCTCTGGACCACACTGTAAAACAAACGCTAAAGAAGTGTCCTATGTCCACCTAGACAATTTTATAACTCAGGGGGTTTCATTTAAGGCAATGTTTTAAATGTTTTTTGCCCATGAAGTATAAGGACAAGTAGAACGGGCTCACCACATTCTGGCTAACACGCCCGTCAGGGCTGTGGAAGTTATTTTAGTATTCATCTGTGACTAGTCATCAGGGACTCGAACCGAATCAAGAATCTTTTATGACCGCCTTGATAGCACTACCTGCCCATCTTGCCAAATGCAATCATTTTTATTGTCTTGTGAACCGAACCAACTTTTTAAAAGTTTGAACTCGTGGCAAACCTACACATTTTAGAAAACCTGAAAAAGCAGCAAAACCCGGAGCTCCCAAACAGTTCCCGGAACCGTTACGTCACTTGGTGAAACGTTCGTCTCTGTTCACTCAGTGACCCCTGTTCTTCCTGAGCGCTATCTCGGGCCAGGCTCCTTCTAAGCGCTGGGGACACAGTGCAAAACTGGACAGAACAAAACCTTTCCTGCATCCTATCGCGCTGACCCAGGCCTTGGTTCACAGGTGGAAAGCAAGCCTCCGAGCGCATCGGTGGCTAGTTTGGACTTGAGTTCAGTAACTCAGGCATCTCATTTGGTGGTCTTTGGTGGAAGCACCAAAATATCAATAAAAGGAGGGGCAAAGCCAGAGCAAGCTATTAGGAAGGGAGTATGATGGCGCTGGAGACTTGTCTTGTTGCCCAGCAAGCATACTATTTTTACCAAGTTGGCATGTTACAAGATGAATGAAAATAGCAAAGTTTTCAAAAGAAAAAATGCTTTTACTCACACTTTCTCTGAGTTTGGGAAGATATTATTGGATCAGATCAAATAATATGCACATATGTTTTCCATTTGAAGCAGCTGTGGGAGATGAACAGATATTTTCGGGGACCAAAACCCACCCCGCACCCTAGTGTCTCGGACCTGGATGCCTCTCTTAGTGGGCTGCTAATGTTTACAGTATAGGAGACATAGATTTCAGGCTGCTCCGAAATCAAATTTCCAAGGCCTGTTTGAGCTCAGATCGGTTGAACTGAACTAGAAATGTAACTCTTCCTTTTCTTTTTTTTTTCCCAATATTGCTCTTCTACACAGCTGCTATGTGACTTTGGGCATCCCCTCCACTCCTAACCTCTTGTATTATATGATCACAAAATTCCCTTCTATCCTAAGATTCTACGTTGTTGTCTTTCAATGTTATTCTACCCCCAGATCGAGATATTAGCCTGAAATGTCATTTTGCTTCAGGTGGCAACTTCTTATTTTAAATCAATTCAGAAACCCAGCAGTCCCAACGAACCATCTCTTTCATCCTGGTTTCTGCTCCTGTAGGTGAGACAAACTCAACACTCTTGATGAAACAGTGAATACTCTACAAAAGCAGTTTTGAGAGAATGTTTTTTAGAGCACAACAGTCAAATCCCAGCTCTACCACTCACAGGCTGTGAGACCATGGGCAAGCTACCTAATCTCTTAGGGCCCAGTTCTCTTCTCTATGAAATAGGGATGCTCCATTGCTGTGTTGCTATGGGGATCACAAGCAAATGATGTACAGGACTCCATCCACTGCCTGGCATACAGGAAGTGCTCATTTAATTCAGTTATTATCCAAAGAGATGAACAACATGATCTTTTTCTTCTCAGTCATAGTGAATTTGAATGATTCTGTTTGGAGAATTTCCAGAAAGTACTGGGGCATCATAGGACCGGTGCTCAGGATCATTGGTGTGTGCTGAGACACAGCAAAAAACTTCTTGCTGCTTATTTAAGGAGCTAAAAGGTTTAGTTTGCATGCTGTCAATATTGTAATTTTGAACCCCAAAGAGTCATCACATATTCATTTTACTTATCTTGTTCTAAAAAGCTTATGATTTCCCTCTTCTAGCCCCAGACTCAGCCAAGGATTGCGTGTGGAGGAAAATTTGGGCATTATTGCCTCTGAAAGAAACATTTGAGTCTGGCTCAGCTTTCATCAGTCGCAGACTTAGGAAATCTGCTCCCTCCTCTCTGATTGGTTCTTTCCTTCTAAGACCTAATTTCCTTGGCATTCGCCTGCTGCTTGCGAGGGAAAAATCCGTTTTACCTTCTCATCAAAGTGGGCTGTGGCTTGGTGGTATCTATGCAGTGCAGAAATGTCCCTAACACTAGGAATAATTTAGATTTGCACGTCCAGTTCCAAAGGCGGGGCCGCCTCGCTCCGCCCGGTGCCAGCACCCTGGAGGGCACTGACGTGGCAGGCACATGGCCCGCCCCCACCCCCCACCCTTTCAGGATGACTTCACTGCCCAGTTGCTTTCCTGGAATTCTCAAGTCCGAGATCATATTCCCCGCACGCACCCCTGGGGATTTTTACGTTGTCTTTTTGGCTCCTCTCTGTTCCCATTGCTAAACAAAGAGAAATTCAACCGCAAAGCCTAGACAGGGTGCCCGGTGATGCAGTGGGAAGAGGAAGATGAACACTTTGCGCACTCAGGCTCTCTCTAAATTGACCAATTTCACATCAATAAGTGGCTCATCCATCACCACCACCTTTCAGGTGATTTTCTATGACGGGATTTCAGGAGGTACTTAGAGGTCTTCTACACGATTTCTTTACAAAGTCAGTTTTTCCATCATCAAGCATTCTTAGCATTGAAATAAAAATAGGCAAAGCTTTGCTACTGAAATAGCTCTTTTCATATCAGGCCCTGAAACTCAGAAACCTCTTTCAGGGACCCGCACACTTTCTTTAGTCCACAGAAAAACAAAAAAGCCAGACAGACTTTCGGTCCAGTGAAGACTTGATCTTACCCAGGTGGGAGGAAACTGCACAGGTAATGTCAAACCCGGCTCTGCTTCCTTGTTGTGTGAGCTTACAGAAATTACCTCACCTCTCTGAGCACCTTTTTTATTTTCTATGACATGGGAATAATAATAATGCCCCATCTATTGCCTTGAGGGCTAAATAAGAATGAAAGTATTTTGGACACTGGAGTATATTCTATAAATAAGTATAAGGGATTAAGAATGGGTATGGAATAAAGGAAGTTAAGTTCTGACTTTACATGATTCTTATCCTTTTCATTTTTTTTTAATTTAGAAGACCTCTTAATAATAAAAGCTGATGGTAATAAGTACAAAGTAAAATTAGAGATAATTAAGTATTACATCATAATTGGCACTTTTTTCTTTTTAGTGGAATATAAAATGCATATTTGATAGTATCTTCAATTAGATGAAATACATTACATATATATTTAAGCTAACTGACTCTCACTATATATATGTAGGTCATATCCTGCTTTTTTCACTTGACATTTTATGTCGATATTATTGCAAACTGATTTAAGCCAATCTGGCTATTTGGCCTCATTCTGTGAAAAGTTAGTGTCACCCTCTTCATCTTTGTTTAGATGTATAATTATTAGCTCCCCATGAGTGGTAAACTATATAAAATGTAGACACGATGTGCTCTTTTTAAAGCAAAGGCCTTTGGGTAGAAGCCGGATAGTGTAATGGAAACAGCTGGAACTGACATGGATTTCTGGGCTCTGAGCTCACCAGCTGTGTGATTTCAGCCTTGCCGTGTCACCTCTCTGGGCAGTTTGCCCTCTGAGGTTTACTTTTCTCCTCTGTGAAAATCGGAGAACACACGGTTTGTGGCTTTCAGGGTTGCTATGAAGGTACAGAGAGAAGATGAGAGTGAAGGATGGCATTCAGGCCAGGGCCTCCGTTTGAGGGGGAGCTCCCTCCTGCTTACATCAGGGCTGCTCAGGCCCCAGTATTCTCACCTGGAAAATGGGGGTAAGGAAATGGGGATACTTCACAAAGTTGGCGCAAGGAATAAAGAAGCTCCTATCGGAAATATCTGGCTTAAGGCGCAGGTCAGCACACCTCGGTGCGGGGCCCCAGGTAAATCTCCCACCTCTGGGAGGCACTATTGCCTCGTGCTTTCACCCATGGCCTTTGGAGTTGCTGGGTCACAAGGTCTGATCCCAGGAGGGCCACTGCCTACCTTTGCCACCTTGGGCACATTAATGAAGGAACCTAAGTTCCTTTAACTCACATGGAGATGGTAACACCATCTCCCGGATGGCGGTGGGACTCCAAGGAGCTGATGCGTGTAAATCGCTGAGCACCAGCGTCTGGCTCTTGGGAAGCGCTCAATAAAAGGGACTGCTATTATCTGCTTGGCTTGCTCCTCTGGGCGTCGAGGTGTAAGTTTAATGATGGGGGGTGGGGGCGGGGTGGGATGCGGGCGCCTGGCCGGCTGAGATCTCTCGGGCCGGCGGAGCGGGCCGGGCCGGTGTCAGCGCGCGTTTATTGATGGCAGGTATTTGGGGAGTAATTGAGCGCGGCGGCCGGCCCGGGGCGAGAGTGGGCCTCCACGAGCAATTAAATGTGATTAGGCCGAGACCTTCGGGATCCAGCTGGGTGATTGATAACCCGGCCGCATTCCTGCCGGGCCCGCGACATCAAACGGGCGGCCGGCGGCGGGCGGGGCAGAAGGGGCCGCGCGGGGACCGGCCCTGCTCCGCCCGGCGCTGCCCTTCTAGCCCGCGACGCCCAAGGTTCAAGGGAGAAAACCAGTGACGCGCCCCCCTCCTGCTCAGGGTCTCTCCCTGGCTCGCCTGCCAGGTGCTGCAGGGGAGGGAAGGGGTCGGAAGGGACGTGGTGGCGAGGAGGAGTCCCCTGCGCGAGGGCGCAGCTCCGGCGCCCAGAGGAGCGAGGTCGGCCCGCCGGGCCTGGGCTCCCGGAATCCCGCACGAAATCGCTGGAACCGGGGAAGAAAGAACAGGCACTGGGAAGGAGGGCGGGGGAAATAGGTGACAGTGGGAACAAGAATAAAAAGAAAACGGAAAAACATTGGAAGACGCAATGGAGGAGCAAAGTGACGGGAAAGAAAGTGAGAAGGGAAAAGCAGTAAGAGAAAATTAAGAATGACAGCATGAAAAGGAGCAGATAGTAAGAAGACAGAGAAAGAGAAAGCTAAAAGATATAAAGTGGGACAGACCCGAGAAAGAATGAAAGGAGAGACAGCAAAAAAAGGATAAGAAAGGGGTGGGGCAGAGAAACTAAAGATGAGAAGGGAAAATTAGAGACAAAAGAATGGGGAAATGGAGAAGAAAGAAGTAAGAGGGAGGCAGAGCTGGCCTGAGTCCCTGCCTGCTTTTCCCCCACCCCCATCCCAGGCCCTGCCTCGATCTGGGCCAATTCTATGCCCGGAGCCAAGCCCTGCCTGGTGCCTGCGAGACCTGGCATTTGCCCCCACCAGCCTGACTCCTGCTCAGCCAAGCCCCAGGCCAGCTCCTCCCCCTCCAGGCTGCATGAGGGGCGACCCCTCCAAGCCCAGAGCCGGTAGTGGGCTCCCTGCACCCCAAGCCTGGGCCCCAGGAGCCATAAATCACAAGTGGAGGTGCTGGGGGTTCCTGGGGCCGTTGCCTCGGGATCCCCGGAGTCCTGGAGCCAGGGAACAGTTTCTGTCTGTGCTGACTCCACAGACAGGATCAAAACAGCATGAAAGAAATCAGAGCGAGAACGTCGGCAGGAGCTGGACTTCTAAAACCCCCTTCCGCCCCCATAGGCTTCAATATTAAAAAAACCCCCTAGGAGCCTCAGACACTGTATTAATTAGTGCAACCACCCATGAAAAGTTAGGTTTGGAGCGGCATTCTTTGCCCTGTGTGAAAAACCAAGTCTAATAAACAATTGTTAAGTTGGCCTGTTGCCGCTGGTAAATTACATAGCATTAAAAAAATAATGCTTTTCATATTAGGCACTAATTAAAGGTTGGGACAGCTTTAAAACAAGAGAGGGAGGGGGGAAATCAAAGAAAATATAAAAATGTTCTTTCAAGAGTTATGGAGGTTAATAAAGTATGTCTGCCAGAGTGAGTGTACTTTGCCCCCAGCTACAGCCAAACTGGAGCCACCACAATTGGGTCTCAATAAGATAATGATATTCCTTTCTCTGCTATTAAAAGCCTCCCAGTGCAAACTTAAAATGATTTATTTAATTTAGGAAATTATGAGGTGTAACTTCAAAGCCCGAGCCGTTAGTAATGGAAAATACCAGGTTGTTTAAAATTATAATAATAATTGTTTGGAGGACTCAGGACATCAAAGTGTTTTCATCAACAAATGCAGAGGGGTCCGGAGGAGCCTGGAAAGAGTCAGAGGAGGTGGATGGAGTTTGGATTTGATTATTACGAGCCTTATCAGGGCAGGATTCAGGATTCCCGCAGCCTGGTACTCTGTTGGGCTTTGAAGCGGGCTATTTCGGAAAGTAATTTTACTGCTTTTTATTTAGTTCCTAGCAGGGAGGAGGTGAGAGGGGTAGGGGGGTGGGAGGGGGTGAAGGGGTCCAGAAGTTGACAGCCGACTTTCCTCCTTGCTCTCTGACCAATTTCATTAGCGAGGCCCGCAGCATCACCAATCTGGAAAAAATTGTTTGACTTATGTTGAAGGGGAAAACGGGCACAATCAATTCCACCACCCGGGCCTGCGATTTCAGAGGGGTGTGTGTGTGTGTGTGTGTGTGTGTGTGTGTGTGTGTGTGACGTGGGTTCTTTTATAAATGAGGTTTATGTTTATTCCAAACCCAGCAGTGGAGAGGGAGTGGGGGTGGGGGAATGGCCTCTCCAACCCGTGGCAAATGAGCAGCTTTTATAGCAAAGAATGGCCGTGGGAGTTTTCCTTCGGTCAGACAAGGTTCCGCTCAAAGGCAGGATACTCTTTTCAGTCGGGTCAGGCAGACGTCTTGCCAGTGCCCGCTCTCAGCCAGGCCTTCTCTGCCTACCTCCTGCCGGCCCTGCCCCAGCCTCGCCTCCCCAGGGCCGCAGAGGGGAGAGCCGCCAGGCTGAGCCCCATGCCTGGGTGAAGGAGAAACTGGGCCCTCAGGTGGGAAGCCCCTGAGAGCAATGAGGGGTGGTGACAGGGCTGCAGAGAGGCCCCAGAGCTGGGCTCTCAGGGTTGGGGGTCTGGAGAGCTCGACAGGCCCCGGGTCATGTCTGAGGCAGGTCCTGCACAGCCTGCCTTTGCCAGCATCTCATGCCCACCGCCAGGCTCACACCTAGGCCCGAATTCTGCTGCTGCCACTTACTGGCTCTGTGACCGGTAGTCAGCCACCTCTCTGAGCCTCAGTTTCCTCAACTCTAAGATGGCATCAATAATACCTCCCCAGGGGTGTGCAACGACTAAATGAGACGTGAGAAAATGCCTCTTTCAGCACTTAGCAGGATCTCAATTAGTGTCATTTCCTCTCCTTTCTTCCCCTCCTTCTGAAAGCAGAGCTGTCTTTCTGGAAAGTTTGGGATGAAGGCTTTGACAAGTGTGGGAGGGGGCGAACCTGTGCGCCAGGCTCCGTCCGCCCCGGCGAGCATGTCTAAAGCCGGCACACTGGCGTCTTGGGCTTTAATTCCAAGGCGAGGCCGCGCGGGTTCTTGGTGACTCAGGGTCCTTCTGCCGCCGCAGGTCGTTAGTCTGATCTCTGAAAGGCCTGGCGTACCGAACCTGACCAAGGCGGGGACAGGGGCCGAACCGAACGCGGGGCAGCAGGTTCGGACGGAGCCCCGGAGCCAAGCGCCCGCCGGACGCGGACCTCAGGCGGTGGTCTGGGCCCCGCAACCGGCCCCGTCCTCAACTCGGCCACCCCATCCACCTAGCAGCGCTGCGGTGCGGATGTCTGAGCATAAGCAACTCTTTTTCGCTCTCCGGGCCTCAGTCTTCCTTTGGGGTTTGGGGCGATTGGGGTAACGCGCAGTCGCCCAGACGGTTTCCAATCCACCCCGCTGGCCACGCAGGACGCTGCCCTGTTCTCCGAATCGGACTCCGGTTCCCGACCCCTTCCTCCCCGGGGCGAACTGAGTCTTCACCCGGAGCCGCGTCTCCGGATTCCCCACCGGGCTGAGATGGCCCGAGGCTGCGGGGTCCGCGCGGCGCCGGGAAGGAAGCTCAGTGGACAGGCTAATTAGGGACCCAGCTTGGCGGCTGATGACGACACGAAACCGGGAAGGGCTTTGGCCTTTGGAAAACGTCTCTCATAAAGGGAGATGGCTGGATGCCGCGCTGGGACTAGGAGTTCGGGCGCACGCTTGGGGCGCTTTGGGATGCTCCTGCGGCTCGCTCCAGCTCGGGAGGGCAGCGGCCGAGCTGGGCGATATCGGTCCCCAGCTTCGGAGACCCCGTGGGTTGGGAGCACGGTCCGCACCGGAGCTGAGACCGCAGGCTGTCGCCCGACCCCTGGGAGCCTCCGCCCGCCCGCAAGACAGTTTCCGGCGCCCACTTTCAAACAGGCTGTCGGCCCAAAGGGAACGTGGGACGAAAGCACTAGTCCTGGTAGGTGCCAGATGCCGGTCTCCCCACCACGCAGCTTTGCGTCAGAGTTCTCCATCCCCTTCGGCCTGGTTCCCAGGGTCACCGGAGCTTCTCATCCGATAACCGACCCCGGAAAGGTGTCGTCAGTGGCTGCTTATTCGTGCGGCAGAGAGCGGAGGTTAAGCTCCTTCTCCGCCCCCCCTCACCCATTACCAATTTATTTTAATGGCGATCCCTCAAACCCAAAGCCCGACCCCTGTTCTGTACCCAGTGGAAAGGGAGGCTGCAAAGCAAAAGGGACTTGAATGAACCACCTTCCGCCTTCAAACCGAAAAGAGCATTTGTTCGGGGGTCCATCTCCTTGGAAGGGGATAGGAATGGGAAAGGGAATGCGATTTGACACAGTCCTCAAAGGGCAGCAGGCACGCATCCCCCACCCCAGCGAATGCATCTCGTTCCCATCTCTACTTGCAAAGAGCTATGGGTCGCTCTCCCTCCGCTTTAAGTTTGTTGTTGTTTTGGTAGCTGGGAGATTTCAAGTTCAAGATTTTTCCCTTGATCATCTACAAACCACTCAGATTCTGGCCCATCCCCCGGCTCCACCACTTCTTCTAAGCTCATCTTTCACTGGAGTTTGAAAATCTAAAAGCAATTCTGCTTCTTTTCCATGAGTAACACAAGCTGCCAGAGGAAACATTTCAAAGGATTTCCCTATTTTCAATCGACTCCCTCACCCCACGCTGAATCTGGCCACAACTCTTGATTGCTTCACATTAAAATCATAATACAATTCACCATCCCCCCTCCCCAAATCTGAGTGGCATTTTCGAGCTAAACCCAGCTAAGAACGGAGAGCAGCACCTCTTAAAATAATTTTGAGTTTGGACAAACTTTACTGCAATAAAACAAACGTTTAATTTAATTCAGAATAAGAGATAAGAAATAACTCTTCAATAAAATATATAAAATTATACAAGGCACCCTTTCAAAGGGATGGAAGTATACTGATGGGGGGTTGGGGGAGGGGAGAGATGGATGGGAAGATGAAATACCAAGGAGCTAAATGGGCTGTCTGACAACACCATTTTTAGCAAGTCACAACATGGCTTTACCCTCTGCCCCCAACATGTTACAAAGTATATAAATTTTTCTAATAAGTTTAACACATACAATAGGTACACACAGAGAAAGCATGATTTTTTTTTTCTTTCTGGATCTATTCATTGTTCAAGAATATTTAGCATATAGGTAATGGCTACAAGATAATTCATTTTTTTTAAGCAGAGAACTATCCCCCCCCCCCAAAAAAAATCACCTTTGCAACGTGTGAGGATTGACGTACCTAGTATTTCACAGAAACCATCAATTCCTCCAGGCATGCTTTAACTTTGCACTCTCCAATTATCTGAAAGAGAGTTAAGCAACAGCCTCCAGAGGAATTAGGAAGAACTTCCATTTTCCACCTTACCCCAGGCACTCTCAGGATTCTTCTCATCCCCCTTTTATTGATCTTACAAAAAAAAAAGGAAAAGGTAAAACTTTAGCAATGTGTAACAATGTGTAGAGGGGAAAAAAACAGGGCCAAATATAGTAATATCTAATGAGTTTTTTAAAGCATGTAAAAATGCAGAACATGTGTCCCCGTCACTTGAAGGAATCTCTCCATAACCACCGTCTATGCATATGGTGTCTAATTCTAGTATTTGTTTTCCATAAGCAAAAGTCAATTATCCTGACAAAAATCACCAAATTTCAGCAATTTTAGCAAATAATTTGTCTCCCACTATAAGAAAAGACAACAAATAGATTTAAGCAGTCTCTTTTAGGAAGATGATATATAGAAAAGAGGATATATATGTATACAAATTTTGCCTTTCAAAATAATTCAAATTTTTATGTATGCTGTATAAAAATGTTATATTTTATTATATATATATATTTATATATAAAAACCATCAGAGCCAATCTGTGTGGAAGGAGTAGGGGACATCTGGAAGATTACACCAAGAAAACAGGGGTTGGTGTCTCCAGTCTAAAGAACAAGTTCGAACTCTACCTGCAGCCCTGCCAGCCTGGTCGCTTAGGGTGGTGTAAGCAAGGTTTCCAGGACAGGATCACTGGCCTGGGACCGCTTTCTTGGAGAGAGAGAGGGAACGCGTTTAAACAAACATCCAACATGGAGTCTATTGAGCTGGTCCTTAGGATAGATGGTACATGCCGTACCCCACTGGAGTCGCGTAGAGTCCGACGGGCGGGATGGGGAGCACAGGTCTATGAAAAGGATAGGATGCTCCGTAGATGGATGCTGCTTGCAGGGGCGAGTTGATGGGGAAAGGGAGGCTGAAGCCAGAGGGCAGCATAGGTTTTGCAGCCATTTTCAGCTTTTCCAGTTCTGCCTCCTGCAGTCTTTTCGCCTTGGCCCTGCGGTTCTGGAACCAGATTTTGACCTGGGTCTCTGTGAGGTTCAGAGAGCTGGAGAACTCTGCACGCTCTGCGATGGAGAGGTACTGTTTCTGGCGGAACTTTCGCTCCAGGGCGAGGAGCTGGGACGTGGTGAAGGGTGTGCGTGGCTTCCGATTGGTCTTGTGTTTCCGCAGGGTGCAGGTGGTGGGGCTCATATGTCCTAGAGAACAGAGAGGGGTGAATTAGCAAAAGAAAGTGGCTTTCTCTCCAGGTGTGTCTGTGCAGGCCTCTCCTCTTCATCTTTCAGAAAGGTCCTCCTCTCAAAACTCTGTGTGTGTGGTGGTATCTTTTTGAGGGGGAAGTAAAAGACCGTATTTAAACGGCTAAACTGCTTTATTAAAAAATTTGAGTCTTTTTACAAAAAAATTGGAAATTTAATGATGGAACAGAACTTTCTATATGGGAAACAAACATCATTAGAGATAATGGAAATACGTCATCAGCTGAGTGTTCTGAGAAACAAAACCCCTTCTCTTCTGAGCTTAATTTCTCATCTTTAAAATGAGGCGTTAGGTTCATGATAATCCTCATTTCCCTAAGATGATGAGATAATCACAAATGAGAAGAAAAATGAGAAGTGTCTTATAAACTGGGTTGGTCCCTTCTCTGCACCAGGAAAAGTTGGATTGCATCAGCGTTACTTATGAAGGATAACTGTGCAGATAAGGTCTGTAGTAAATTAATAGCATCTTTGGATTTGGGAGCAGCCCCATGCAATAAACAACCACACAGCTGTCATTCTATCCAGTCCACAGATTATAAAACCTGAACATCATTTGACAGATCTGGATGTGGGCTAAGTTTCTTGGCTGGGTGCTTCTGTAATATAAACTTTACTAAGAAGGAGGGAAAAATTAGCTTGCCCATAAATG
This sequence comes from Equus quagga, assembly GCF_021613505.1. NCBI lineage: Eukaryota > Metazoa > Chordata > Mammalia > Perissodactyla > Equidae > Equus > Equus quagga. The sequence continues at coordinate 49,230,557 of NC_060273.1, forward strand.
TAAATGTCAGGGGAAATAATGCTGCCTCTGAATTAAGAGCATGTGATGACATCTTAGTCATCTCCTCTACCCATTCTATGGTTTAGAGCAAATGTGTAAACGATTAGTTTGTCTCGGGAATTCACAAAGAGGGAAATAACAAGCAAAATAAAGGTATGCCAACAGCATCCAGGCTCCATACTGAAAATGGATTCAACTGTAGGAAGTCACAGGACTGAGCATCCTCGTGCTTCCACAGCTAACTTGGGCTTCTTTTCCGCAAGGAGAGGCGGGGGAGGAGTGTGAAGTTGTGGGACAGAATACTAAACAATTAATTTTCTGCATTTGGCTTTTATGAGCTATGCTAATTTTCCAAATGTAGTAACTCCAAAGCACTCACGGGGAGAATGTCGCATTTCTTGTTTAGTAACTTCGGTGGCCCAAGGAAGAGTTTACACTTCACAGTTGAGGGTGACACAGCACAAGTCCCAACCCGGCCTCCATTTCCAACAAGAAATGGATTTGTCCTAGTGTGACATTATTCACCATCACTTTAGTGATGAAAAAGAAGGAGATAGTTCGTTCTGCAACCCATGAAAAAACAGAAATCTGGGAGAAGGACGGGTAGGAAATGACCACAGGAGTCTAGACTTTTACATATGCTAATCCCTAAAGAGGCCAGGGAACTGGGGTGCCTAATTCTTACTTTACAAATAAACTAACCACACCGTCTGAGACTCAGAGACCTGTGGAATGCTCACCCTTCACAAACCCGGCCGGGTTCTCAAGAGGACCCAGCTGTTTCTGCTCAGATACCAAGCTCCTAGCGTCTACCCAATCCTCCTCTATGTTTGGAAGCAACTCCGTGCCTGGGAACCAGCATTGCAGCTGCTCCTAGAGGCTGCATTTGAATTATGAAATCCAGGCGACAGGGATCGCACATGTGTATCAAAGTCACAGAGCTACGGGGCTTCCTCCCAGCACACCACTCCTCCCCCAACCCCCACCCCATTTTAAACCAGCCAGAGGAAGGATGCGATTATACAAAGCAAAACAGCATTTATCCTACTTCCTCCAAATAACAAAACCAGGCCCGGGCGGGTGGCTCCCTCTCGCCCCAGGCTCCGTCGCTAGGCACTCCCTGGACCCACTACTCCAACCACAGGGCTCCTGCTGCCATCTCCAGGCCCCAAGAACCTAAGACCCGCTTTTTGTTTTAAAATGAAATTTTCTCAGAATCTCCGATTTTTCTCACGGGAAGGTCGTATCCAGGCCCAAGGCTGCCTGACCGAGCAGATCACTCCAGGACACTGTGGCAGGGATGTTTACAGAGCAAGTTGGGAATTGCCATCCCAGAACCTCGAGGCCTAAGGAAGTGGAGATTTCTGACCTCGGGACATCACTACCTGTAAGGTCTCCATCCTTGATATGCCCCTGGGCATTGACCCAGGCCTAGGAGTACATGGGCACTCAAAATTTGTCAAACAAATTAAGTCCCTTGAGGTTTCTGAGCCTCTATTTCACCAGCAATAAAATGGGTAAATATAGATCTGGCAGTGTGGTTCAGAGAGCTAAAGTTTAGAAAGCCCACAGCCCTATCTGCCATCAGGCAGGTGATCATCAAACGTCCCCAAGGTTTTTCTGTCAAGCCTGAACTCGGTGTGTGCTGATTCCTCTGAACTCTGCAGAAATGTCCTCATCTGTTACCAGGAGGCCGGCTGCTGCCACACACAAATCAGATAAGATAATCCGGGGAAAAGTGCTGTAAAACACTGTGCAAACTTTAGTTTAAATTCCTTGAGTCCTTAATCTCCACGCCCTTTGAATCTTTTGGAGTTTCTAACAGGGTGGAGAGAGATGCCAGAGGGCATAGCCACTGACGCCGGGGTGGATGGCCTTGTTTTGTTCACAAAATACTGTGCGGCTTGAATCTTGAGGGCTTACTGGAGAAAGGTAGAAAGATGTGGTTCTCCTGGGTGTGGAAAAAGTTGCCGCACAGGCCCCTCTTTCTCACCTTTCCCAGAGGTACAGTGCAGGTAGAGAAATCTTAAAGGCCAGGAAACAGAAGGAAAAGGAACTATAGGGAATGACTTCTCCAAATTGCAAAAGGACCCACGGCCCAAAAATGGACGCTAAAGCTGGAGGCGCAAACAGCTCTTATGGGCCTCTCTGCCCTCCTGCCTCATTGGCAGGAAACAGGTACAGGTGTGAGGACTTCTGCTTGGTCTCTCGGGGGCAAGGGATCAAAGGTTGCTAGGGCACCATACAGAGGAGCAGGGCTTGGACACCAGGCCCCTTGGCCAACTCAGCCATGGTTGGTGACCTGGCTCAAGCAAGTTCAGGCCTCAAAGTGTGGACAACTGAAAATGGGGAGAACCACAGGTCACGTGCCTTTGCCCACACTTTGGGGTTCCAGCGATGATCTGGATCAGGTGAACTAATGAGCATCACTCTGTAAACTGTCAAGCGCTGCTGGAATGCTGTTAATTATTACTGTGAGCCAAAAGGAGCCCGCGCGCTTCTGACCCCAGCCCGCTCCCGGCGAAGCTTAGAACCTCGCCAGCGAGGTGCTGGCAGCGGCGACGACCGGGCGACATTTCCTCGCCGCATCAGTCTCTGCCACCACCCTTCGTGGGATCCTGCTACGACACCCCAGGGACCCACGGGAGACAATTATTTCTACCCAATGTCGGGTTAGATTTCAGTTAGCTCGTCGTTAAAATGAGGGCGCACCGCGCAGAGTTGTGAACTTTGAAAGGAGGTAAGACCCCCCGCCTCTGCCTGGCACATATTCGAGCGCTCAGTAAACGTGGACCCCCTTCACTCTCCAGAGACCCCAGCGGACACAGAAGCAAAAATAAGCGAAGGGGCCGGAGCGCAGCGCTCTGGGCTAAAGAAACCGATGAGCAAGCGACCCCGCAAACCGAGCCGGGGGTCGCCCTTCAGAGATCAGGGAGCCCGCAATCGTGTCGAACACCCTGTATCGCTGCGGGATTCCGAACAGGCGCTGCGCGGGTATTACCCAGAGGGTGTCTCGGATGCAGCCGGGGCGCTGCCTCTGGGGATAGCGAGGCGTCAGGCACTACGATGCTTGTTTCCGGGGTCACAGTGCAGAGAGGTCTGCGTACCCGCAGCCTGGAATACCGGCCCCCAGTTCCCTCCAGTACCCCCACGCACCGGTCTACCCCTCGCCCCGGCCCGGCCGCGCACTCACTTGGCGGCGGCGAGTATCTGCCGGGCTCCTGCATCCACGCCGCTCCGTCTTCTGAATTTTCCGACTTGACCGAGGCGGTCTCGAAGGGCTTGACCAGGGACCCGGGGCTGTGCGCTTCCCGGGCGCCGTGTCCCGGCAGCAGCAGTGGCCGCAGAGTGGCCCCGGCGGAGGCGCTTTCGGCCGGCAGCGGGGACGCCTCCTTGGGCGGCTTCTTGTCCGACATGAGCGCCTCCACGCTGAAGGGCAGGCTGGAGACCTTGACGCGGCGCTCCTCGGCGGCCCCCTCGGCGCCCCCAGGCCCCGGGCCGGGCCCGGCCACCATCGCCGGGCCCTCCTCATCAGAAGAAAACAGGTCATTGCCTTTGGACGGAGAAGCCATGACTTCTCTGCCCTACGTAGCTCCCGGCGCGCGACTCCGCTGGCAACCCGGCCGCGGCGACTCAAACTTTTTTGCGGGGAGACGGGAGGGGCGCGCCGGGAGCCGTGCCTTGCCTCCAAGGGGAAGTGGGAGCCTCGGCCCAGCCAATCCGCGCCGGGCCTGGCGCTGACGCCACAGACGCTCGCCTCCGATTGGCTCTTCTGGAAGAGGCTGGGACCTTTTTTTTTTTTTCTGTTTGAAATAAATTAGGAGTTAATTACAGGAGCAGTCAGCAGAGTGGTTATTAGGCGATCCCTCAAGGGTTATAATCACGCCAAAACTGAAAAGTCCAAGGCGTAATTAAGGCCGATTATTTAAAGAGGAAGTTCGCCTAGTTCCATTTCTTCTGTCTTTTGACCCCTCTTTTTAAAAGGTACCCCGCACCTCTACCACTCCCACCCGCCCGCCAGAACACCTTTAAAATCTGCAACTGACATTGCAGAAACATTTATGAAGCTCCTACTATGCGCCGAGACTAGGCTAACTTTACAACTTTAAGAGTCAGCCCTGAAACACACGGGCCAGTATCCCTGCTAAAGGAAGTAATCCGTGCACAGCGCTTAGAAGAGTATTTCGCTGTTAGCAAGTGCCCAACAGCGTCCGCTATTACTGTAACTCCGCCGAAAGAACAGGGGCTGGAGGGAGCCCGAGAGGTGGTCAGGGCACTGCCCACTCCCAAATAGTGTCGACTAGACAATGTAAACCAGTCGTCCCCATCTCTTCCACTCAAAAACAAAACCAGCGCCCTCCTAGAGACCTGGAATCCGCGTGTTTTCTTTTGCCTGAATCTCTTTTCTGGGCGACATCCGGATCCGACCTTTTTCTCAAGACTGCGTGCATTGTGTGTTCGTGCGTTTGTTTGAGCCCATGTTTGTCATGTGTGCTTGGGTGCCAGTGTTTACCTTTAAGGAGGAGGAAGAGAGAGGAAAAGGCACCGATAAAATCTAGTGCTTCCCTCCCCCTTGCAAATCTCAGAAATACCGGGTTCCAAGTTTGCACACCCGAGGCCTGGGCACCTTTTCGGGAAGCACATTTTTATTCATTGCACCTGGTTTAAAAAAAAAAGATATCTCCACCCTATCCCAAATTATACCTTAAGTAATTACATCTCAAAGGCTTAGCGATGACTGTCTTAGTCCAGAGAAGAGGAGAGCGAGCTTCCAGCCAGCAGAGGCCTCACATCTCTCCTTAGGCCGCGGGGCCAAGAGCGACTGCTTCAAATGACTCTCTCCAGGCTGCAACTGCTTTTTCTCTACCTGCCCGATTATCCTGCGAGTGATGAGGCAAACAGAAGTCCCCTGGTTCGGGGCCTTGCACAGAGCAGATGCTTGCTAAACAGTCCCCAGAGCCTTGGAAGGAGGGGGCATTGTTTTCATTACTGAAATGACCACGGCTTGGAGAATGCCTCCCAGCTCAAGAGGCAGAAACTGGACTCCCACACCTACTTCCAGACCACCTTTCTGAGGCTCTGTTTCCTTCACCCCAAACCTCTGCCTGGAATGAAACTGTGCTGGCCCAGGGCAACCAGAATAGGCATTATCTGAATCTTAGAGGTTAAAAACAGTCTGCACTGGCCAGTTAATTCAGTTTGATTAGAAGTGGTCCTGAAAAAGTTAAAAAGTAAAGCAGTCCTAACCATAGTCTTCTAAAACCTCTGGGTCCCTCTCCCACCACTAGGGACAAACACATTCTTTTTATTTTTCCCCATAAAGTGAAAGCTCAGAGAAAGTTTAAAAGGAAGAGAAAAAAAAAAACAGCAACTATGAAAGCTATCTGGAGATGTATGCATTTTCCCCTTGAGTCATTCTTGATGATAGTCAGCTTGATATGCATCTCAAATACAGTACAGGTAAATCCAGGTTCAGTTCTGTGCCTTCTGGACCCAGCTAGGTGCAGGCTATATATTTTGGAAGCAAACCTGAAATTCGTTTAGCCTTCAGCTGCCAAAGTGTACAAAAGGGTTTGGCTTTCAGTTGGGCTGTACCCAGCCACTGTTTTATAACTGCTCCTGAAAATTCTTTGTTAATATTGGTTAGTTTAGAGGCACACGGGCTCACTCCTGGGAAATTAAAGAAATCAATACTACTTGAGTTCTTTTATTTTGATGAAATTTCTGGGAGAGGAGAAGCCAGGTGCCCCTCACTATTCTCGGGTCCTGATGTTCAGGTAAAGAAATAAATATAATGAAGCCAGAAATAGGAAAATAGTTGAGATAAAAAATAAACGACTAGTGTTCAAAGTCAGGGTGCCAAGCTCGGCTAAGAGCACCAGAGGTGCCCAGGGGGCGACCAGCCTGCCCACCTTGTCTTCTGCCAGCTCCCTGCCGGGGAGGAGACAATTCAGGAAAGGGTCTCACTTCTGCTGGGAAAAGAGTGGGACTTCCACACAACTCTAACCCTTTATGGAAAGTCCCATCTATGCATTTGCTCCTCCAGTTGGCTGCATTTTCAGAATATTTTCTTCACCTCTTCCTGGCCGCGTGACCTTGGGCTCCTTACTTGCCTTCCTCAGCCCACTTCTTATCTCTAAAATGAGAGATAATAAGCCCTACCTAGGATGGCTCTTGTGGTAATCAAATTCAGTAAGCTACATAAAGTAACCAGAAGGTGTAGGGGATCAATAAAAAAATATCAAAATAAAAATACTCATTTCTTAAAGCAGTAACAAGTATCGAATGCTTTCTCTCTGCCACGTATCCCACAGGAGGCGCATTGCCCGCCTTCACGGAGTTCACGGTGGGTAGGTTGTTTGCAAAATCTTGGGGGTTGAGAATTTGGCTGGGCCTGAAAAGTGTGTAGTCCTTTAGCGAGGACTGGCTTTGGCACTTAGGGTCATTCCATAAAGGTTAGTTCCCGGTGCATATTCGCACGCAGAAAAGTGGGGTTCCAATCGGAACTCAGTCACCACTAAGCGTCAACTCTGCATGATGCTTCAGTACCTGGACCTGTCCTCCAGGATCTCATTTGTTTCTTCCAACACGCCGCTCCGGGTGGAGATTATTTTCCGTATTTTACAGATGAAAAGCCTAAGGCTAGAAAGCGCTAAGTGTGCTGCCCAAGGTCACGCAGGTAGGAAGTGGAGGACCCGGGGATCCCCCCACGCGTCACACAGGCCCCGGCGCGCGGCCACGCAGCCGTTCAGGTTCCCGCGCTCCCCGAGGCATTTCGCACGCGCCCGGGCCCTGCGTGGAGCGGCCGCGCACGCGCACCGCAAATCCCAGGGTGAAGACACTCCTTGCAAACTGTGGAGGACTGCGCGCGGACAGCAACGATTGCAACCCCCAAGACCGATCGCTGGATCCTGGCATTTAGGAGGAGGCGGGGGAGGGGCGGAGGAGGGGGCTGTAGACGGGCCAGGGTTGCGGGCAGGCGCCAGGCGCGGGGAGATGAAAGGCGGGCTCCAGGGGAAGGGGCTGCGCCGGGTGACCGACTCCAGCCGCGCCGGGCGCTCCGCCCCCGCCCCGCCCCGCCCCCGCTGCCCGGGGCAGAGGCGGCTGCCCGCGCCGGAGCCGCGTTAATTGCTCTCGGCCCCGGCACTCAGCCTGCGCGGAGCCGGGACAACCTCGCTCCAGGAGGAATGACAATTCGCCCTAATGGGACAACCTCGCTCCCAGAGGAGTGACAATTCCTCCTAATGGGCCGCTCGTTAGCGGCCTATTTTGCCGAACCCGGGTATCAGAAGCGGGCAGACAAGCGGGCGCCAGTGTCCGCCTGGAATTCCACAACACCGCTCCCCCGTCTCCCCCAACCCCCCAAGTCTTTCGCTGTGTGACCTGGGGCAAAAGACTGCTCCTCTCTGAGCTCAGTCTTCTTACCTGTGCAGTGCGGAGTAGGAAAGAGACCGATCAGACTTCCGTGGGGCGGGCGTATTTCCAGACATTGGAGAGATCACTCCCGGGCTACCGAATGGGAAAGGGGTAGATGGGCATTCAGGGGCGCTGCTTGAGGTTCTTGGGGGCAGGGGGCACAAATCCCTTGCTTGTGAGATTCCGGACCCCTAAACCAGCTTTTTATGGCCTCCACCCACTGAGGTCAGGACCCGTCCGAGCTGGGACTGGAGAGAAGGGGCCTTGGCCAAGCGCTGGGCAGACCGCGCGGCTGCCTGAGGCCCGCGCTTTCACTGGCTCCCCATTCTCACTTCATCCCCGGTTTACGGATGAGGAAGTCGAGGCACACACAGGAGGGACGCTGGCCTGAGACCTGATGTGGGCCAAGCCTAATTCGACACAGTCCCCCTGAAGAAGCCTACGACAAGGACACCCTCGGGGGAGAGAAGGAATGGGACAGACGCTGTGCCTCTCCGCGGGCCGCCGCCTGGAGAGGGATGGTTCCTCGTCACAGCAGATGTGGCGGTTGGGAAAGGGGACCGAGCCCCTCACTCCTGCAGTTCTGTATTCAAATCCAGGCCCCGCTTCTTACCATCCGCCTCCATCCGGTGCCGGGCCTCCTCACCTCTTTCAGAGCGTGGGCATGGCAGCCTGCGGGTTGCTGGCGAGGACTAGATGGGAACCCTTACGAAACAAGTAGCACAGAGTGTAGCTGCAGCCGGCGCCCACAGCTCCTGAGTGGCTGCGCCGCTCTGCCTCCAGCCTCTCGGAGCTGCCCGGCTTCAGACAGGGCTGAGCCACTCATCTCCTGCTGCACTCTAAGTCACTTCACCTCTCTGCGCCTCGGTTTCCTCATCTGTAATAGGGGAGTGTCTGGCATTCAGGAAATGCTGGATATTATCATTTCTTAAATCATTATTGATACTTGTTACCTCCCCTTTCACACCTGGATGATTTGAGGCACAACACTGCAACTTTTTTGACCCCTTTCCCCCTCGTTCTCTGTAAAACGTGAGTAAGTCCCCACCTCTTGAGAAGGAGGCAGATTGGCCACTCTGTGCAGTGGGGTGGAGATTAAGGGAAGAAGATGTGGTTTAGACAGAGAGCAGGAGTAGCGCTGTTTCCCAGCCCCTGGGCACAGCTTGCTGGCCCCCTCCCAGCCCTAGCCTGCACTCCGTCAGGTTTCCAGGAGCAGGCCCAGGTCTGATCTGTCTGCACAGAAGGACCCAAAGGGCTCCCAGCAAGAGGTGGTTCCAGGAAGCTGGGTGGCCGCAGTCCTGTGGAACCAGCCAGCCATCCAGGACAGCACCGAGGGGCTCTTGCCCTGCCATTCACAAATCTCTGCCTGCCCCTTCTCAGTTTGCCCATCTGTAAAACCAGAAAAACCACCCATTCTGGTTTGGGCTGAGATGAGTTTAAACAGGGTTCAGTAACTGTCAGCTCCCCTATTCCTCAAGCAGCCCTGTGATGCAGGGGCCATAACTCCTCCTTCAGGAGAAAATTGAAGCTTAAGGCTTGATAAGAGTTTTTCACAACTAGTAAATACCTGGCAGAGATGCAAATCAGGGTTTGGCTGATTCTAGAATTTATGTATTTTGCCAGAGGCAGAAGTTGCTGTGAAGGTGGGAGGAGAGGCATCTGGGATAGCTCACAGCAATAAAGTATGAACTATTTCCATTTTCTTCCAACTTGACAGATGGGACTGTGGAGTCTGGTGTGGGCTACATGACTAGTGAGGGCACCGTGCAGTATGGATTTCCAAATAGTTGGGCAGGAATCTGAAATCTCTCTTACTTGGCAGCCTCCAAATTGTTGCAGTTTCAAAACACAGCCGACTGGGCATAGGGAGGAGGGAAAAAGGAAATTTGGGGAGTTACTTAATGGACATAATTATATTTTTTACTTAAGGAAAACAGAATCTCTTCCAGTTGCTCCACTCTCAGCTGCCTGGTGAGGCAAGGTTTGCTTTACCTGGTGGATGAAGACAGTTAGAAGCAATTATTCCGAGTTTTGTTAGTCGTTTCTAGGAGAGAGGCTGGGGCCTTGGAGCTGAGCACCAGGCTTAGGTCAGCCTTGGGAGGCAGCTGCCCATCCCCGTGGACAGGAAGACCCCTTCCCCGTCCCGTCCCTCACGGTCAGCTTGAGCTTTAGGCAGTGCAAAGTGATCTCACTCCGAGACTACACCTGGCTGCTCAGCATCGCCCAGCGGCGCGGAGATTTCCGCTCTCTCCTACTCCCTCTCAGGGCCCCCGCCCCTTCTTGTCCATCACCCTATTTCACCTAAGAAGTAACAGCAACTCAGAGAGGCATGGCCGCTTGCCCAAGGTCACAAGGGGAGTCGGGCAGGATGGCGCTTCGGCTCAGGTCCCGGAGCCGCCCTGCCCCTTCCAGTCTCAGGGACCCTCTGATGCGGAGATCTGGCATCCCCCGGGGCCTGGATCCCCGGATGTCTGATCTCCGGGTCCCTGGGATTTGTCATGAGCCCATGAGAACTGTGTCCAATGCCTGGAAGAGCCTCTGGCACAGAGAGGGGCTCAATAAATATTGGCTGAGTAAAGGACTAAATCCGGGAACGGACATAGTGGCACAGAACGAAGGGGCTGCTCGCTGGCTCTGAAGGTCGCCTTCCCCAGTGGCTTGGACTGAATGTTGAGCTGTGAGGGGTGGTCTCCCTGTCTTTACAACTGGAACTGACACGGGATTCTTGGGGGAGGAGACAGATCTTTAAATTGTCCACCAGGAAAAGCTGAGCATCCCAGACCCCCAGCTCACCAGCCTTTCATTTAATCTTCACGTGGCCCCATAAATAGTTACTCTTTCACAGATGGAGAAAGGACTGGGGAGGTTGTCGCCTGCCCAAGGTCATGCAGCAACTAAGTGACCCAGTCAAATCTGACCCCAGATGAATCTGACTCCAAACCCCAAGCCGCTTTTGGCTTGTCATCCTCTGGATCACATTTCTCTCCTCTCTGGCATGAAGCAGCCAGAGAAATTCAGCATCGCACTGTTTCTCTTCCCCCGATCACTTTGGAAATATCTTGATTTTGCTGCATTTCTCAGGTTTTCTAAAACAAGAGTGTGTGTTTATAGAATAGGAAAAAAAGACCTAAATGCATTTAGAAAAATCTAAACGTTCCCTAATAATAGCAGGCAATGCTTATTAACTACTTACTGTGTACCAGACCTGCCATGTACCAACTCATTTAATCCTCCTGAAGACCCTATTTAGTAGATGCTGTTATTACATTCATTGTACTGCAGGGGACTCTGATTCTCAGACATGGAAAATCGCAACAAATAGAACCTCTTTTTAATTGTGCATTTGCAAAGACGTCATTCTCTCCCCTCCTCTACCCATCCTCCAACCCTGGAAAATAATAGTCACTACCATTTAAATAGGAAAAAAATTTTTATTCTATCCACAGACTTTAAATATAGTTAGACCTTCCTTGTAATGATAACTTTAGTAGCCCGTATGTATAGTAGCTTGATAAAATTGATATTTTTCCTTTTTCCAGCTTTCCACAGCTCTGGGCTTTTTGCAAATGGATTTGCAATCTTGTGGGGAGGGTGGTAGAATGAAGGGAAAGGACCTGGACCCCTGCCAAGAAGCAAGCGTTCTGAGCCCCATGTCGCTCACTTGCTAGGTGACTTTGAGCAGGTCCCTCCCCTCTCAGGGTCCTTCTGTCCCCTCACTGGCAAAATGAAGGGGGATGGGGTTGCATTTCCTGTCTCTTCTGGTTCTGTGATAAAGCAGTGAGTGAGTGAGTGAGTGAGTGAGTGAAAACTTCATTCTGCTCCTGGTTCTGTCCCCCACTAGGCCGACAGAGGTCCCCTGGAAGGTGGGGGCTAGACTGGAAAGATCACAGCTAGTAGGCGGGGCTGGTGGGAACCCCAGTTTTATGCTGGATCAGCTGTGTGTCCTGGGGCAAGTTCTCCCCTTCTCTGAGCCGGGCCTCACCCCATCAGAAAATTGGAGCTAACCATCCCTATTTCTGGGTGTCAGGAGGATTAAATGGTCTTATGGATGTAAAACTCACTAGAGGAGCAGTTAGTCCCCTCCTGTCCTCTCGTGCTGGTCTCCTGTGTGAGAAAGGAGGCAAGTCTCTGACTCAGCAGACGAGAGGCCTGGGAGGGAACCTTGTGGATAATTGTTAATGCTACAATTAGAGCTAACACTGTTGGTGTGGACAATTGCAAAGAGGCTTATGAAAATTATGTTTGCTAAAAATCCTGGGGGCCTTTGGGCAGCACAAGGAAGCTTTGCCCAAGTGGTGACACAGCCCTTCTCAGAGAAATGACTTCAGAGAGGCCCTGGACCAGGCTCAGAGGGACATCTAGGCACATGACAAGAAAGTTATTCCATTTTCACTGATCTGTTAATCCTCCCATTATACTCAGGAGACTGTCTGGTACAACTTTAACACCTTGACAATGACTGCTAATGTCCTGTGGAGAGAGCGCCAGCCTGCCAGTTCCAGGAGGCGACAGCCTGTAGCATGAAAATAACAACACAGCCTTGATTCCATTCTACTTATTTTCAAGAATTAGCCCATCTATGGTTGATAAATATACTGTGACATAAGTTTCTCCTTACAAATAATTTTTTTTTTGTTTTAGAATGAGAGTTTATTTAAAGTTAAATATTAATGAAATAATGCCACTCCTGGTGCTGGGATAAGGCCAAATCATTACGATTGTTCTTCAAGAAGGGAACAATCATGTAGGTGGATGCCCGAAATTCAGGTTAGCACTGATTTACAGGAGAGGACACTGCCTATCCAATGGCACCAGATCTGGCTGGAATCCTGCTGGAGCCCCTCTTAGCTGAGTGGCCTTGGGCAAGTTACTTCCCCATTTTGGACCTTGGATTCCTTATCTGTCAAGCTAGACGGATAGTGATCATTCCAATCTTCTAAGTTTGCAGGAAGAATCTACTACAGAGATAATAGATAGAAGACCACACCACATTGGATGCATGGGTTGTTAGCATTATTAGTAAACAATGAGCAGAGGATTTGGTCAAAACACAAGCTTATTTACCCTGGACTGGTTATCTACTGGCTTAGTAGTAATTGTAAAAGAGGGAAGAATTCTTTGAAAGCTGAGTTCTGCTTAAAAATCACCTACTCTTGTTTGACAAGATCATCTTCTGTGTCTGACAGGCAGACTGTCATTTCCCAGAGGACACTTTCCGAATATTCACAGAACTCCGCTCTACTCTGTAGGCAAAGTTCAGATGCGGGTAAGTGGCAAATGAGACTCGTCCTTTCCAGAGATGATTAAATGCATTGCCTGATCTGTCCTTTTCTCCTCTCTTTCATCCTCCCTCCCTGAACCCCTCCATCCTCCCTCCATTTCTCCCTCTTTTCCTCAGGCAGCTGTGTGCTGGGTTAGTGCTATACCCACCCAGGCAAGTCCTACCCTCTGGAGGCTCCCACTCTGTCGGAAGAGCCGGGTTACCCCACACAGACTTGAGAGGGACAGCCCTGAGCCACGCTTACCTCCCAGAATCCTTTTCTTTCACTCTCACGGTGTTGGCCTGGAGATAGTTGGTTAAACATCTGAATAAGTGGCCAACATTTAAAAATCAGGAGGCTTTCCATAGAAACCTGGCATTCTGGCTTCTCCGCATCAACCTGTAGGTCAGTGGCCCCAGGCGTGTTCTCAAGGGTGGGCTTCCTTTAGATGGGACGTGCCTTCTCCAGGCCCCACCAGTGTGATATAATGGGATGTGGTTCCCAAAGGTACAGGAAATGTGTGGGGTAGCCCAGAGGGGGACCCACCACTCAGCCTTGGGTGGCTAGGGAAGGCCGCTGGAGGAGGGGGCCTTTGGACTGAGCCCTGAAGGATCTTGCCAGGTTAGGAAGGGGGTGAGAGTTTCTGGCAAAAGGGGCAGAATGTGCAAAGGGATAAGAATTGAAATGCCCTGGTCTGTGTGTTGGAATGTGGAGAGAGTAAGGAGGAAGCGAGGGTACAAACAGGCCATGGCGAAGGCTGGGTGGCGCCGAGAGCCAGGACTCAGAGAGCGACAGTGAGAACCCGCAGCATCTTTCTTCCTTTCCTTTCCTTCCTTTTCTTTCTGTCACCCTTTATTAAATTCTTCTTTTAGAATTTCAGAAGCAGTAGATATTCACCATAAGCAATGAAACAAATCAAAGATATGTAAGCAATTATTAATCTCGCTCAGTCTCTTTCCATTTTGCCATCCAACATAAGCAGGATTAACAATCTCTTGTAAATCGTTAAACACTCCTGATTAGAAACAAACACAAAATAGCATCTATAAATACTGAAATGTGGGAATTGATGGTGTCTGTGTTTGTGTGTGCCTCTAGGTAGCTATGTCACTATCTGTGTAACTTGCTCTCTTGTCTGATTCATATCATAGACATCTTATCGTGTCAGTAGGCATAAATCTAATCCCTTCTTTTTATATTTTGTAGTAGGATGTATTACAATTTATTTAACCATTTCCTTATTAATAACATTATTCTTTTTTCAAATTTTTACTACTACCAACAATTCTTGAAAAAAAAAATCCTTGCAAACCTTTATCCTCAAACTTCTATTTTTAAAGGCTTAATTTCTAAAACTGAGATTGCTGGAGCCAAGTGTGTATATTTTTAATCCGAACAGATATTATCAGGTGTACATTTCCACTGGCAGCTTCCCTTTCTCCCCAGCTCTGCCAGCACTGAATGTCATCGCTCTGGTTTCATTTCTGCCACGGACAGTTTTGAGCAGGGGAGTCATAGAGCTCCATACTCATTTGGGAGGCTCCTGGGGGGAGCACTGAGGAAAAGAGGGAGGGACAATGCTGGGAGCGATAGGTCGAGGGAGGAGGCGTCTGTAGAGAGAGGGGCAGCATTGGGAATGGAGAGGTGGGGAGGGAATTGAGTGAGAAGTTAACCAGGAAGCAGCAGAGATGCTAGTTCACAGATCCTGGGGCAGGACGGATGCCCTGCTGGCATCCCAGGCCTGACTGCACAGTCAGGAGCATGGCCAGCCTCCTGCCATCCTCCTGCTCTTTATTATGTTCCTCAGTGGCCAGCCACCCCAAGCCTCCTGTCCTCCAGGCTCTACTTCAATAGCCTCACATGTCAGGAGCCCTGGGCCAAGGCAGCAGGCTACTTAGAACAGAGGCACTGTCTCGCTCCATCCGCTCTGGGCCTGGGTGAGTGGGCAGGGCAGGTGGACAGACATGCTTCTGTGCAGGGCCAGCCTGGGAGACAGCCTTGCCAATTAAGTCACTGGTGACGTCACAACATAGCTTGAAAATTAACAGCATTGTTTCCTCTAATCCTCACTGATTTGCTTTTTAACCTGTGCAGCACCTGGCAACAAGTGTGTTAGAAGCAGCAAAAATGACAACAAAATTCAAAGGCTTGGATGCCTAGAAAAGGGCCAGGCAGGCCCAGGCTGCTGAGATGGGGGTGGGATTCTTGCTAATGTCCCTGGGTGCCCTTCAGGGGTTTTCTCCGGTTCCCTCTGCCCCTCTCTCTTTTGCTCTGTTGCTTTGACTCTCTTTGTTTCTCTGGCTCTGTCTTTCTCCCCACTGCTGGAGTTGAACAGCAGACTTATTTTCTCACAGCCCCTATAGTGCCCGTAAGGCCCCTGGGAAGCCCTGAAGCCCAGGGATGGGGTCCTTATGTTCTAAAGGGTTTCCCCAACTGGGAGGGAAGCTGGGGCAGCCGTCAGGGCCTCAGGAGAACCAGAGATTGTCATCTGTACAGGACGGCCTGTCCAGCCTGCATGTTTGCTCAGCCCTTCAATGGGCCAAGAGTGTGGTAAGTTTTCCTTAACAATGGGTCCCTCTGACTTCATAATTAGCCCCATTCTACACGGACAGAATGTGGGCCAGCTTGGGCCTAATCGCTGAGATTTCTGCCCTTGGCATGACCTCATAACTGATTCTTGAGCAGTCATATGGATCTCCAAGCTCACAGGCATCAAACAGAAGTCTTTAGCAAGCCTGGGTGTGGATGAAAAGGTGAGGGGTGGAATGGAAATTAATGATCCTTGCTGGCTTTGACAATGGGTCCTCAAACCACCACCCGGCTCTCCTCTTGGAAGAATCAGACCCCATCTTCTAGTTCATCAGCTCTGACCTGGACACAGCTGCATGGTTTCAGGGGAAGAGTACAGGCTTCAGGGTCACTCAGACCAAAGTGTGGGGCTGTGTGACGTCAGGCAGGTCGCTTAACCTCTCTAAACCTCAGTTTCTTCCTCTGTCGAACAGGGTGGTAATAACACCAACATCCAAGATGAAGGAGAGCTAGCATCTGTCACAGTTCCTGGCGCAGAGTAGGCTCTTAATAAAGGGAGGTGACAGTTTTTGAAAACCATTGACCGAAATGACAATGACTCTTGGAGGAGGAGGGGTGATAGGAATTGCTTTCCCCCTCCCACCCTGCTCCATTTCTGCAGCTGGCTATTGGTTACCCAGGCAATGTCTGGCCGTGATGCAGGGCAAGCTGCCAGAACGTGCCCCACCTTGAAGGTTCTGGGCAACGTGGGCGATGCAGGAAGAGCCAACTTGGCCATTTGCTGACACTGGCCATGTCAGCGCTCATGGCTGGCAGAGGTTATTGGGACAAGGGGCTTAGCCCTCACAGTGCAAGGGAGCTCAAAAACAGTTGGTGTCACATGAAAACATAAATAAATAAATACATTTTTAAAAGCTAAATTAAGTTAAAAAGCAACATAAACGATTCGGTATCAAGGGGAGGGGAGTCCCTCAGCTTTGTTTATAAACAGAGTAAAATAAATAAATAAAGGGGGGGAAAGGGGAAGCAGCCAGAGTGTTTTGGGCTGACCTCCTCTGTTCTTCATGAGCATGTTTCCCATTACCAAGGGGAAATGCAGGCCACACATGGGCAGAAAGAAAATATGCAGACGGGAGAATAATTGGGGGTGTCGGGGTCGTGGGATAATCTGTGAGTTTGTTTTCAGAATATCCTTGAATGTTCTCTTACTTTTACACTTAAAAAACATTTTTTTTAAATCAACTCTAAGTTAAATTCAGCTGGAACTCACTTAGTCTGTTGGCGTGATTTCCTGTGTGATGTGTCCATCCATTTACTCCAGGAAAGAACCATGGTGGTTTTTATTTTTATTCCTCTATTTTTCTAAAATCCATTTCCTATCTATCCTGCATGATCAAGTTTAGTTAGAATCTGGTACCCATTTCAGAAAGGACCCCTCTGCAGCTGGTTGCGTGTACATAGTGGTAAAGCGTGGAGGCCTCGTGCCACCATCTCACAGCCTTGACTTTATCATCCCTATTTCCAGATGGGGAAACTGAGGCTAAGAGGCAGCAAGCCATTTTTCCAAGCTTAACCAGCTGTTATGAGGATCAAGTAGGTTTCAAACTTCAGTCTCCTGAGTTCAAGTCAAGTTCTCTCGCAGCCCAAAATAATTCCCTTTCTTGGAAAATGTCTCCTTCAAGAGTGTCCCTGGGAATACGGGGATTAAGACAGCAGTATTTACGCTCTTGTCTCTAAAGTGAATTTGTGGGACCCTCTAACAGCTTGCAAAGGAGGCAAACACATTAAAAAAAAAACAACTCAGTTTCTCTCAATCTCTCTCATACTCTTTGTCAACCAAGCATTTTCATTGTTGAGAAAACCCAAGTGTCATAAAAGTAATTTGGATAGAAAACAAATAAAGATCTGGTTTGGGAAGGAAAGCCAAAATTCCTCATTATCAACAACGCTGCTTCTTTGGATAAATATTTACCTAATTCACTTCTTCTTCCTTCCCCTCTTCCTTTGACAAGAATGTTCTCCACCTCGGCAGCCGCAGTGGCCCTGTTGGAACAGACAACCTTCAGTGTTTCCGTCGTCAGGCGTGTTTGTCTGGGGTTTATTACTCAGCTGTAAAAATGTGCTCTAGGCAAAAACTTGGCATATTAAGTCTCATCTCAGAGGTAATTGGTGGGGATTTTTTTAAAAACCTTTTTTCTTTTTACAGACAATCTCGGAGAGGGAAACAAAAAGGTCAAGAATTTACTGTTGGAAACTATGGATTTTGCCCCTGTGGGTTTTCCTCTTTGGTTTGGTTTGTTCTGCATTATTTTTGATCTCCTCTAACCAGATATTTGGAGGCAAAGTTCTAGAAGCTGTAATCCCAGACATCCACTCATTCTTCCTTCAACAAATATCGACTGAGTGCCTACTATGTGCCAGACACTGCTCCAGGCTCTGGAGATCCAATGGCGGGAAAAAACACCCATGTGGTCTGGGTTCTCATGGCGCTGATGCGCACGCATGCATGCACACACACGCACACACAAACCCCACATGTCACGAGACAGAAAGGGTGTCAATTTGCAGGAGTAGAGGAAAAACAGTGACGGGGTCAGGCATTGGCAGGGCCCTCCAAGGAGTCAACATTTACTCCAAGACTTTGAGGCTAACAGGAGCCTCATGCAGGTCTGGGGAGAAGAGAAGTCAGGAAGAGAGAAAAGCATGCGTGAAGCCTGGAAAGAGCTCAGTGTGTTTGAAGAGCATGAAGAAGGCCTCATTTCTGGACTACGGGGTCCAGGAGTGTGGGAGGAGATGGCGTCTGACATCTGTGGGGCAGATCGCACGGAGGGCTTTCAGCTTTTATCCTAAGTGCAAGGGGAAGCTGTGGCAAGATGCTCAGTACACACGATATGGGGTAACTCTACTTCTGGAAGCTCTTTCTGGCCTCCGTGTGGAGGAGAGAGTGGACAGGGCACCGAGGAAGCAGGAGGTGGCTGCAGTGCCCAGATGTGAGCTGATCGGGGAAAGCGGCAGTGGAGATGGAGGGAAGGGTGTGGACTCGAGGGTAGTTTGAGGGAGAACGGGACACGACCTGCTGCTGGCAAGGGGAAGGAGGGCCTGGGGTGACTGCAGGTGGAGCTGTGCCGCTGGAGCCAGGGTTGAATGTGGTGCCATGATCCGAGGGAGGGAAGGAGCAGGAAGGGGGCGGGATCCGAGGAAGGCTCCTTGGCTTCTGGGCTGGCCCGCTGGGTGGTTGCGATGTTGAACCACATGAAGAAGGGCAGTTTGAGCAGCTGTGCAGTCATGTGGTTCAGACTCTGCGATCACCCAGCCTGGGTCCAGTCCACGCTCTACCACTTTCCAGCTGGGAAACCCTGGGTAAGTTACCCTCCCTCTGTGTGCCTCAGTTTCCTGCCCTACAAAATGGGAATAATCCTGTAATCTGCCTCATGGGGCCATTGTTTGGGTCAGACGCGTCCATCAGTGCGCTCAGAATAGCCCCTGTGCCTGTACTCCGTGGACAGAATGCCATGAGGGCCATGTGCAGATGGAATCATGCCTGCCCTCCTGGGGCATGCTCTCTGCCAGAGGACGCAGACATTAGATAACCAGATATATGATAACACGCTGAAATAAGGGCTTCTGAGGAAAGGAGCAGGGATCTACCAGAGAAAAACGATGGAGGGAACAGAAATTAGATTGTGGTGGGTGGTCAGGAGGGCACCTCTGGGGAAGCCACCTATCAGCCAAGTAGGCTTAACAAGGAGAATAGTTGGGGGTCATTCCAGATGTAGGGAACAGCGGAATAGGACTGTTGTGTTGGAGGTTGTGATGTTAGAATGGGAAGTGATGTGTTCAAGAAACTGAGGGTAGGAGAGTGGTTTGCAGCAGGCCAAGCAAGGGAGAGCATGGCTGGAGAGGCGGCAGGCCCAGACGGCCCAGGGGCCACTCGCCATGGTCAGGAGTTGAGGTTTTATTCTAAATGGAATAGAGACGTGATTGACATGTTTCAGGCAGGAAGAGAGAAAATCTGACTTACATTTTTAAGAGATCACTTTGGCTGCCAGATGAATTGGGTGAATGTTGGGAGGCAGGGAGGCTAACACCAACAGATTTAGAGAGATGATGTAGAAAGTGGCTGAAGCTGTGACTCTCCAAGATATGACGGTGGCTTGGACCAGGGTAGCAATTACACAGATGGAGAGAAGTGGACGTGCCCAAGAAAAATCTCAAAGGTGAACCAATTCTTTCTCTCCAAGGTGGCGGTAGGAATTCATTAAAAATGCAAATTTGTGGGGCTGGCCCAGTGGCATAGTGGTTAAGTTTGCACACTCTGTTTTGGTGGCCTGGGGTTTGCAGATTCAGAACCCAGGCACAGACCTAGCACTGCTTATCAAGCCATGCTGTGGTAGCATCCCACATATAAAATAGAGGAAGATGGGCACAGATGTTAGCTGAGGGCCAGTCTTCCTCCAAAAAAAGAAAAATGCAAATTCAATCTAGTCACTCCTCTCCTTAAATACCTTCAATGGCTCCCCAGTGTTCTTAGGATGATGCTCAAATCTGTTGCAGTGGCTGCCTAGTCAACCCTGGCTCTCCCTATGATAGCTGGCACTCTTCTGCCCCTTGTCTCTGTGCTGGGGAATCTTGGCCTTCTCTTAGCTCTCAGATTACACTTTATTCCTTCCCTCAATAGGGCTTTGCAGCTGCTGTTCACCCTTCTGGAAATTTGTCATCCCTCTCCAGGCCCCAACCCCACCCTCCGTGCCGCCCTCTTTCTGATGTCAATCTTAGTCCCCTCCCTACTGGCTGGAGATCTACATGTGCCACTGCAGTTAATGAAATGAGAAGTTGGATAAGCCCTACTTGTGCCCAACTAAATGGATCAATGTAGTTTTCTAATAGATGCAGTACAGTTGTGCACCACGTAACGACATTTCAGTCAACGATGGACCACATACACAACAGTGGTCGCATAAGATTAGTAGCATATAGCCTAGGTGTGCAGCAGGCTCCACCACGTAGGTTTGTGTAAGTGCACTCTGTGATGTTCACATGACGACATCGCCTAACGACGTATTTCTCAGCACGCGTCCCATCTTTAAGCGACGCACGAGTAATCTGAAAGCCCTCTGTAGTCAATTTCTGTTTTCCCAACTCATGCTGGCTGCCCTTAGCTAGCTGGGCTGGGAGAGAGGAGAGCTAATGTCTGATTGAGGACATCCTCAGGGACGGTGCTTCACTCACCTTATCTCATCAAATTGTCACAACAAGCCTGTGAGGGAGACATGGCACGTGAGGACACTGAGGCTCCGAGAGGTGACATGACTTGCTCAAGGTCACTCAGTAATTGGTGGGGTTCAGTCCCGGGTCTGATGGAAGGCCAAGCCCACCCTCTGTCCACCAGGCCTGAGTGCCCCCTCCCCGTGCGCTCAGGCTGGTTACACTGAAGGCGGGACATTCCTAGCCAAGGGAAGAATCGGGGTGCCTGCCTGCTGCAGACTGAACTGTGTCCCCTCAAATTCATACATTGAAGCCATAACCCACAAGGTGATAGTATTTGGAGATGTGGCCTTTGGGAGGTGATTAGGGTTAGATGAGGTCATAAGGGTGGGACCCACATGATGAGATTAGTGGCTTTAAAAGAAGAGGAGGGGACATGACTCTCGGAAGGCAGCCACCTGCAAGCCAAGAAGAGGGTCCTTACCACTCATTGAGTCAGCGGCCCCTTGATCTGGGACTTCGCAGACTCTGTAATGGAGAAAATAATTTTCTGCTATTTAAGCCACCCATCTATGTATTTTGCTATAGCAGCCTGAGAAGATTAATGCACTGTCCTGGTAACAGTCCGTTGTCCTCTGGTAGGGCCTGGGTCCTTCCTTCCCCCAGCCCTTCAGTCTCACCTTCTCTTGAACTGGTAGGGAGGTGGTGCTTCACCAGTTGGAGGCTTGGCCGATCTTCAGAACCCAACCTATAATCCCACAAACCCATAGGCAAGACAAGAAGAACCAGAATTGTATTTGTCCCTATGCTTCTCATTTCTCAAATGGCAATGTGAAGGCAGAGTAAGATCAGGATCAGTTCCAGCCCAGCTCAACCTTTCTCAGCCACGGCCCTGGAAGCCTTTAAATGTAGCCCGGCCAGACCCTGTGCAGCCCGTCCTTGGTCGGTGCTTGTCAGAGCAGGCTGGGCTGTCAGTGGGCTCCAGCTCATTGGCACGAGTGTACCAGGGAGACTCGGCCCTGCAGAGTAAGTGCCCCTGGATCTCAGCCCCAAGACCGGGCTCCACTTTGTCACCTCTGTCTGGCCCTCGGGATGCCCAGCTTGAAGGCAACCCTTCCTGAGGCCCTGCTGGCCTCCCTACAGCTCACGCTCGTCTGAGAGTCTTGGTCTCCAGCCTACCACGCTGCGTGGGGAACTGGGATGCAGCCGTGTGTCTGCTGGGAGCACTGCTTACTGTGGTGTGGGTGTGACTGGCTCTGACACACCTGCAGGGACAGTCCTGCTCCCACCCCAACCGGAGATGAATCCGAGTCACGGGGGTAGAGTTCACCAATCTGCGCTTTTAAAAGCTTCCTGAGAAGGGCCTTTTAAAAACAAGACACAAAACCCGAGGCCATAATGGAAAAGGTTAAGAACCTAGTTACATTTAAATGAAAAACTCCTTGGGAAAAAAATACTCAAAACGCCAACCACAGAACTGCAAAGACAATTTGCCACGTAAATGCCAAAGGGACACTTTCTTTATTTTGCTTTACAAGAGACTGAAATAACAGAACAGCCTGATAGAAAAATAGGAAAAGAGGGGCTGGCCCGGTGGCATAGTGGTTAAGTTTGCACACTCCACTTCCATGGTCCGGGGTTGACTGGTTCGGATCCTGGGCACAGACCTACACACTGCTCGTCAGGCCATGCTGTGGCAGCCTTCCACATAGAAGAACTGGAATGACCTACAACTAGCATATACAACTATGTACTGGGGCTTTGGGGAGGAAAAAAAAGAGGAAGATTGGCAACAGATGTTAGCTCAGGGCCAATCTTCCTCAACAAACAAGTATACTTTAAAAAAAAATAGGATAAGAATGTAATCTGGCAGTTTGCAGAAATAGAAAGATAAAGAGCTAAAGCACATGAAAGGATGTTCCTTCTCTTTTATGATTAAATGTAAAGGGAAACAAAACTACGATAGTGTTATTCCCCCAACATACCATCAATGATCGTAAAGCATTGAGGAACAGCTGCTTTCTTAATCTCCTGGTGGGAGTCCACACGGATGCAACTAGAGGGCAGTCAGGCCGTATCCACCAGGATGTGAACGGCACCTGCTCTTCGATCCAGCAGCTTTCCTGTTAGGCATCTCTTACCTGAAGGGTCTACTCACAAAAGAATGTGAAGATGTATGCCCAAGGATATTCCTAGCAGCATGTTGGTGACAACAAAAGTATAAACAATTTAGCTGTCCATTAGTAGGAACGTGTTAAGTAAATGATGACCCAGCTGTACAACGGAATCCCAGGATTAAATGAAAAATAAGTCAACAAAGAGCAGGAAGTGATCTCTGTTACAAATAAAATAGCTGTTATTGACTGCCTCTTAGGTACTTGGTACCCATCTAGGTGCTAAGAAACAAGAAGATCATCACATAGATCAAGTCCTTGGAACCAACAGTCTAGTGGAGGAAGCCCACTAACAAACAATACACTTACAATATTACGTTAAGCAGTGGGAAGTGCTATGAAGGCACTTGGAGCAGAGTGAGGGAATAGGAGGTGAAGGAGGGGTGGGGGGGCTCTAAAAAATGTGGTTCAAGAAGGCCCTTCTGAGGAGGTGACATGTGAAAGAAGTGGGGAAGTGAGCCCTATGTTGTATCTGTGGAAAGAGTGTTTCAGGCAGGTGGAACAGTATGTGCAAAGGCCCTGCAGCAGAACTGGCTTGGCTTGTTGAAGAAATAGCAAGAAGGGCAGATAGTTGGAAAGCTGAAAGTGACAGAGCTGGGGAAGGAGATAAGAGCAGACGGCCTGAGTCAGATCGGGGCAAAGAGATGCTGGAGAATGAATCAAATTTATTTTCCAAAGGATATATGGGAAACTTCATAATTTACATTGGTGAGACAGAGCCTAGCATAGTGGGAAGAGAGGCGTATTTTTTGCTTTATACTTTGCTGCAACACTGCATTTCCTTGCTTCATGAATGTATTATTATTACTTATATTTATACTAATGTCAAAGGTGTCACCTGACTGGAAGGATTGTGGCTAATTTTGTTCACCTGTTGAGAAACTCCTAATTCATTAAACGAACAAACAAAGCTGTCTCCTTGTGTGAGTCCCAAGCACAGCTGGTGCGGGGAGCCGCTGACTCGGAGGCAGCCTTACCAGAGACTCCCCGGCTCACGGCGAAGATGAGCTCAGCCGTGCCCTGCGGTGAAGGACTTCGTCTTCTCTCTCAGCCAAGAAACCCCATGGCAACGTAAGCGAGTGGAAGGAGGATTTCCAGCTAACCTTGCGTCCATCCAGTGACTTTGGTAATGCAGCAGTAGTCTCAGTAACAAATTACGCGCTTGAGCCTCCTGTGCCTGGCGCAGCCCGGGGTTCAGAGAAGCCCTGGAGTGGACGGCGTGGCATCGGCCTTCCCACTCGCCCCTCACGCCCTCCCTGCCTGAGCGATGCAAGCAAGCAGCAGCCCCCTGGCCTGGCCCGGCCCGCCCCGCCCCGTCAGCCCGTCTCGGAGGCCTCAACCCGCCTCCCAGGTGCAGCCCCGAGTTAGGACACGTGAAGGCAAATCTGGAGCCACACTGGTTGCTTTAT
Source organism: Equus quagga (assembly GCF_021613505.1). Taxonomy (NCBI): domain Eukaryota; kingdom Metazoa; phylum Chordata; class Mammalia; order Perissodactyla; family Equidae; genus Equus; species Equus quagga. The sequence continues at coordinate 49,254,551 of NC_060273.1, forward strand.
CTCCTACACCTGACTTCTTCCACAACAGAACCAGGGGCCCTGGGACCGGGCCTGTAGCGTGTCTCAGACCAACTCAGAGCTGAGCGATCAGGCGCATCTGCTGGGGAAGTGGAGCTTAGCTTTTCTAGAAAAATGGCATCTTTCTGACCACCAAACATGAGGCCCAGATTTAGACCCTGGGACCCACCCGGAGAAGCCACCAGTAGGGTCCCGAGACAGCTGGACTCACTCTGGAGTCAGCGTGTATTACCCACCCCTTTCAAGTGAGCATCTCCAGCTGCCTTATAAATATTAATTAAAAGACGCAGCATCGCAGAGAGGTTGGTGTAATCATCACCATTCAACTGAAGAGGAGACGGAAGCCTCGCTGGCCTGGTGAGGAGTCGGCCCTCCGGGAGCTGTCCAGACCACCGGACGACGGTCCGAAGCTCTCAATCCAGGCTGGACGGGCGCCGAGCCTGTAACGTGCATCGTGAGGTGTGTGCAGTTATTACCCACGTTTACAGATGGCAAGACCGAGATCCAGAGTTTCCTTCCGGGTCAGAAAGTGTCAGAGGAGGGACTCAAAGGTTTTAGGATTCCAAGGCCGCAGTGTCTTCACTGCTCCTGTGCCCGCTCCAGACAATTCTTTACATCTGCATCCAGCTTCATGGTTTACAAAGCACTTGATATTACAAAGCATTGAAACACGCGTTACTTTATTCACTCCGTACAAGAACTCGGCGAGGCAGGAAGTCCGGAGCTAACAAGCAAGCTCCACTTTACAGATGAGGAAATGGAGGCTCAGAGAGGAGGGAGTCACTTGCCTGTGTTCTTAGAGCGGCAACAGTAACTCACGTCTGCATCAATATTTGTAGCTTGCAAAACGCTTTCTGGTTTTGGACGTTACAGTAGCTCCATGAGGTCAGGAGCCCTGGTGTTATTATTATTGTTGTTATTATTACTAGCAGTGGTGTTCTCAGTATTCCTATGCTACACATGAGTAAACTAAGATTCGGAGAAACTGAGAAAGAAGATGAGAAACGAGCATTTGTTTGTCAGACAGAGAGCTGGGTCCTGTAGCTACGTTCTCTCACCGAACCCTAACAGCCCTCAGGAAAATGTTTCCAAAGGGTTTTCATTCATTCATTCATTCATTCATTTGGCAAATGTTTACAGAGCACCTGCTATGGAATCTGATACTGTTCTAGGCACAGGGAACGCGGCAGTGGATGACAGGAAATCCTTGCCCTCACTGAGCCTATATTCTTTTGGGTGTGGGTGGAACAGACCACAAATAAACAAGCAGAGATATACCGTACCAAATGGCACTCAACGCGCAGAAGAAGAATAAAGCCGGGTGAGGCCACACAGAGGTGGATGGTGTCAGTTTAGACAGGGTGCTCAGGGCTGGTAGGCTGGGCTGATATGGTGACCGTGAGTAGCCATCTGAATAAGGTGAGCGGAGAGGGCCCTCGGGTGGGTCTTGAAGGACGAGTAAGAGCGGAGATGCTGCAGTGGGAAGCAGAGGAGAAACCCTAGGGTAACGAAAGCCCCAGTGAGAGCAGCTTCTGTATCTTGAGGCTTTAAAATGTGCCCAGAAGTTTAGAATGTTGCTTCATGGAATCCTCACAACCATGTGAAGTCTCCCAGTGGGGGGAAATTGAACCTGGAGGGTTAAGTGGCCAGTTCACCGTCTCACAGCTAACAGGTTGCAGCTTTAAGACCAGAACCTGCCCCTGCCTGGCACCAACCTGCACTCCTGCCCGTCCCACGTGCTCTGTGTGTAGACTCCGCAGAGGTGCCTGGAGACTGTGTTGTGCAGCCGGACTGGAGGGAGGGAGGGGAGTGCGGCCGGCCCAGTGGGAAGACCAGACCCTTCAAGGACTTGAAGGCCATGCTGAGAGTTAGGGCTTCGTCCTGCAGGCGGTAGGAAACCACAGAGCGTTTTAAGTGGAGGCGAGACAGCAAGAGGTTCGTTCCACTGAGGGGCGCTCTGCCTGGACAGGGAGGGGAGGATCTAGGGGGCTCCGGGGCAGCTGGAGGCATGAGGGGGATGCCAGTTACTGAGGTGGTGGGTGAGGGTGGGGAAGCTTCCTCGCTGCCAATCTGCCTGTTAAAGAAATCCCATCTAGGGTCAAAATTCTTAAACTGGGGTCCGTGGACTACTGCAGGGGTGAGGAGAGGGGATTGTCTGTGAAGCTGGCTGGGAAAACATTGCACCTTTATTTTTGCTTTCCTCTAACTGAAATGTATCATTTCCTTTCCTTATAAACTAGGCAACAACCAAGAGCAGCCCTACCAGTAACTGTGACTTTGTCACCACTAGACAGCTGTGTTTTCAGATCACATTACAGTTGTAGATATCTTGAAACCTTGTTTCTACCATCACTACTTCGGAATTATGGAAGTCATCGGCTCAGCACCAGATCTTGTTATTGATACAGTAACACTTGTATTAGCACACTGCAGCATTTTGATAACCGTATTTAAATTTAATTGGGTGCCTTGGTTATTTGGTTTCCTGCATTTAAAAACATTATTCTGAGAAGAGGCCCATAGACTTGCACAGCTGCCAGAGGGGTCCCCTGCACCAGAAGGGTTTAGACCTCCGGGATGGCAGCCAGCTGTTTGTTGTGCATCTTTCACCTTTACTTAGCTTTGGTTCACTAAGAGGCGGTAGTGACTCTAATCTGGAGGTTCCTGGAGGCTGAGGTCTGATCTTGTGTAACTCTTTAGCCTCGGGGTTATGGACAGAGCTTAGGAAATGTTATTTTAATTGGGATTTGATGCTGACATTTAAAAACCGAGAGTTTTCTCACACATCTGGATTTCTGGCTTCTCTTACAGAATCAGAAGGTCTAGCAACTCTGGGAGTCTCCACCTCGCATGGTGCGATGGCTGGAGTTAAGTAGCGGCCACCTCTACGGACAGAACGCCACTCTCCAGCTTGCCACATCACCCAGGAACCCCGCTGCAGGTGTACATTCCCAGGAACTCCCAAGGCACTTGAGATTTTGATCCCCAGGTAGGGGAACAGTGTGGGGGGCACAAACTTAACAACAAGTGGCCATTCCCTGAGCTGATCCCAGCTGCCCCCCTTAAGGAGGGAACATCTGAACATGGAAGCTTTGACTAAGCCCCCCTCACCAGTCAGAACGGAGGTAAAGCCAGAGCCACGGGCAGCTCCCGGTCTCCCAATCCTGATCTTGCTTCTTGCTTCACTGCATTCGCTTGCTGAAAACCTTCCGATTGCTTCTCATTGCCCCAAGAATAAAGTCCAGGGTCTGGAGAAGGTGCTGAGCCCCAGGCCCTCCCTCCCCCGCCAGCTCCTCCGTGCTCCCCGACTCCTCAGCCTTCCGGCGAGGCTTCCCTGAGCACCTTCCGAAGCTGTCCCCCTTCTCCCTATCCAGACACTTTCTATCTTGCTGTCTTGCTTTCTTCTCATCCAAAAATTATGTGCCTAACTTACTCGTTTACTATGGGTCTCCCCACAGCACGCAGACTTCACGATGGCAAAGTCCGGCATACCTAGACACTGCCGGTCCATCTGAGCTTTCAACAGATGCTGTTGAGTAAACAGGTGGCAGGTGGGGGCCTTGTGCCATCTTTCCTGCGTCTCGCCTCCCTCCCCCAGGGCTCAGAGTCAGGCTCAGGGACCCGGTGAAGATGACCATTTGGTAACTTACTTGGTGGTTTTAAAAAGCTGACTTAAAACTTTGTCAATATACACTTGCCGCAAAATGTTGTGCCCGCCACTGCCTTCCGTGGCTCACGGGGACAATCATTTCACTTTTCCGACCCTGTCTCCTCATGCATGTCACAGGGATAAATAACATCCGCCTCGTGGGGCTGCTTGTGAGAATGAAATGCGACGGGCACTTGCAGTTCCCACCGGCACCTTCGCCATAGTAGGTGCTTGACTAAGTACACCGGGCCCTTCACCGTTCCCGCCCCACCCCCCAACTTTCCCCTTTCAGTCGGAGCTGGAAGAAAGCGCGTCAATCACGGGATAATTTATGCAGCGTGATATGCCTTTATTATTCCACGCTGAGTCGGGGCTTCTACTGTCCAATGAAGGTCAAAAGGAGGTATGGCTTTTATCTCTCCAGCAACTCTGGAAGCATGGGGGGAGGGGGCGGACTCTCAGAGGCTTCCTCCTGAAAACAAACAGATCCTCGCGGCGGCCCTGAATAGCTTTCCTCAATCAAAGCTGTAAAAGTCCGCGAGCAGCGGGGCCTCGCCCTGGGACTGGAGCGAACTAATAAAGCGTTGAATGGAGAGAGTGACCCCGAACTGGCAGAGGGGTCCCCGCTGGGCCTGGGCCCGCGCCTGCTGCCTCGCGGAGAATCCAGAGGTCACGTGTCATTAGTCAGTGTCTTACCGCGACCCTTTCAAAATTATCGATAAAGGGGAAGGAGATCCTTTCTGTTTCGAATCCCCGAACGATTTTCTTCTCTCTTTTCTTTCTTTTTTCACTGGTGGAAAGGCTACATGGCAACATCTTTTTCCTGTTTTCTTTCAGACGCGAGAAGAACTGGTTTGAAATCAGGAGTTTCATGCTTGGGGAGAAATAAAGGTTGGGACCAGATTCTTTTCTTTTTGATGCAGTTTCTCAGTGAAGCCCCGGCTCTGAGAAGTCACTAGATTTGGGTTCCCATGAAAACTTGTCTTGTTTCATCCTCGTCCTAAAGCCTGTCTCAACAGTTCTAAAAACTCCCGAGGCGTCTCTCTTCTCTCTGTCCTCAGTTTGGGTGAAGGCCGCCTGGGACCTCTGTAAAGACAGGAGGGGGCGCTGGATCTCAAACAGCTGGGAGCCTCCACAATCGCCTGTTCTCCCCATGACTCAGTTTCCTCATCCGTACACAACGGGCAGCGTCCTGGGCCCAGTGGGAAGTGACCTGGATGACCTCATTAGGGTCTGAGGAGCACTTTAAAGAGATAATTGGCCATTACTCTAATGGGAACAATGATGATGATCTTATTTCCTTTATTGTTTACTCAGCCCCAGCAGTTTACAACTGAGGCCAACAGGTGGTTGTGGTCGCGTTAATCTTTAATCCATTAGCCACGATCGATTCGATGACATTCCTGGGTTTATAGGTAGTCGTTATATTGCTTTTTATTTGTTGTATATTTTGTGAATTAATTAAGGGCCGCATCATACCTCATCTGAAAATGCCTGTTGCAAAGGCAGTCTTGATGCATGTGCATGCGCTCTTAGTCAAAATGACCCTTCAGAGTTCCTTAAATCATTCGTAAAGCACTGTATATGGGATTATGTGTGTATAACACTGTATAGTAATAAACATAGAGAGACATAACAAAAACAGTAAGGGGCAGATTGGAATAAATCCTATTGCTTTGGACATCAGATGAAGCACCTGGCTCGTGTTGAGAAGGACATGTTTTATGAATATTTTGTACCTTTAAACCCTAGAATCCTGCTCCTCAAGGCAAGATGCTCAGAGGTGCCCCACCCTATTTACATCTCTCATGTTAAAATAGAATTTGAATAAGTTAAATGCTCTTGTAATGTGACCTCCAGGGTGACTATTTTTTCCCACGGGCTCATCTGTGAGTATTGGGTTATTTTAACTCCGAATAAATGAATAGACCCACATCTCATTTGTCTCAAATGAGCAGCCAGTCAGTCCCTCAGTGTTTGGTGGACACTCTCCATGTCTCACTGGGCTGTAATTGGCCTTTCTGTCCTCGAGCATTTAGGAACCCTGCAGAGGCTCTGGCTGGCTTGACGTCAGGCCTCCCTTGAGCTTCCAGTCATCCTCAGAGGATCCCTAAACGAAGGTCCCCAGCCAAGCCGCAGGGACTCAGTCCTTGTCCTGCCCTTCCTGGGCTTCTCCTGGCCTGAGAAATGGGGCCCAATTGGGTTTGTCCTGCCCAGAAACAAGACCCTGGTTTATCACGTTGGTTTAGCGCATGGAAATTTCAGGTGTACCTCGTTAGATTTCGTCTTCTCTATAGACTGCATGGAGTTCGCCACCAAAAGTCTAGTTTCCATCCACCACCATACACATGTGCCCCTTTTTTCATTTCTTATAACGATTGGTTTATTTTTTGTTATTGTTTTTGATTCTATGGATTCTTTTTATCATTGATAATTAGCTTTCATGATGATGATTCTTTCCATTTTTACCAGCCTGGATTATTTACTGTCATACAGGAGTGTGACATAAAGGAATGATTATTAATTGTCCCTGACAATGTAAGTATCAACTCAAATGATGGCAATGATCACATCACCAGTCTTATCTTTCCTGTTCATGTGCAGCGGGGAAGTTACACATTTATTCATTCCTTTATCTGAATTTGTTTTCCTCAAATCGCAAAACAAGGGGCATCAAGTTGTGACATGTCTCATTTGGCTCTGCTCAGACTTTTTAAGAGGACACAGTTGCCAAGAGTAGGGGCTGGTGTCACCCGCTCTGTGCCCTGGCTTTCTCCCCGTGTAGCATGTGGGTGATTACCGTCTGTATTTCACGGGCCTGTTAGGAGGCTTAAATGGGACCCTGTAAAGCTCTTAGTACAAAATGGTTCACAAGTGATGCCCATGGTTAGACAAGAGGTGATACTTGGGCCTCAGTTTCTTCATTAATAAAATGGATGTGTTAGGGCCTGCCCTGTGGCTGAGTGGTCAATTCGAAGGGCTGGGCTTCGGCAGCCTGGGTTTTCGCTGGTTTGGATCCCGGGCACGGACATGGCACTGCTCATCAGGCCATGCTGAAGCAGCGTCCCACATAGCACAGCCAGGAGGACCTGCAGCTTGAATATACAACTATGTCCTGGAGGGCTTTGAGGAGAAGAAGAAAAAAAAAGCACAAAAAAAGATTGGCAACAGATGTTAGTTCAGGTGCCAAAAAGAAATAAAATGGAAGTGCTGACCCTCCCTGCCTGAATCCTGTGGGGATTTGGGGCTACCGAGTGGCGGGTAAAGTGTCCAGCGTTTGGTCAGTGCTGCCTCACTGCTGACTCCCGTCTCCTTCCCACTTGTTCACCTTGAACCCCAGGGAGCTTCTGTGAGAGGGAAAGCATAGCTTAGCCTGGCCCAGGGCGGAGGCCCAGCCCCACGAGGAGCCCTGAAACCTCAACCTGGCCAACAGAGCCAGGAATGGAGCCATGAACACGGGGCCCATCCCCTTAGGAGCAGAGAAGGCAGCCGGGTTCTTTCTAAGCTTTCTGCTGGGGACTCACATTTTGTTAGCATGGAGATAAATAACGCCAGATAAGAGGCCTCTGGTTTTACATCTGGGGCTGTAGGAACGTCCTCTGGGAGAGGAGGCAGGACGTTTCTTGCCAGGGCGAATCCCAGCCCGGGAGGAGGCAGGCGGCGCCGCCTGCGGCTTCCTGGCTCAGTGGGGAGCAAGTTTTGACAACAGCAATGCTAATTGATTAAATGTTCTCATCAGAGATTACAGTGCAGAGAGCGATCACATTTTTATTTCTGCAGAGTGGGGAGGGGCTTCCCTTCCTTTAATAGCTCCGTTTATCCGTGTATATTGTAACCCAATGTACAAGGGGCCCTGATTCGTTATTCCTGGACCCTCAGGCTCAGTCACTCTCATCTTAGATAACATGTTTACTATAAACTACTTGGTGCAATTGCCTTTGGTTTTCTGGGTTTGGTCGGAATTTGATCCTGCAGTGGACAGAGCACCGGACTTCAGAGTTGTAGGATTGAACCCTGGTCCTGCCACGTAGCCGGTGTGTGGGTTTGGGAAGGCACTTGCATTCTCTGCGTGGGTCTCGCTTTTCTTATCCGTAAAATGGGGACTCGATATACCTATTTCTTAAAAAACTACAGTGCAGGGGCCGGCCCCATGGCCTAGTGGTTAAGTTCGTACACTCTGCTTCGGTGGCCCAGGGTTTTGCTGGTTGGGATCCTGGGTGGGGACCTAGCACCGCTCATCAAGCCATGCTGAGGCAGCGTCCCACATGCCACAACTAGAATGACTCACGACTAAAATATACAACTATGTACTGGGGGGCTTTGGGGAGAAGAAGGAAAAAATGTATACAGAGAGCAGGTTAAAAAAAAAGCCATAAGCTTTTCCTTAAAAAACAAGCAAACAGGGGCCCGCCCAGTGGCACAGCGGTTAAGTTTGCATGTTCTGCTTCAGCTTCTCTGGTTCAGATCCTGTGTGCGGACCTATGCACTGCTTATCAAGCCATGCTGTGGTAGGTGTCCCACATAGAAAGTGGAGGAAGATGGGCACAGATGTTAGCTCAGGGACAGTCTTCCTCAGCAAAAAGAGGAGGATTGGCAGCGGATGTTAGCTCATGGCTCATCTGCCTCAAAAAAACCTCCAAACAAACAAATAAAAGCCTTTGACAAAAGACACTGTTAAGGGGCCGGCCCCATGGCTGAGTGATTAAAGTTCTGTGTGCTCCGTTTGGCGGCCAGGGTTTGCAGGTTTGGATCCCGAGTGCAGATCTGCTCCACTCATCAGCCATGCTGTGAAGGCATCCCACATACAAAGTAGAGGAAGATTGGCACAGATGTTAGCTCAGGGCTAATCTTCCTCAAACAAAAAAAAAAAAAAAAAAGAGAGAGAGAATTGGCAATGGATGTTAGCTCAGGGTGAAACTTCCTCTCCAAAAAAAGAGACCAATACACTGTGAAGACAATGAAAAGGCAGCCAGAGCCTAGGAGAAAATAGTTGCAATACATATATTTGACATAGTATTTGTAATCAGAATATATAAAGAATTTTTTCAACTCAATAATAAGACATCAAATAGCCCAGTTAAAAAATGAGCAAAAGAGTTGGACACTTCACCAAAGAACTTATGCAAATGGTCAGTAAGCACAATACAAGATGCTCAACACTATTAATCATCAGAGAATTGCAAATTAAAACCATAGTGAGATACCACTCCACACCCATTAGAAGGGCTAAAATCAAAAACACCAACAACGCTTCTGCTGGCTAGGGCAGGAAGCAGTGGGAACCCACACATGGCACTCGGAAATGTATGGGGGCCGGCCCAGTGGCACAGCGGTTAAGTGCACATGTTCCGCTTTGGCAGCCCCGGGTTCATTGGTTTGGATCCCGGGAGCACTCATGGCACCGTTTGTCAAGCCATGCTGTGGCAGGCGTCCCACATATAAAGTAGATGAAGATGGGCACGGATGTTAGCTGAGGGCCAGTCTTCCTCAGCAAAAAGAGGAGGATTGGCAGCAGATGTTAGCTCAGGGCTAATCTTCCTAAAAAAAAAAAAAAAAGGAAATGTATAATGGTACAAACCTGAGAAAAGCAGTTTGGCAGTTTTTTAAAAATAAAATTAAACATGTATCTATTATATGACACAGCAATTCTACTCTCTACTCCTAAGTATTTATTCGGGAAAAAAATGAAAATGTGCACATGAATCTTGACAGCAGCTTTATTCCTAATAGCCAAAGACTGGAAACAACCCGAATGGCCATCAGAAGGTGAGTGGATAAGTTGTGGTACACCCATACAATGGGATACGTCTCAGCCAGAAAGAGGAATGAACGAGTGATACAGGCGACAACATGGATGAATCTCAAAAACACTACGGCGAGCAAAAGAAGCCACATACAAAAGAGTACAGACCATACGGTTTCATTTATATGAAGTTCTAGAAGAGGCAAAGTGAATGTATGGTGAAAGAAACAACATCAGTGGTTCTCTCTTGGGAGGTGGCAGGGAGAGTCTGGAAAGGAGCTGAAGGAACTTTCTGGGAAGATGTTCTCTATACTGTCTTGGTGGTGGTCTCAGGATGGTGTACAAATTAAATGAAAAACCCATTGAGCTATATCCTGAAGATCTATGCATTTTATGTACATGAATTGTACCCCAATAAAGTAATGTCAAAACATCATCAGACATATTATCTCCTTGTTGAAAAGAGGGAAGCAGATCAATTACAATTCAACTCAAGCTGGCTGCCCAGGAAGTTCTTTCTCCTAAACTGAGCCCTGGGCAGAGTCAGTATTCAAAAATATGCGTCTCCTCAGCCAGAGTGGCTACAGTGAAAAAGACGGACAATGAGGAGCAGTGGTACTCTCACACACTGCTGGTGGGGGTGTAGATGGTAAAACCCCTCTGGAAAATTGTTTAACAATATCTGCTAAAGTTAAACACTTGCACACCTTGTGACCTAGTAATTCCATCCTGGATATACACCCAAGAGAAATGAGTCCACATGTCCTTTAAAAGACAGAGGCAAGAACACATACAGCGGCACTCTTTGTAATAGCTCCGGCCTCGAAACTATCCAAATGGAAGTTGCAGTGGAAGGCCTAAGTGGATTGTGGTATAGTCATACATTGGAATACTATACAGCAATGAGAATGAACAAAATGCAACTACACACAACATAACATTGAGCAGAAGAAGCCAGACTCAAAAGAGTACACACTGCAGGACTCCGTTTACATAAAGCTCAAAAACAGGCAAAACCAGCCTATGGCAAAAGAAATCAGAGCAGTGGTTGCTTTTAGTGTGCAAGGGCCTGGAATTGACTGAGAAGGAGCACAAAGGATTATTCTGGGGTAATGGAACATTCTAGATCTTGATTGTGTTGGTGAGTCCCACTGGGGTATGCGTTTATCAAACTCCTCAAACTGTATGCTTAAAATGAGTGTGTTTTATTGTATGTAATGTTGACTCCTATAAAGTTTACTTTAAAAAAATACCCATTTTGCAGGTTGATTGGAAACTAACTAGCACGTGCCTCTTAAATATTATTTCTATCATTAGAGAAAAACACATAGAAAGTTACTGAAAAGATGTTAGTTGATGAACTGGTAAATGTTCCTCTTCCCTAAATTGGTGACGTAGGGACAAATTTGATGCTGGTTCTGAGAACTTGACAAAAGGAGCCATGGAGGCTGGGGTGGGGAGAAGTTTGAGACGGGTGCCACAGGGAGGGGACCGGTCCCCCCCCCCCCCCAAATCAGGCTCCCCTTTCTTCCTGGGGGCCCACAGCAAGGTATTTTGAGGTTGGATTTCAAATAACTATCATGTTGTGGGATCTGGTCATGTTTTCCATCCTCTTAAAAACATATTTGGTCGTATGTTTTTGTCCGTTTGATAGTTTTTCATTATAAAAATGGTATATGCTCTTTCGCAAGCATTTGGAAAACAGAGAAGTAGAAAGAAAAAAGTCACCTCGATTCCTGCTTTTCAAAAACAACCACAGTTAGAGTTGAGTGATTGCTTTCTAATCTTATCTGAGTGTAGATATATTCTTGCTATGGTCGGGCTCACACTATGACATACACACTTTTCACACCTTTATAAACTCTCTGCCAGTGCCGATTTAAGGCTTTATACATACAGAGCATGCCCGGTCTCATTAACCATTCCTTCCTGTTGTCCATTTTTCATCATTATGAGTAACTTTGTAGTGGTTATTATCATTCAGAAAGATTTTTTCCCAGAGATTAGTACAATTTCCTCAGGATAGAGTCCTAAAAAAGGAATTACTACACTATAGGAATGCTTTTAAGGCCCTTGATACATAATGCCAACTTGTTCACCAAAAAGTGGGCACTGCAGTATGTCACCAGCAGCAGCACGTGAGTTCCAGTTTCATCACACTGCCAGGACTAAGTTTTAGTTTTTAAAAATATTTGGTACTTGGATAGGCAGATATGACCTTTCCTTTCTGGTTATATTCTGTGATTCTTTGAGACAGTGACTATTTTCCCGTATGTTAGTCCATCAGTTGTATTCTCCTTTTGGTAATTGCAGTCATTGACCTTCCCCATTTATCATCTGGCATCTCAGATTCTCCTTTTGTAGGAAGGTTACTGAGCCCAAGGTGGGTGAATGACTGTACCGCATTCTCGACCTCTCTGTGCTTACTGAGATGAATCAGGTGTTCCGCCCCAGGCCCCAAGGTGCTGATTCCCAAACTTCATTGTGCATGAGATTCACTCGAGAGCTTGTTTAACTGGAAGATGGCCGGCCCTACCTCCTGAGATTCTGAGTTAGCAGGACTATGGGGGGCTCTAGGAGTCTGCATTTTTAAGTATGCCAGAGGATTTTGATGCTGGTGGTCCACAGAACCAGCTCCAAAGTGAAAAACCCTGCCCCAGAGAGAGGGCTGGTTATCACTGACATTATTTTCACGTGGGCATGATCAGGGTGGGCTGTGAGGAATGAAAGGACTCAGTTTCATCAGAGATTGCCCGGCGTACTGTAGACACTCAATTCAGGCTTATTTCCTTGGTTGATGCTTCTTAATTCTAGGCATTCAGTAGGTGCACATTAACTATTATTTCTGCTTGGTAATTAGGGTCTAGGCATACAGGAGACACACAGTAAAGACTTGCCACTTTGGAGAAGGACAGGTGCCAGCCATACAACAGGTATTCAGTAAATGTGTGTGACAAGGAGTCACTTTGGCCAGGAGGTAGCAGTGACTGGTTTTTATGCAGTCCAAACACTATTTGAGGGAGAATGGGGTCACTGGAAGGCTTTTGGGTGCCTGGTCTGGAAGGCCGAAGGAAGAGGGTTAAAGGATCAACATACTTACGTTCCAGACTCCACCAGAAGAACTGGCGGATCCTGTGAACAGGGCTGTCTCCCCAGACCCTCAGGCTTGCGTCTGTCATGTGACTCACCCTTTTCTGTGGGCTTGATATCAAGACTTGGGCCGTTTTAGAAGCTCATGTGCCTCTGGCAGCAGACCTGGAAGGGTCCGATACCTGGCTAATCCTAGCCGACCACCCCCTGCCCATGGGTTCCCCCCTTTCTTTCTTCTGACTCCATCCTTCTATAGCTTCTGAAGCTGAGGTCTTCCCGAAGATCCGTAGAGAGAAACGCTAACTCTCTTCTCCTACTGACCCTTCCCAAGCCTTTTAGAAGCCTGCAGAGGTGGAGGTCTTCCTCTCAACTATGAGAACCCTTCTTCTGAGGTGCTAATTTTTGAACAGAAGAGCAGGAGTGACCCCCTGATTTTCATGGATTGAATGTCATTTGGTATTTTCAGGATACTCCTTATGTTTGCATGGTGAACACTGTTCACAAACCTCCTGGTCCAGCCAGGCTGCAAAATTCCACGGTCAGCCCTGTAAGCCCCCTGAAACCCAGTACTCCACGAGTGCTCATGGCAACGCTTCCTTATGAAACGGGAGTGGTTACTGAGCCCTTCGTTCAGGGAGGGGTTTGGGAGCTTGTGTGCGTGCGAGCACATAAGGTACACTCTTCTGATTACAAGTAGCATCCTTGTGTGTCAGCTGACTATACCGCCTGCAGCTAGACTCAGAGATTGTCACAGATATGGGAAAGAATAAAGGCTGAAAGCTTTGGAGGGAGGGGGGCAGGGACTAGGGAGGAAGGGAGGAAAGAAACTATGGAATCCTTAGCAGCCAATAAAAACGATGCCGTGGAAGAACACAGAGTGACATAGGGAGATGTCCACATGCCATTTGTAATTGAAAAATGCAAGTTACGGCAGGGCAAGCTCATTATTTCAGTAAAATATATAAACCCAGGAAAAAGTCTGGAAAGATATTTGTCAAAATATTAACAGTGGCAATCAATAGTGGAATTACGGAAGATTTTTATTACCTTCTTTTTATTTTTCTATGCTTTCAAAAGTTAGTACAATAGGGGGCCGGACCGGTGGCACAGCGGTTAAGTGCGCACGTTCCGCTTCGGCGGCCCTGGGTTCATAGTTCGGATCCCGGGTGCGGACATGGCAACGCTTGGCAAGCCATGCTGTGGCAGGCGTCCTACATATAAAGTAGAGGAAGATGGGCATGGATGTTAGCTCAGGGTCAGCCTTCCTCAGCAAAAAGAGGAGGATTGGCAGCAATTAGCTCAGGGCTAATATTCCTTAAAAAAAAAAAAAGTGCAATAAATATATTGTACTTTTCCCCATACATCCAAAGTGTATACCCAAAGAGTGTTAAATGAAAGATAGTTTTCCTCCCTTCACAACCACCATTCCTATTCTCCAGAGCTAAATATGCTTGACAGTTTTTTCTGTGTTATCTTCAAAAAATTCAAAGCATAATAAAAACGGATACCTTATGTGTGTGTGTTAACACAATAGTATCATGCTACACACACTTATTTGGAGCTTCATGCTGCCTGATTCTTTTTAATGGCTACACTGAACTCCGTGGCATGGATATGTCTTTATTTAAGTAGTCGCCTCCGAGTGGTCTCTTAGGCAATTGATAGTGTTCTTTTCCTGTTAACAAGTGTCATACTGTGATTTAAAGAATAACGAAAAAGAAGGAATGCAGGAAAGCAGAATGGTAGGTAGTCAGGGACTGGATTACTAGGGAGAGATATTGAGATACAGAGCAGAGAATGGCGAAAGGCACAAACAGCCAACTGATTAACAAAACTCAACCAACCAACACTCCTTGATGAGCTCCTGCCTGGCCCTGTGTCCTAGCCCTCCGGGCGCCCATCCTGAGGGAATGAGGATGTTCTTAATAACTGCCAACCCATACACCCCTCGAAGGAACAGTTCAATGACATTTCCACAATTTCCTCTTTGAATCCAGGACACACAACTCTTCATCTTTTGGCTTGCAGATATACGCCACCTTCTTACAGAAGTGTTGGGTGTATGGATCTGCTGTTTAGGAGAGAGATAAATGCTCTAGTGGATATCACAGACCTGCAAACCTAGGAGCTAATGTAGAGTCATCTCTTGAACATAGAGTGACACACAGAGGGGAGCGGGCCTGACTCTGCCTGGAAGTTCAGAACAGGTTTCACAGAGGAAGGCACAGTGGAGTTGAGTCTTGAAGGATGAATAGGAGTTTTCCAGGCAAAGACTAGGGGAAGGAAATTTTAAGTATATGGAACAGCCTGGGCAAAGGCGCAAACATTTTAAAGTAAGGTTTGTTTATTTAAGCAATGGTGAGTCAACTGGTATGGCTGAAATATAGGGAAGTGGCTAGAATAGTCTAGAAAGACAGGTTGGGCCAGGTTGTGAACGTCCTTGAATGCCAGGTTAAGGAGATTTGGTTTTTTAATCTGAGGGAAATGAGGAGCCATGGAAGGTGTAAAGCAGGGAGGTGACAGAATCAGATTTGCCCTGTAGAGACGATCACATTGACAGACAGATTGACGGGACATGGAGAGAGTTTGGAAGCAGGAAGACAGATTAAGCCAAGGCAAAGAGTGCTGGGAGTTTTATTTTGTTTGTTCCTTGGTGATCCTTGTCCTCAGGAGAAGAGCTAGTATCCTGGCAAGGATATTCTATTTTCAGGCATTTTTCTTATAACCAAACTCCTATATGGGGTATGTACATGAGTACTCTTTGGAACCTTGCCTATATTGGATGAAACCATATGAAATTGATATTTTTATGGGTCAAAAATGGTCAAACACTGATAATTTCAAATGCTTCAATTTAATAGTAGCAAAAATTGGCCATGACCTGCGGGGATCAACAGCGAGCTGATCGCTGTGGGCTCCATATGGATGAGCAGCTTCACGGGAGGTGCACGGGCTCTACTGTTATCGCCAAGACATATTAAGGACTTGCTGTGTTTTAAAGGCATGATAATAGTATTACGTGTACACTTTAAAAAGAATCTTTATTTTTAAGATGTAGAACCTGAACTATTTGGAGTTCAAATAGTTGCCTCAAAATAGTCTGGGGCAGGGAGTGGGTGGAGGTATAAACAAGATGGGCCAGGAATAGGTGTTTGTTGAAGCTCGCCCATGGACACATGGGAATTCGCATTGTTACCCTGTCTACTTTTGCACAGGTTTGACAAATACTAACACTTTTTTTTTTTCTGCTTTATCTCCCCAAATTCCCCCAGTACATAGCTGTATATCTTAGCTGCAGGTCCTTCCAGTTGTGACATGTGGGACGCCACCTCAACGTGGCCTGACGAGCGGTGCCGTGGATCCAAACCGGCGCAACCCTGGGCCGTCGCAGTGGAGTGCGCAAACTTAACCACTCGGCCATGGGGCCGGCCCCTAACACGTTTTTGAAAATGCAAGAGGCGAGCAGTTTTTAAAGAATGCTGCCATTTGTGTAAAAAAAGGGGATATATGTATGTATAGATGCTGGTATAGACACAGCATATTTTTGGAAGGAAGGTCGGGAGAGAGGGGGAGCTGTACTTTTATACTTAAAAAAAAAAAGCCTTAGGACATACAACTAGAATATATAACTATGTACTGGGGCTTTGGGGAGGAGGAAAAAAAGCCTATGCGTGCGTGATTTTTAAAAAGCAAAATAAAAGCGCAGTGTAAGCGCAACCCCAAACAAAGACCTGCGCTCTGTGACGTGCTTGCAGTGCGGGTTGGCCTCAGTTTCCTGATCCAGAGACTGCGGGAGCTGGTTCCTCCCTGCCCAGTGTGCTTGGAATAGGACTGGAAATCCCGTAATGAATGCAAATTGCCTAGCCCGGGGCCTGGGGCATGGGGGGTTCTCGGTCATAGTGATAATGATGGTGAAACTGCCAAGTGTGCACCATGAAATTGTGTACAGGAAAGACAGTCCCACGGGGCCATGGGAAAGAACACGCTCTGAGGTGTCCAGGTGTGACGTCCATTTCATCCTCACCATGTCCTCGCTCCAGCACGTTAGGCAGAGAGCCTGGATTTCTGCCCGAGCTGTCCACATTAATCAGATTCACCAGATAATTGCTCCCCTCCACCATCACTTCGAATGCGTGGACGACCCTCGAATCCCAGGCCCCTTCCTCCCGGGAGGAAGCTGAGAGCTGACTCAGGCATTTTCTCGAGAGCTAATTTCTAGGGTGAGCTGAGGCAGGCCTTTGCGAGGGCAACAGAGGACTCTGTCGGCTCACATTTCATAAAACCCTTCCACGGTGACGTTCAGGACGAGCACAAACAGTCAACCCATGCATGAATTCCAGCACGGGGGAGGTTGGATTTGCCTTCAGCAGACTGCTTAGGATGCCTGGGCGCCTCTGGGGTTGTTTGTCTGGTACCCTGACATACACAAAGCCTGACCTTTGGCCCGCTTTCTCACCAATAAACTCCAGCCCCATTAGGGTGCCCGCCTTGCCTCAGTCCCGCCATGAGCTTCCTCCAGGCCTCAGGAGGTTAAGGGGGATCAAGCTAGGAACATGGTTCTGAGTCTGACAAAGTCGACGCCTCTAGCAGCTAACAGTGAGCCTCAGATGCCTTAGGCAGCTGCAGGTGAGAGATTATTTCCTCCATTTTATTTGTTTTTTTCTTAGAAAGGGGAATTGAAAATCAGAGTCACTCACCAGGTGACTGCCACCGTCAGCAGCTCAGTGGCAGGAATGGAGATTGAGCAAGCTGTTCGGCTTCCGGAACAGACACTGAGAAGGTGGGAGATGGGCTCACTCGGCCCGGATTGGCCCAACGTGAGCCCTTGTGCCGGGCTAGGAAGGAGCCCAAGCTTCCAGGGGAAGGGCTAGAATTCTCGCCCCTGGTAATTATATATATAATATTACATATTGCATTATAGATTCTCTATATATGTAATTATAATATGTTCTCTGATTGGACAGGCCTGAGTCACTCTTGCAACCCAAAGCGGTGGACTGCAGGTGGACAAGAGTGTTCAAAAGGAAAATCAAGGTGCTGTGACCAGAAAGGAGAACAAGGCTGGGTGTGCCCACCTGAGTGATGCCCACAGTTGTCTGTCCCCGGGGAGGACGTGGAGAGGCACAGACAAGAAGAGATTGGTTCAGACTCTTTTGACTACACCAGTCGGTCTCTAGTCACGGTAATAGTAATAATAATGACCATGATAATAATAATATTGTCCTTAGGTTGTTATGAGGGATGCGTCCCAGCACGTGGCACATGGTAGATGCGCATGAAAAGTTGCTGTATTGGATCGAGTAACAATTCTCATTAACCGAAGGAGTCATGGCAACAGTACCAAATTCTGCTCTGGCAAATCTAATATAAAGGGATATTTTTTTCTCTTTTGGCATTAGAGTGGAAAATCAATCTCTCTCAAGATTCAGGGTAACATAGGAGGCCAGGAGGTGGGGGAGACGGGAGGAGATTTACTTTCACACGTTCCCTAGGTTTTTTATGCCAGAAGTCCCATCTCCAGCAAAGACTCCCACGGGTGCCCCGTGGAGGCTGCCCGCTCGTTCCTGGATGGCAGCAACAGCAGCACAAACAAATTTCTTAAAAATGATTTCTTTGCTTGCTGCAAGTTGAGCTCAAAAACTTTGCCTGGATTAAACTAATCTTTGATCCAGATTTAATGAAGGCACAAATACAGACATATGCCATTTGGATTTGAGATACACTCAGAAAGTGTCAGCAAAGCAATTTGCTAAGACTAATGAATGGCTTTTGGCAAACGGGTTGGAAGCCAGTGTCAGAAAGAGCTCAGTTAGAGGCAGGGTAGAGGCCTGGCTGGGAGAGGCTCCGGCTTCCTACGCTGCGTTCAGCTGTCGGCCCGTCTCCATTGCCAGACAGCGGTGTGGGTGATGGGGGCTGGGTGGAAGCCTGCACAGGGTCCAGGGTGCTGTGTGGACACTCAGGAGGGGCTGAGAGTCAGCTGGGTAATGAGGGAAATATCACAGGGGGCTGGACAGATGAGGCGGCTCTAAAGGAGGCTGAGGAGTCCAGGCAAAAAGGAAGTGGCAGGTAGATGGTCTCAGGGCGCTGGCTGCCTGGGGACAGAGTGGGAGGAAGACTTCCTCACCTCTCTCTAGCATTTTGTGTCTTAAACTTTGGATGATATGCATGCAAATGACTTCATAAATACACATTACAAATACACAAAATACACCACTTGTATATATGTGTATGTGGCAATGGATTCTATTTATATACACATGTATGTGATTATTTAAAAAGTGAACTGGAAGGCTGGTTTTTGCTTCTTGGGGGGAAAGAAGAGATTGAAATGGGTGGTAGATGGTTAAGGGGAATTTAGTTTTATCTGGAATGATTTATTTCTTTTAAGAAAAAGACTGGAAGCAAATACAAAAGGTTATGGAGTATGGGATGTTTCCATATTATTCTTCATGGTTTTACTGTACTTTTTTTTTTCTTTTTTCTGCTTTATCTCCCCAAACCCCCCCTGTACACAGTTGTATATCTTAGTTGCAGGTCCTTCTAGTTGTAGGATGTGGGACGCCGCCTCAATGTGGCCTGATGAGTGGTGCCATGTCCACACCCAGGATCCGAACCCTGGGCTTCTGCAGCGGAGGGTGTGAACTTAACCACTCGGCCACAGAGACGGCCCCGGTTTTACTGTACTTTTAAACATCTTCCAAGACAAAGCCGGGACTGCCTGAGCACAGGGCTGGCACATCTGGGGAACCGCAAGAGACCATTCAGTGTGGAGTTCAGGTTCTGATGGGGAGATGGGCGGGGTTGGAGAACCGTGGGACCCAGGCTAGACACACAGGCAGGAGTCTCAATGCAGCTTCAACGCCCACGGACTCCCAACCCCCAGGTCTTACGATGCTCCTGGGCTTGAGTACACAGATCCACGAGGAAGGAGCTTGGCCTTTAGCAGAGGGAAGATGATTTCTCTGGGGAGGGGTGGATTGGAAGGGAGAGGTATGTGGGGCTGTGATGAGGAAGTCGTGACAGTGGTCCAAGCTGGAGATGTGGAGCCGAGAGCTGTGGCAGCTGCACCAGGAGCAGAAAAGAAGAATCTTCCCACTTTTTTTTTTTTTTAAAGATTGGCTCCTGAGCTAACGTCTGTTGCCAACCAACCTTTTTTTTTTCTTCTTCTTCTTCTTCTTCTCCCCAAAGCCCCCCCCAGTACATAGTTGTAAATTCTAGTTGTGAGTGCCTCTGGTTGTGCTACGTGGGATGCCGCCTCAGCATGGCCTGATGAGAGGTGCCATGTCTGTGCCTAGGATCCAAACTGGGGAAACCCCGCTCCACCAAAGTGGAGCACAAGAACTTAACCATAAAGGCGTGGGGGCCATCCCCAGAAGAATCCCTCTTGAATCTTCCTGAGGCCCCATGCACTCAGTGACCCTGGAGGCAGGGAAGGGGGAGGTGAGAAGAGATTTGAGAGGTCAGTGGGGATGCAGTCACTGTGAGCAAAAAAGCCAGAAAATACCTACCAAGTAGGGAGCACATCCATTGCCCAGATCTTGGAGGCGGCTCCACCAGGTTCCAGGCCTCTGCACCCAAATCAGATTCAGAGCAGGTGAGGGAAGAGTGTGGTGGGGGCTTGTCACTTCTGCCCACTCCAGATTTTCCTTTGCAGTTTCTTCTCAGCAAGGAGCCTTTGTCCCCCACCCTGGGCTGGCATTCCAGGCTCAAGTAAATGGAACACTTCACACCCACTCGGCCAGGTCCATTTATTTCGATTACTCTCATACCTTTGTCAAAAAATGGTGCCAAGGTGTATAAACAGACCAATTTCTGGGATTGTTTCAATCTAATCATATTAAATTATTTGCTCTCTTGGCCTTGAGGTGGTTCCAAGGGAAAGTGATTGAAGTTGGGTCCAAAAATAGCTACCTTTGATTTCCATTCCTGGTGCTAACGTGGGTGAACTTCTTAGAGCTTCTGGTGTTGACGTCAGTGATTCGGGGATGGTCTGAGTCAGGGGCTGGGAGGCGGATGAGGTGGGCACCACCTCTGCTATTTTCCTCCCGAAGCCCCAAGACGGGAAGAGACATTTAAAGAAGGCTTTTAGCAGTGATGGCTTCATGCGCCAGCTACTCCTACAAAGGGAGCATAAATCAATGTCGGGATCATGAGTTTATTGGGAAGAAAAGGATTGTGATCAAGTCTAATAGGGGAGAAAGAGGCCAGAGAGGAGAAATAATGCCTAAAAGCTGACACGCTTTGATCACAGACCCCAGAGGACAGCACACCTAAGTTAGAAGATGCCATGGATGGGAAGAAGCAGAGTGTGGCAGGACGCCAAGGATTTGGAGTAAAGCAGATGTAGGTTCAAATCTCGGCAGCTACCTATTTAAGTGACCTTCAGTAAGTTTCTGAATCTCCCCAAAGCTCAGTTCTCTTTCCTGGAAAACACGGGTGATAGGAATTATGCAGGGTTGTTGTCCTTTACGGATGTGCGTAGAGTGCCTAGCTCTGGGTCCAGTTTGCAGAAGGCAGGCATTTAAATGAATGTGTTCCCCTTCCTGGCCACGACAACACAGCTGCCTTGCAGCACTTTGGGTCCTGGGGCCTTTCACAGTGTTTTGCCCAATATAGGTGTTTATTAAATGTTTGCAGGTTGATTAGAGGGCAATTCTCAATTCACCTTACGTTTACATAGTTCTGGTCTTTGGGAAATATCAGTCAGGGCAAGACAGTCCCTCCAGCACTGGTTCTAAGTAAGAGTTGTAAGACTTGCATTGAGTCAAGTGCAGTGGAGTAGAGAATATGTTAGTTGGTGGGGTCTGATGGAAACATAGCTGGTGCCCTTAGCCGGGGAGCTCCATCCTGATGCTGTTGACAGTGCTCAGCCCGTCACTATGTCTCCACCAGCTCTGGGAGAAGAATGAGCTTTGGTCGTATTCCTGCCTGGCAGCCCCCAAGTTCCAGAAAGACTAGAAAGGAAGACGATATCACCCACAACCATGGGATTCAAAGGCAAATGTCTAGTCAGATCTGATCTCTCTTCTGATTTATCCAGAGGTCTCCTGGGCATCTCTGGCTGGTGAGCTCATCATCTTCTCTCCCCAGCATTTTCGTCTCACTAATTGGCCCCAACATCCATCTGATCACCTGGGGCAGAAGCATCCACGAGACCGACAAGTGCTTGTGGAGCACCCATTTCTAGGTATCAGGGATCCAGTAGAGAACAAGGCAGAACAAGAGCTTGTCCCTGTGGGACTCACATTCCAGGAGGAGAAACACAACTTCTACTTATTCTGCCTCCTAGATGTGCTTCATAGTAATTCTCTTCTTTCCATTTCTAATGCCATTATCAGAGTTCTGCTTTCCTGATCTGGACTATTGTAATCCTTCCTAGCTGGTCTTTGGGCTCCTCTTCCAATCTATCCTCCATACAGCTCTAAAATGATCTTCCTGGTATTCAAATCTGATGATATCACAGCCCAGTTTAAGATGGCCAATGCCTGCCTATTTACCGACGGAACCAAGTGTAAATTATCAATCCTTTACAATGATCAGAGATGGTGAAAACAGGTGGCCCAGGCCTACATCTTCCAACAGACAGATTTTGTTTGGTGTGCATAATGTTGGCCTAGAAGATATTTAAGATATGAATCAGTTCCCAATATTTACATATTGGAAGATGTTACCCAAAAGTTTGGATTTCCAGCTTCGTTTGAAAAAATTCTAAGATCTAGCAAAATTGGGCCAGCATTCCTGCATGGTAACAATTCGCTGGAGCTGATTAGCCTTGTCCACTGACACTGTGCTGGATATAGATGTTATTTACCACTTGACACCTGGTGCCCTTTGTTCATTTATGCTGCCCGTCTGGATCCTTGTAGGTATTGGAGTTGGTGACCCTAACCTAACCTAACCTAATTTCAACTTACTTTTTCAGCATCATCTCACCCAGTTCACTGTCTAGGTCCTGTTCTCCGTGAACCACTGTGTTCTTCTGCGCCTGAATGCCTTTACTTATGCTGTTCCCTCGGCCCCTTCTTCCTCGGCACTCGTGAATAACTCAGCTTCAAGGCTCACCTCTCCCCTGGAAGACTATCGTCCCCCGTCTTCTGTACATCTCCCTCCCAGGGCCCTGTGTTAATTTCTCCGACTGTAGTATAAGGATTTGTTTGACTTCCCTCCTAGACTGTGAGTCCTTTGAGGGTAGGAACATTGCTTTTCATTCATTCCACAAATGTGTCGAGTTCCTACAATGTGTAGGTCCCAGATGTTGGCACTGATGGTGAACAAGACAGGGTCCTTGTTGTCTTAGAGCTTATATTCTGGTGGGGGAATGTCACCAAGTAAACGGATAGATTTATTTCAGAGAGAGTTAAGGTCTGTAAATAACGTAAAACAGGAAGCTATGATAAATGATGACATAGGAATGGAGGAGGGGACTAATTTAGCAAGGGTGGTGAGGAAGACCGGCTGGAGGAAGGAACGTGTAACCAGAAGGAACCAGTCTGCTGGAAGGTCTGGATTTTGTAGTCCTGGCACAAACCAGGCATTAAGAAATATTTGTAGAATAAAGAAATGGATGTATGAACCATTTACCATACACACACACACACACACGAACATGCATGCACACACAGAAAGATAATAATTACATCATGTAATCACATAGTATAATGGGCTTGGCTAAATAAAATGAGATATCCCAGCTTCATGAACTGGGCTGTTATGAGTTCCAGATCCACACCCAGAAAACCAGATGGAGGGTCTATACTGACCTGTGAGTCAGGAAACCTGTAGCTGTGTACATTTAGGATTGCCTTTGGCTGCAAGTAACAGAAAAATTGACTACAAGTGGCTTAAATCATAAAGATATTTATTGTACACTTCACACTGGCATTCTTGACCTTTTTTACACTGTGGCAATCTGATATAATATATTGGTGACTCTATTTCAATATAATTAATATTCTTTGTATTTGTATGCATTTCATTTTAGCTTTTAATTTTTTTTTTTTCAGTATGAAGTTCTTAGGATCACAGGCCGAGGAATGTAGCAGCCTCTGGAAGCTGGACAAAGCAAGGAGCTATATTCTCTTCTAGAACCTTCAATAGTACAGTTCTGCTGACCCATTTTGGATTTCTGACCTCCAGAACTGTAAGATTTGTGTTATTTTAAGCCATTAAGTTTGTGATAATTTGTTACAGTATCAGTAGAAAACGGATACAAATTTTAGTCCTGGAAGTGGGGTTCTGCTGTAAAAATGTCTAAAAAAGTGGCTTTGGGACTGGGCAGTGGCAGAGGCTAAGAGAAGTTTTAGAAAAAGCCTAGATTGCCTTGGAAAGGCTGTGAGTAGAAATATGGACATTAAGAGGGACTCAGAAGGAAGTGAAGAGCGTGGTAGAGAAAAACTAGATTGTCTTAGGAATATTTAGATCATCATAAACAGATAGTTGGTAGAAATGTAGATGATAAAGGCACTTTGGGTGAGGTCTCAGGGAGAAATGAGAAACATATTACTGGAAACTAGAGGAAAGGGGAGTCTTGTCATTTAGTGGCAGAAAGCTTAGAATTGCATCCTACATTTCTGTGGAAAGCCGAACGAGCAAGTGATGAATTTGGATATTTAGCTGAGGAGATTTCCTTGTAAAGTGTTGAAGGCGTGTCTTGGTTTCTCCTTGCTGCTTATAGTAAAATGTGAGAGGAAACAGATAGATTAAGGGAAGAACTGTTAAGCAAAAAAGAAACCAAGACTTGATGATTTGGGAAATTCTCAGCTTATCTAGATGCCAAAAGACACTGCCAAAGATGCTAAAATTAGATTTGCTGTGGGGGCTGGCCCCATGGCCGAGTGGTTAAGTTCGGGCGCTCCGCTGCAGGCGGCCCAGTGTTTCGTTGGTTCGAATCCTGGTCGCGGACATGGCACTGCTCATCAAACCACGCTGAGGCAGCGTCCCACATGCCACAACTAGAAGAACCCACAACGAAGAATACACAACTATGTACCGGGGGGCTTTGGGGAGAAAAAGGAAAAAAATAAAAAAAGCTTTAAAAAAAAAAAAAATTAGATTTGCTGTCAGGAAAACATGCTCTGAAGAGAAAGCCAAGGATATGTCCAGCCTTTTGCTAGTGCCTCTGAAGTATCAAACTATCAGCATATACAGTCGTACAGAGAGGTCTTTGAAAAGAATAAGTGTGTGACTCATGGACCCCCTGAACTATCACAGCAGAAGCCAGGAATAAAGATCAAATTATCCAAGAAGGATCTTTGAAGGAGCCTCTTGTCTAATGGAGTAAGTCCCTGTGAAATACACAGGAGACCCACAGGGGTCTTGAAAATTTTATATCAGCAGAAACACTGCCATCTCGGACTGACAGTGCAAGGATGAAATGAAAGAAGGCTGTCAGACTCCCAAAATTCTAGAGGCAGGATATAGTCTGATAAAACTGCTCAGTTGTAAATACTTGTCACTCTTCAAGAAAAAGGAAAAGTAATTCTGAAAGCAGAATCACAAAGTTCAGAGGGCAGAGCCATGAACTATAGGGGATTCTTTGCAGACCTTGAAACCTAATGTATTCCTAGCTAGATTTCAAAATTGCCTGGGACTGGTGACTCCTTTTTCTCTTCCATTTTCTCCCATTTGGAGCAGAAAAGTCTATAATGGTCTATGCCTGTCCCATCATTGCATTTTGGAAACAGATAACTTGTTTTCTAGTTTCACAGTTCCAGAAGTGGAGAGGAATCTTGTCCCAGGATAGATCATACCAGTAGTCTACCTTTACCTGATTTAGATGAGACTTCCGAGCTGATAATATTGAGATGAGATTTTGAACTTTGAGTCGATTCTGTAATGGGTTGAGCCATTTGGAAATGTTGGGATGGGTTGAATGAATGCATGTGGGATGGAGGTGAATCTTTGGGGGTCAGAGAATGGACAATACAGTGAGAAAGTTCCAGGTACTGCTAATGCTACTGTAGATTGTTGCGTATGTTCCTCATTAAAGAAAATACCAAATTTCAGTTAGAAGTTTACGAAAATGATGTAACTTTTTTTCCCAGCCAACTTCACAAACTCTCAGGTTAAAAATCTCTGACTAGGGGGCCAGCCCCACTGCGGCGGCCCAGGGTTTCACCGGTTTGGATCCTGGGTGCGGACATGGTACCGCTCATCAGGCCACATTGAGGTGGCATCCCACATGTCACAACTGGAAGGAACTGCAACTAAGATATACAACTATGTACCGGGGGGACTGGGGGAGATAAAGCAGAAAAAAAAAAAAAAAAAAGATTGGCCACAGTTGTTAGCTCAGGTGCCAATTAAAAAAAAAAATCTCTGACTAGGAGGAGGCTGTCCCTGGGAGGCAACAGGTTCCATCTGCTACCCCATCCTTGGTGGGTGGACAGAGTTTTCCTCACGCCACAAGATGGTTACTCCAACCCCAAGCATCACATTCTTATATGCCAGCCTCCCAAGCTGGAAAGAAAGAAGGAGAACAAGATGTAAAGAAGTTTTTTTGTGAACTGCTTTTACCTGTTGTCAGGGGTGAAATCTTTCCTGGAAGTACCCAGTGGATCTTTTCTTTTCGCTCATTGGTCACGTGGTCACCTTGGTATGTAACCACCGGCAAAAGGGAATTAAGTGGGGCTGGCCCTGTGGCCGAGTGGTTAAGTTCACGTGCTCTGCTGCAGGTGGCCCAGTGTTTCATTGGTTCGAATCCTGGGCGCGGACATGGCACTGCTCATCAAACCACGCTGAGGCAGCATCCCACATGCCACAACTAGAAGGACCCACAACGAAGAAGATACAACTATGTACCGGAGGACTTTGGGGAGAAAAAGGAAAAAATAAAATCTTTAAAAAAAAAAAAAGGGAATTAAGTTACCATGATTGGCTTAGACCAGGGGTCAGCAAAGCTTTTCTGTAAAGGGCCAGATAGTAAATATTTTGGACTATGTGGGCCACATAATTTTTGTTGCAGCTACTCACTCTGCTGCTGTAGCAAGAAAGCAGCCATAGAAAATACGTAAACAAATAGGTGTGGCCAGGGCTATCAGATTTATCCAACAAAAATGTAGGATGGTGCATCAAATTTAAAGTTCATGTAAGCAACAAATGCTTTTTTGAGTATAACTATGTTCCATACAATATCTGGGGCACACTTACACTAAAAAAAATATTCATTTTTTTTATCTGAACTTCAAATTTAGCTGGACATCCTGTATTGTATCTGGCAACCATAGAGGTCACGACGACCAGCTCATGTTGATTTGCTGGAAGCCTTCCTGCTTTTAGCACCAAAAGTCCAGAGTTCAGGAAACCCTCTTGTTCCCTGGCAAACCAGGACAGTTGGTCACCCTACCAATAAAACGTTGGGGATATTGCAATTTGAATTTCATGTAGTTTTCACATTAATTTCACAATTATTCTTCTTTTGATTTTTTCCAACCTTTTCAAAATATGAAAAACATTTTTAGCTCACAGGCTGTACAAAAACAGGCAGTGGGCCAAATTCGACCTGTCAAATCTGGTCAATAGTTTGCTGACCCTTGACCTAGACCATTTGTGATTCATCCCCTGGGGATGGACATATTGCTACTCAAACAAAATTAAGGTTCTGTTAATAAAGAAGACAAGGAATGGCTGTTGGGAGGTAACTAACAGTGTCTGCCCAGATTGGACATCTCCTTTTCTGAAGCTCTGTGTATTTAGCTCTCTGAACTGCCGCGGGCGATGGATTACTCAACATTCCCCTCTCAGGCATCTCTGCGGCCTCTCAAGCTTGTCTGTTTCCCTTAGAGACTCTTAAAACAAACCAGGGATGTTCTAGACCTGGAGAAAAAAATTCTATCCGTTTTCTTCTAATGTGTAAATGATGATCTTGAGCAAGTCTGTTCCTCTCTCTGGACCATGGTTCTCCCAGCAGCCCTAGCTCGACCTGATTGCGTGGGGCAAGAAGACCTCTCTGATATTTAAGGGTGTTGAGTTTTCATGGTTCCAGTTGTGCACATTTAGATGATCTCATTGAATCGCAGAAGGACCCCTTAGCATAGAATTAATGTCCAATTTCTAGAGGAGGACTTTGAAACTCAGCAGCCTCCCTATTTTTTGCCGCATCTTGCCTGCAGGCTCTCCACCCTGGAGGACCAAGAGAGAAGAAAGTCATACATTCCAAAATAGTGGAGATCCTACTGTCCCTGCTCGTAATCTCTCAAAAGAACAGCACTCCAGATGGTGCCTGTTTATCTGTGGTTCTAACCCAATTAGGACAAATTATCATTTCTTTGGTTTGATGTGTCTCCTGGGCATCCTTACACAGTCAACAAAAACCACACGGAGTTCATATTGTTTCAGCTTTTCCATCAGCAACTTTTATGATCAGATTTAGAAACTGGTTGTAAAAAACTGGCTTCAGACCCCCAACTTGGCAATACCAGACCATTTAGTTCTTTCCTGTCCAAAAGTTAGAAGAATTCCCCCCTAGGCAGTCTAAAGAGAGAAAGAAAATGAGTGAGAGGCTAAATTTCTTGGCCTTTAAAAGGTTTTTCTCTTCTAAATGAGTATGTGGTCATTCCACTGGTACTGAGAGGAGGCCAATAAGTGAATAGAAGGAAAAAATAAAGCAGCCCTCACCAACTTATCTTCCTGGCTTTTTGAGTTTTAGGATGAATGATCCCATGTCTGTGGAGTCAAAATCCTAAGAAGAAAGGTCTTGTGCACCCAGTGAATACGGAGAATGGGATAGTGAAACAAATGGTCACATTGAGTAAACCGAGCATTTATTAACCTTTGTGGAGCAGCCAATCCCCACCAACTGCGGACGGGCTTTGAGGAAATCCCATAGCATTGAGACATTGGGGCATGTCCCCGCCTGCTCACAGACGGCTGCCTAAATCTTGCCTGCTCATTAATTTCCAAAGATATTGTTGGCTTTTTATTTCTTTCACAGGGTCATAGTAGAGGGAGCAGTCTGAGTGACCACATGGGGACATGTCAACATCCACGCTTCCTTAGTTTCTGAGCTTTCAGAAGTTACCAGGTTTGTTTGCTGACCCATCACTCCTTCCCAGGATGCACTGCAAGAGAAACAAAAGAAAGGTCCTGTGAAGTGTCAAGTTGCGACTTGCTCTTCGCCCAAAGAGAACCTTCTTCACCAACAATTACCACATCATCGTAAACACTCGGGAGAGACATGATGTAAAAATGAAATTACTGAAAACATTTTTGGACTAACACTTGGCTTTATATAAACTCACAGACAATCCTATAAGGCACTCAAGCAGATTATGGGTTTGAGCAAAGCTGGAAAATTGCTGCCATTATATTGTTATTATTAACACCTTGTAATTAGCCCTAAGGAATCCCAAAGTTCTCTTTCTTGATTTGGCTTTAATGAAGGAAAATTGCTACCTTTGCAAGTTGGATGGCGCCCGTTCTGATTAACCTTAAGTATATAGGACTATTATTTTGAAAATGTTTGCTGTCATGTGAATATTAGCATTACATACAACTGGGAAGGGGCTGGGGCTGGGAAGGTAGAGAGGAGGAGATCCTCTTTTCCCTTCTCCTTCTTTCCCCCCCACCGCCCCCCCACCCCCACCCCCAAAGGAAGGTGAATCATGGCCTTACTTCAGCTGTGGTCCTTGCTTGGAAAATCAAGAATGAAAGCCCTGTGAAGGCCATGACCGCAATTGCTTGGTCTTTGCCAAGCTCCACTGGCAAGGCTGTGGGCTGCCAGCTTCTCAACCTGTTGATTGCACAGGCTGGCGGGGTAATTGTACACGGTGGTTTTACCATTACCTGGAGAGGGACCCTATGGGGATGAGATCATACGGGAGTTAGCACCTAGTGCCATAAAGCAGGTTTTATTTGCATGTCCCAGAACTCTCCAGAGGCCCCTTCTGCAGCCTTCACAGGCACCGTGTCTCCAATGAAACGCCGCCAACGTTAATAAAAGATCCCTCTATATATCCCTCAACTCCCCTCCCACAGGCAAGTAAGTGCACTGTTTTCATTACCTTCTCTGGGAAAACCATACATTAAAGAGAAGTCGTTTGATCTTATCTATAATTAATTTGTATTTTGATAATATAGAGGAGGGATTTTTACATGTGATGACTTACCTGTTCATTATTTTTCTCTTTTGAACTCCTGTAACCGCTTAATAACTCAAGCTGCAGCATGGCGGGTTATGACGGTCTCCCCGCCCACCTTTCCGGAAGGGGAAGGTGTTGCCTCTCACACAGAGACAAATTGCTTTAAATAATAACTTTGTGCAAAATTAGTCATACATAATTGAAAAATTCTATAGATGAATACCAAGGTAACTTGAGATGATCAGTTTACATAGGTGCTTGGAGCACGTCTTCCTGCTGGAAGCTGCTCTAACTACCCCAGCCTGGCAATTGGTAAGTGGGTTTCTTTTCCTCCCGTTTCCCCATGAGAATGTGAAAAAGCTTATTTACAGGGAGGGATCATGCAACGACATTCATGTAAAAGCCTAAAATAATAATAATAATAATAACAGTAATCGTAAGAATAATTCCACTAAAGGGGTTGACATTTCCCCAAGGCGAAAGGAAGGGCTGGTGTCTTGGAGCTGGAGATTTCACGATGCTGAGCCTCCTTGAAGCTCACTGAGAAGCAATGACATTTCTTTGGTTACTTGGAGCCCAGTCTAGCCGCCTCCCTGCCAATTTGACATCTTGTATACCTCCCTAAGCAGCTGATCTCGACGTGAAGCGTGTGCGGTCAATGTCACCTCCTTCTTTGAATCAGAGTTGGCTCCCACATGCTCAAAACACCAGCCTTGAGGCCAAACTGTCTTCCCCATGTAGGCAGACCTGGGGTTGAATCTCACTTTTGTCTCTGACTAGATGTGTCACTCTGGGCAAATCACTTCAACTGCCCAGCTCGCAGGGTTTTTGTGAACCTGAAAAGGAATGTGAAAAAGATTAAACATTGACTAACGCAAGCCAACGCCTGGCACGTAGTAGGTCCTCACATATCTCCTTCCCTTGGCGTGTTAAGTGAGCTGGACAGAAGTCAGGGCGAAGCCTTTCTTCTCGCCACTCCCTCCCGCAGGCCTGGAGAGAAGCATTTCATCTCCTGGCCTCAGCTTCCCTCATTTCTAATGGGAAAATAAGACGTGACAGCTGCCTGTCTCTCAGGGTGTGAGGAGGGTTAATGAGCTAATGTTTATAAAGGGTTTTGAGATCTCCCTCTGAAAGTCTCTTAGATGTATTTTATTGGCATATTAAGACTTCTATCATCTGTGGGAAAAAAGTCCAAATGGGAAAACCTAATCATAACTCAAAGGAGCTAATGAGGATATTATGAGTATAAATTCACCGCCTCACTTGCTCGTTTACGGAGTAGTTCCAGATGAGAAGGAGCATGACTGTCCCGGTCTTAAATCTGTGGCGGTGCCTTGGGCCCCGTTCAGATGCCCTGACGCTCTCCAGGGGAAGGGCTGGGGCCGCAGCCTCGGGGGAGACGCAGCGGCCCGACAGGCGTGCATGTGTTGAGGGAAGGAATTACACCTTTCATGTCTTCTGAGTCTCGTCTCACATAGACGAGCTTGATCCTTCATCATTAAATGAGGAGAAAAGGTACACATCGCTTACCTCAGTCCAGAATTTGCCCCTTGCACACTGACATCTGGAGGCTAGAGTTCATTGGTCAGGATGAAAGAATCCATCTACTCAGGAGGAGCATCAGTTTGGTCTGAGTGAACTTGAACCCCTGTAGCACCGTGCTTCTCAACCTTTTATTCATTATTGTTCCCCTAAGGAGACTTTTAGATATTTTTTTTCCTGATCTCCAATCCTCCCCGCAACTCTCATGCAATTTTAATATCACAGATATCCTGTCCATCTATTTTATGTAGTCTACATATATTTGTGCTTTACACACTAAAACAGTAAGATTTTCTTCACTCTCTGGCTCCAAGAACCAGTATTCACCCCCTTGGGGGTGATATCAGGGTCGTCGTTGAGAAGGCATGCTTGAGCATGAAATGAGATGACAACATTTCATTTGCTAACAAGAGCCAGGGTCCTAACTTTGCAAAAAAAGGGCAGAGGATCTGAATAGACTTTGCCTCCACTTTATGCCCATGGCACCTCCCCAGATAGGCATTATTTATTATAGGGAGAACCTGGGAAGAAACTAACAATTCAAAGTCAAGGATTGGTTAAGCAAATTATAGTATAGTCATAAAATGGAACACTTTATGGCCAATGCATACAATTTTTACATACATATTGGTTTACATAATGACCTGTTCAGAGGACAATTGTTAAGGGAAACAGCAGGCTACTCAGTGTACAATATGCAGATGCATTCAGGAGAGGCCTGGAGCTGTACCTGCCTCTGTTATTGCTGGGTTGGGGAATTTGAAGGGTTTCTTCCTCCCTCCCTTCCTCCATCTTTTCTTCCTTCCATCCTTCCTTCTTTCCTCCTTCCCTCCCTCTCTCCCTCACTCTCTCTCTTTCTTTCTCTTTTAGTTTAATCTGTACTTTCCAGTTTTTCTATAAGGAACATATATAATTTCATATTTAAAATAGGGAAATTAAAAAATTTGGAAAGAACCCTCCCACCAAAGATTTCTAAGAGACAGCCAGTTTCCTGGTGGTGTGAGGGCTGCTCATGGCAGTCCAGGCCCTCCCTCTGGTGAGGGTGTAAGCGGCCTCCCGGGTCCTTACCGAGGAGACAGCTCTCTGCCCGTTCTCTGGGTGCTGACATCATTTGGATTCCCCTTAAGGCAGCAGCTCAGGACTCCCCAGCTGCAGCCCTTGGTCCAAGAAAGCAGTGTGAGACAGAAAGGTCTGCCCGAGGCAAAACAATGAATGGGGACAAACGTCAGTCAGATTCTAGATCCTCCATCTGGACCTTCTGGGGTCTCTCCGTGGACCCAGTGAGGTCACTGGAAGGCTAAGAACTGGACACAGCTCAGCTTAGCTCCCTGGAGAACTACTGAAGTACCGTTTACATCTCTTCCTGGCCCTGAGTCTGGACATTACACAATTTGATATCAAATTGCTGTCGGCTGGTTCTTCATCACATCTGTTTAGCACCCAGGGCAGTGTCGGACAGTGTAGTAAGCACAGATGCTTTCTAAGTGGAGAAATGAAGATATTGGACCTTGGGTTGATCGATATCTTTGTAGAGGGTTCAACAGGGCCCATCCTAGTGCCTGCCACAGAGGTCATTTCCCTTCTCGGCTTTGATTTCTTCCACCTTAGAGCTTTCCTACTTGCCGTAGATTCTACCTGGACCCCAGGTCCCCCAGACCATTTGACACTCTATCTATCTCCTCACCTCCGATGTGATTTTCTGGGGAACTCCTCTTGATGCTCTCCATTAGGTCAAGTCTCCTGTTAGCTCTTCTCAGAACTCCCTAGACGCACTCATCCTCTCCTGGCACTTATCACAGCCGTAATTATACAGTTACACATGCAATTATCTAATGATATTAATAATCTGCATTTCATAAGTACCTATTAGGCACCCAGTATGGTGCTAGATGCTTTAATCCTGAGTTCACCATCATTTAATCCTCATGACAATACCATGAAGTACTATTGTATTATTATTATTGTCATTTCACAGAAGAGGAAACTGAGTCTCAGAGGGGTTAACCAACTGGCTCAAAGTTGCACAACCAGTTAGTAGCAGAGTCAGGATTAGTAGGCGAGCTGCCTGCCCCCCAAAGCCTAGCAAAGTGCTCCAGGACGTGTCCCGGAGGTGCAAATCCAGACATCAAGAAATTGAGTTTCCAAGTGAAAATACAGATGTCTGGTTTCTCTGGGAAAACTGAAAGATGCAGCAGTTCTGGGCCACACCCCTTCATGACAACAATCAGCTCAAACTGAGAGGCTGCTGTCCTCCTCGGGGGACGTTTTCCCTCCTGCTCGCCAGGGCTTCCTCAGCAGTCTTTCTGCTGCAGGTGCCACGCTGCTTCCGTCGTGTGTCTAATATTTAGTCTTCCTGAGCTAGGTTCCAGGCCACGCTCAAGAATTTCACGGTTTAGCTGGGGAGACAGACCCATGAAGTCAGTTACAAGGCAGGAGATAAGTTCAGCAATGTCAACAGTATGGCCGGGGCTGTGGAAGTCCGTAACTCAACCCAGGTGCATGCAGGGTTTGGGAGTGGTGTCAGGCTTCCCAAATAAGGACCTTCTTGAGTGGAGTTTTGAGAGATGTAAGGGGTTTTCCTGGAGAATTGGGGGACAACTCCCCCAAGCAGACAGACTAGCATGTGAAAGACATGGAAGTAACATACATGAGAAGCTCCTAGAACGTCAACTAGTTTAGTATGACCGAGGCCAGGGCAAGGGTGAGAAGACCAACAGTGAGGCTGGAGAAAGGGGCAGAGACAATGGCAAATGGCCCTGTGTGCCGGGGTTGTCATGAGGGATGTTCACAAGTACTGGGGCTCTCCTCCTTCCAGGTAAGATTGTTCCTCTCTGCCCTCTCTGACACAGGAGCGGTCATGGGGCTCTCTTTGGCCTGTGAAATGTGAGTAGAAGTGACACATGTCACCCCTGAGTGAAAGTTTTGAGTCAGTACTCGAATCACTATGTTTTGCTTTCCTGCCTCAGCATTACGTGGCGCCTGTGGAGATGGAGCTGTGTCAGCCTGGGTCCCTGAAGGACTCTTGTGAGAAGACACCCTCGTCAACCTACAATGGACCAGTAGTATGTGTAAGAATGAGCCTGTTGGCTTCACGGAGATTTGGGGCTTGTTTGTTGTCACAGCATGATGGGCCCATCCTGACATACATCTGCCGATCTCAGGAATTTAGAATTGACTTTGTGGCCCGAGGGGTCAAAATGTCAAGTTCCCTATAGGGACCACGCAGGCAACATAAATGAATGACGAGTCAGGATGGGAAGTTATGAGCAAGAGGACAACGTCCTACCCATTCAGTGACACCCCACTGACTCTAGGTAAGCAGGGTTAGTGGTTTCTTTCTATTCCCAGAAAATGTCATTTCCTTTCATATCTCTATGCCATTGCTCATGTTGCTGCCTCTCCCTTTGACTCCACTTGGAAAATTCCATGCCTCCTTTAGGTGCAACTTAAATGCCATCTTTGAATATAATGGATCCCCAAACTTGCACCCGCCACCACCACCACCACCGTAATGAGCGTCACTATTGCTGGGAGAGATGGCACACTAAAGTGCCTGCCAGGGCTTAGCAGGCAGTGGGACGTGTGAGGTGAGCCATGGAGTATGCTGCAGGTAGAGAGCTCGGGTCCAGCTCCAGCAGCAGGCACGTGGCCCAGTTCCAGCTGATCATGACCAAGTGGAAGTACAGGTCTTAACTTACGCCATCTTCTGATTTTCAAGGGAATTGAGACATCTGTAATCACATGGGAAATCTCTGCATATGCAAATATTGGAAACTATTTTAAATTTCAAAGAGTTATGAGAGCTAAAACTTTTCTTTTTCCAACTGGCCCTCAGGCAGCCAGTGTGTGTACTGGGCCATGGATGGATTCCTAAGGAGGGGAGGAACTGGTCCAGACCTGAGAGGTGACGAGACCCCTCGGAGATCTCTCTGGGGAGAGATGGAGGCGGGGAGTGAGTGAGGAATGAAAGGAGGAGGTAGGCACTAGGATATTTGGGTGGTAGAATCACCAGGACTTGGTACCTTGGTGAGGATGGGGAAGCCACTCACCAGCTCGGGTCCACAGGGTGGGCAGCACATTCTAAGGGGGAGATGACAGAGCAGCTTTAGGCCGCGGCAGTAGATTGTCTAGGTGCTTCCTGTAGGCCCCTTCCGACTCTGCATCTCCATCACTGTTTGCGCCTCGATTGCAGGGCAGGCACTGGGCTGGAATCTGGGAGCACAAGGTATTAAATGCCAGGACCCTACCCTCCAGGAGCTCTTGACACGAGATCATTTATCAGTTTATCATTTATCGGCTACAGATGGCAGAAAACCCTAACACAGTAGCTTAAACAAGATAGAGGTTTCTTTCTCTCTCACAAGGGAAGTCTGGAGGCAGGCAGACAGTTCAGAATCATTGGACAACTCCATGGTTCTTAGTGCCCTCAGCCCCTGCTCTCTTGCTTCTTTGCCATTCTCACCACGTGGCTTCCATCTCATGGTCCAAGACGGCTTCTAGAGCTATTGCCATCACGTCTGCATTCCAGCCAGAAGCAAGGAGAAGAAGAGAAAGGGAAAACACTTCTCTTTTTGTGCCATTAGCTGTAAGTTAGTAACATGGTCACACTCCACTGCCAGGGAAGCTGAGAACTGTCTTTATTCCACGCGCCCAGCTGCAATCAGAAGTTCTGACACCGCAGGAGAAGGGAAGAATGAATACTGCAGGGCAACGGCAGCTTTGGCCACAGATTGGGCAGCAGATAGTCCTCCTGGAGGGGGGCATTTGGAGGACTGAATGTCCTTCATAGCCCCAGGCCTCTTAGTCAAAATCTCAGAATGAGAGGACCAAGTACAGGTCTGTATTCCAGCAAATTTAGCCAACAGAGACTTCATCACTGTGAACCCACGGGGTGGTGGCGGGCAGTGTGTGCTGATGTCCAGGCAGCTCTGGCTGGAGGAGCCAGCCACCGTGGGCCAGTGGGAGACAGCATGCTCAAGAAGTCTGTGTAAGCACGCGTGTGCTCGCACGTGCGTACACACACACACCCCCCTTCTCCCTGCCACCCCACAAGTCCGTGGGTGGAAGTGGGGATTCAGATGGACTGGCCTGCAACTTTACTGCCACCAACTTTCCATGTGACTTAGTCACTTCACCCTCTCAGAGGCTCAGTTTC
Source organism: Equus quagga (assembly GCF_021613505.1). Classification (NCBI taxonomy): domain Eukaryota; kingdom Metazoa; phylum Chordata; class Mammalia; order Perissodactyla; family Equidae; genus Equus; species Equus quagga. The sequence goes on from NC_060273.1 coordinate 49,290,826, forward strand.
CCCATCCATAAAATGGAGCCAGAAGTACCCCCATCACAAGCCTGTGGTGTTAATTAAATGAGAAAACATGTAAAAAGCAGCCAGCACAACTCAGCAGGGCTGGAGGTTGCAGAATTATTGGTTTCCTTCTTTCTTTCACATCAGCTTAACAAAAACTTCATAGCCTGTGGGTTTTCAGAGAAGATAAAGCTTTGGTTGCAGCCTAGATATTAGAGTTGATCAATGATGTGACTGGGAACTCAAAAGACACAGGGCAGGTTAGTCTCAACGTTAACATACACTTGACAACTTCGGCAATAAGGGTTATTCACTTCAACTGATATCTGTTGTCCTGGGCTGGGCTGTATCTGAGAAGCTCTCCCACAGAGACACCAGTGAATGGCTGGCTATATCTGGAATTTTAAAACTGATCACAAAGCTATCACTATTTCTGGAAAGAAGGACATGTATGTCATTTGTTACTAAAGGGGGAACCCTATAAACATTACTAAGAAAAGCAAAGCCACTAGCCACTCTGTGTTCTACATTGTCCCTTCCCTGGAGGTGACCGTGCAGCCTCCCGCATAAGGCGCCAGCTAAAGAGCTGAGTGGTGCACTGTCACTCTTAGGTCACACCTAAGAAAGTTTGTCCATAAAGTTAGAGGTCAAGTGACCCAGGCAGGGAGCTAAGTTGTGGACATGCCAACAACTGGGAGGAGTGGCCTTGGGGTGCAGGCACCACCTTGCATTGGGTATCATAGAGCTGGGAAGTAGCCAGAGGTCAATTACAAGGAGGCGGCCTGGGTGCCTCCCAGGGGAACAGGCCGGGTGACTGTCACCTGTTGGCAGCTCGTAGAACTACTCGGAGAGGACAACTCTTGGGTAAGAGACACTATTGAGATTCCTAGGCCAGAGGGTCTGCCCTGGCACCCCAGAGACCCCCTGTCTCCTTGGAGCCCTTCCCTTTGGACCATGAGAACCAGCTGTCCTACAGGTGACCCCTTTTTTGCATAGAATAAAGAGAGACCATTATGTCAGAAAGACGGCCAACAGGAAGAAGGCAACACATTCCAAGGTCTCCAGAAAGCAGAGGCTGTTGACTCTTCTCCCTCAGAGCATCACTCTCAGTGAACGCCCCCAGCCCATTCCCTCCACCGCCTTAGATTTAGAAACCCGGGAGTCAGCCTCCACAAGGTAGCCTGCTGCTCCCTTTCTTCCACTTAACATGCGCTACACGTCGATTCGCTTCCGTCTGGAAACTCTTGTCCTCTGTTCTCTGGAGTTGCAGTGCTGTAACCCGCGCCTCTGCCCTCCCCTGGGCTGATGGGGACCCTGACCGGCCTCCCTGCCTCCAGCCTCAGCCATGTCAGACAATCTACCTTCCACACATGCCGAGTGGGCACGTCTCTAAAGAGCTTCTGAAAACTGGCCTGACGTATTGCCCTTTGTTTTTATTCAACTTAATTTTTGAGCCATCTGCTTCTCTCTTTTGGCTTTCATGAATTATGTACATAAGACATGGTGGATAAATGCTTCTTACCTAAAAACATCAAAAAATACAATTGTAAATAGGGTCAAAACTTATAATACCTTTCAACTCCCTCATCTGAGATTCACTATCATTCATTTTTGTGTATTCTGACTGACTTTTTCCTCTCTGCTTATATTTGCGTACAAATCCATATAGTTTGGGGTTTCTAGTAATATAAGTGGATCACACCTTGCATTTGTTCCATAGCTCGCTGTTTTCCCTGAACAGCTCTTCATGTCCATACACAGCTCTCCTCTTCATTCTTTCTATAAGCTGTCTAATTTCCCATAGTAGGGCAAACCATGATTTACTGAACCAGAGCCAGCTGAGGGACATTCAAGTTGTTTGTAAATTTTTTTTTGCTATTTTTAAATTTTTTAATTGAGACATAATTGATATATTATACTAGTTTCAGATGTACAGCATAATGATTCAATATTTGTATATATTGTGAAACGCTTACCACAATGTCTAGTTAACACCCATCACTGTAGAGGGTTACAGATTTTTTCTTGTGATGAGAACTTTTAAGATCTACTCTCTCAGCAGCTTTCAAATATACAGTACAGAATTATTAGCTGTAGTCACCGTGCTGTACATTACGTCTCCAGGACTTATCTTCTAACTGGAAGTTTGTACTACTTGACCCCCTTTACCCATTTCACCCCCCCCACCACCCCCCCACCTCTGGGAATGACCAAGCTGTTCTCTGTTTCTATGAGTTCAATTTTTTTATTTTCAGATTCCACATATAAGTGAGAGCATACAGTATTTATCTTTCTCTGTCTGTTTTATTTCAGTTAGCATAACACCCTCAAGGTCCATCCATGTTGTCACAAATGGCAAGATTTCCTTCCTTTTTCAAGGCTGAATAATATCCTAATATATATGTGTATACGTCACATTTTCTTTATCCATTCATCCTCTGATGGATGCTTGGGTTGCTCCCGTGTCTGGACTGTTGTAAATGATGCTGCAGTGAACATGTGGGAGCAGATAGCTTTCTAAGTTAGTGTTTTAGTTGCTGGATAATATGGTAGTTACATTTTTAATTTTGGGGCAAACTTCCACACTGTTTTCCATAGTCGTTGCACCAGTTTACGTTCCCACCAATGGTGCACAAGGATTCCCTTTTCTCCATATCCTTGCCAGCACTTGTTATCTCTTGTCTTTTTGAGAACAGCCATTCTAACAGGTGTGAGGCCATAGCTCGTTGTGGTTTTGGTTTGCATTTCCCTGAAGATTAGTGATGCTGAGCACCTTTTCATGTACCTGTTGGCCATCTGTAGGTCTTCTTTGGAAAAAATGTCTATTCAGATCCTCTGCCCTTTTTTAAATTGGACTGTTTTTTTTTTTTGCTATTGAGCTGTATGTGTTTATAAATTTTATCTGTTTAAACAACACTCCAGCAAGCATCCTTAAGCACATATCTCTGTGTGTATTTTTGTTGGGGTGATTCCTGTGAATGAGACGCTGGGTCAGAGGGTGCCTTACTCTTTAAGGTGAAACTGTGGTGACACTGCTTGCTTAGAACACTCTATGGCTGTGACAGCTCTCACGATGGAATCCAGTCTCGTTCCCCAGGTCTGGTCTGGCCAGTACTCCCACATGCATCCCCTAGGCCTCAACTGAGCCAGACTTGACACCTTCATCTCAGTTCCTTGAGCTCTTCCAGGCCACATTGAAATGTCCTCCTGCCCCTCCTCTGCCTGCCTGGCTCCCACTTATAAACTAAGACCAGAGTTACATTTCCTTGTCTCTGAATTGTCTTAAGGGAACCCAGTCTGAATGTTCACAGTGCCTTGCTCACAGCCTTTACTTTGGCACAAGCCACGTTGCATCACAAGTTCTTTACTCCAGTATTGCCCCCAACTCGTCCCTGAGCAACTCAAGGGCAAGGCCTGGGTCTTATTCATGTCTACACCCCTGGTGCCCAACACTGAGCCTGGTCAAGGAAAGGCCGAGATGATTGCTGAGAGAGGGGATGGATGAGCAAGTGAGCTTGTGTTCCTAGAAGGCTCCTGGGCGCAAGAAAGGTCCTCCTCCTGACCCAGTTTCTAAGGGAAAAGTGGGCAACTTGGTGCTCTATTTCCATGGAATGTAGTGTGGTGGACTGAACAATGGCCCCCCCAAAAGGACATCCCCATCCTAATTCCAGAACCTGTGAATGTTACAGGTTACAGGGTTTTTTCGTTTGCAGTTTAACTTTTTACTTTAGTAAAATCAGAATATGCACAGCAGATGCAGCGCTAGCTTCTAAACTAATACAGCAAGCAAGAGCTAGAGCTACAGGGACCTGAAGTTCACTCTCTCCATTCGGTGGGGTTAAATCCATTCTTACACGATTTTTGAAACCTTGTTTATTAACCGTAAATGTTGCTTGCTGATAAAACTTGTTCAAATGCTATCCCTGCATGTACAAGCGACTGAGCATGCCAACACAACAAAGGTGACCACGTGTTCAAGGACGGCCACGTGCCACACACTCACTGAAAAAAGTACATGCCACTAAACAAAACTCACACAACAAAATCTGAGAATCTGGACACTTCAGATCAGTGTTTTGAAGTGTTTCATTAGTATCCTAAGATAAGCGTATCAAAACTTTGGCATGATTTAATTTCAAGCCACCAATTTTGTTTTTACTAAATCAGAAAATTATGGCTACACTGCCAATGCTGGGTCTGCTGGCTGTGTCAAAGCAACTTTGCAGGTATGATTATATTACGGATCTTAAGGTGGGGAGGTTAAGATGTTGGATTATCTAGGTGGGCCCTCAACGCCATCACAAATGTCCTCATAAGAGGGAGGCAGAGGGAGACTTGACAACAAGAGGAGAAGGCAATGGGACAACACAGGTGGAGACAGGAGTGATGTACCCACAAGCCGAGGCTTGCCAGCAGCCCGTGGAAGCTGGAAGAGGCCCAGGACGAAGCGAGGCCTTGATTTCAGCTTCATGAACTGACCTCTGACTCTCGGCCTCCAGAACTGTGAGAGAGGACATCTCTGTTGCTTTAAGCCACCGATTCTGGGGTGAATTGTTACAGTGGCCGCAGGAAACTGACTCATGTGGTAAGCATTTCTAATGGCTGAGATGATGCCAGATTCTGTGGGGACTCGTCACAGAATAGGGACACAGCTCTTTCCTCAGTGTCCCCCCAAAGGGACAAGATCAAATGAACTGAAATATTCCGAGAACAGTGTAGTGAAATGGCGTCTCAACTAGGATTTTGGGGGTTAGCTTAGAAACTTCAGCTGTAAAAGTTAGAAGGTGGGGGTGCCCTCACGCAGGGAGTGAGTTTAACTGTGGGAAATACTGTGAGAATCACGAATGCACGAAGGCCGACCTGTGAGGGTGTGCTGCGGTTGTCCATACTCGGCTGGAGACATCGCGTGAGCCTCCAACTCTTCTATATTTGGGCTTGTTGGCCGACATTGTCTTAATGCCTAAGATATGTCTTGGCAGTTAACGTGGTAAATTTGGAAGCAGCATTGACTTACTGGCCTCTTTTTTTACTACTATTATTATTATTTTTAACATTCAAGGGTCCCACAGTGGTAATTTAAAGAGTTAATGTGGCTTTCCAGAAGTTCTTAACATATTTTTAGCACTGGAAGAATTTGGCCCAATACAATCACAGAGCTATCATTTTTATGAGTGTGATTTTTCTCTCTTGCACAAACACTGCATCAACAGTAACATAAAAAATTAGCCACAATCCCGCCACCCAAACAATTTTTGCCCATGTTCTTTTCCTGTCTCTGTCCATTTGCAGATAAATTTTTTATTATCTCAATCATAGCTTAGATGCCATTTTGTAAGCTTCTCTTTTCTCTCTTCTAGCAAAAGCGTTTTCCATGATGCTACTCAGTGTTCTTAAAAGGAAATTTTAAAGACTGTGTCGAAGTCTTTTGAGGGGACGCCCCATAACTAATGCAACAACTACTTTATTATTGAGCATTTTGATGGCTTCTGATGTTTTCATTACTGTCAATAAGGCTTCTGGAGAGCCTGGTCTTCATTTCAGATTATTTACTTTGATAAATTTCCAGGCCTGACTTGACTTGGTCAACTCACATGAAATGTGTATGATGTTTGAAATAGGTTGTCAAATTATTTTTCAGCAAGGCCGAACCTATTAAACCTGCCCACAGCTGTGCCGGTGTTTCAGTTTCTCATCATCTTCACCAGCGTTAGAGGTTATCTTTATTTTCCACTGAATTTGCTTGATACTAAACAACAAGTTCTTGTTGTTTTCATTTGCATTTCTTTGAGTGTTCTCAAAGGTTGTATAGCTTTTTGAGTTTGTCTAATTGCACACATTATGCTCTTTGCTCACTTAGATGTTAGGGTCTGGATTTTTTTTTCTAATCAGGTGGAATGCACTTTTTATATCCAAATAAGTGTTGATTTTGTGTAAAATATTTACTATAATATATATATTTTTTAACTTTTCAAGTCTCCTCTTTTTCTTGTTGTTCTAATTATACAATAGTTTAGGGCGTAATGGCTCATGCTCTGAAGTCAAACTGACAGGATTCAAATCCCAACTCAGCCTCCGCTTGATCTGGGCAAGTACTTAACATTGCTGAGCCTCGGTTTTCTTATCTGCGCAATGGAGATGACACGGCCTCCTCCGCACGGGGCTGGTTTTCCTTTCCAGTCTGCTCTTTTGCTCTTTATATCCATTACGTCTCTCACCCCTCGCAGAGAAGTTTTACATGTTTACATAGTTGCCTCTGTCTTTTTTGGTTTTTCTTTAAAGTTCCCAGTGAACTGTCTCTGGTGCATGTTCTCAGGATCACAAATGATTACGGCCTTTTGGTGCCCAAATGTGTTCCAGATGGAAAGTGCTCGCGTGGTGGCATCGCACGTAGCCTCCTACTGTATCCAAACGGCGGGTGTCTGGACTCGGAAGGTAGAGATTTTCCAGTGCAAAAGGAAAATTGGAAGGAGTTACTCAAAACCTGATGGAACTGCCCATTAACGCCCCCAAACGAAAGTTAATATTGTTCCAGCCATGGGCAAGAATGTCAAGAATGCTTTGTAAAGTTTTATCTCTTTGCAACTCTCCGTTTTAATTATTGTCAGGAGGTGACCTACATACTCTCCAGGGAACTTTCATCCCCCATGTGGGTGAGTGCCGTGACCCACTGGGGATGGGACCCCCGCTCCCCATTTCTCTGCCATTCCCTCCATTTTCTGATAATGGGGACAGCTGGCTTTTGGTGCCTGATGCCCGGGAGTTTGGATTCTGTCTTCACCCCTGTCTAGTGATGGCAATGTCACTCGTGTCCTCAGAGCCTTAATTTTCTCATCTATAAGATGGGAGTAATGGTACTCATCTCAACAGGTTGGTCATGGTGTTTAAATGAGATCATAGAAGTGGTTAAGGGCCGAGAGGAGGATGAATACCTTCTCTCTGCCCCGTGCATTGTAAATCTGACCATGGCCCTTACTCAAAGGCCTTTATGACTCTTCTCTAAAGTCCAAACTATTTGGTTCTTGAGACTTTTCACCGTCTGACTCATGCTCCCCTCTCCAGTTGCATTTTCAGCTCTGCTGCTTATAGCTGCGTGGTCAGAGTCCAGTGACTTAATCTGTCTGCATCTCACTTTCCCTATCTGTAAAATGGGATAATAACCCCTATCTCCTAGGGTGGCTACGTGTAAAGAGCTCGGGAGAGAACCTGGCATCTAGTCAGCACTCAGTAAACACTAGCTACTGTGATTATGATTATTTTCATCTGCGTCCCCCCCCCCCCCCCCCCCCCCCCCGGCACGCTGGTCCTTATCGCCCATACCTTTGCAGGTTCTGCTCTCTGTGCCTGGAAGTCCATTCTCTCCCCCTTTGCTGCCTGCTTCATTCCTGGGGATCCTCAAAGTCTCAGGCCATCTGAGCCTTGCTTGGAAGCCTGCCCAGGCCCAATGAGGTGCCCTTTCTGAGGCCCACCCAGCTCCCCGTGCGCATCCCTGTGGCAGCCCTGGGCAGTGGGCCAAGCATGGGCTCTGGAGTCGGGCTTCAATCCCAGCTCTGCCTCTCAGCAACTTGACCATCTTGGGCAAGTCACTTAACATGTCTGTGCCTTGATGTTCTCATACACAAGTGGATACAACAGTGACTCAATCTTTTCAGGATAAAATGAGAAGATGTAGGTAAAGAACTTAGAACAGTACCTGGCAGGTGATAAGCTCACGATGTAAGAAACTACTATTTTGACATAACATATTACACCACGTGATAATTATCTGTCTACTTTTCTGTTCCTTCCCCCAAGATGATGAGCACCTTCAGAATAGGGACTGTGCCTTGTTCATCTTTATCCTCAATATCTGGCACATAAAAAGTGCCTAATAAATGTTTGCTAGATGTAAATAATCCCAAAATGGCTTTATTTTTTAAATTTTCTCAGCTTTCCATGAGAGAAGCGATCGAGCTCCTGGAAAGAAGCGGTGGGCTTTCAGCTCAGATACACCGTAGACGTGACTTTGGGGAGGCTGCTGACTTCTCTGAGGCTTGGTTTCCTCATTTGTAAAATGAGGATAATTATGACTTCGTGGAGTTTTACGAATATTAGAAATAATGTCCGTGAGAGATGTAGCACATTCCTGGATGGAAAGGCTGAATGTGGTAAAGGCGGCGATTCTGTCAAATTAATTTAGTCAAAAATCTCCATGGGATTTTTTCTTAGATCTTGACAAAATGATTCTAAGTTTATTTGGAAGAATAGCAAAAGAAGACTTTTTTTTCTTTAAAGATTGGCACCTGAGCTAACATCTGTTGCCAATCTTTTCTTCTTCTTCTTCTTTTTCTCCCCAAATCCCCCGGTATATAGTGGTATGTTTTAGTTGTGGGTCCCTCTAGTTGTGGCATGTAGGATGCCACCTCAGCATGGCCTGACGAGCGGTGCCATGTCTGTGCCCAGGATCCGAACCAGCGAAACCCTGAGCCGCCGAAGTGGAGCGCGAGAACTCAGCCACTTGGCCGCAGGGCGGCGGCTGCAAAAGGAGATTTTGTAAAAGAAGAATAACCGAGTGAGAATTCTCATCAGACGTTAAAACACGCACATGAGTCACGGTCGCTGAAACGGTGCCGCGTTTGAACCGGTTGTTGGACCAGAGCAGGCCGTCAGACAGCGGTTCCCGGCCGGGGAAAGCTGCTCTGTGGTGAGGAAGCGCCACACCGCATGGGAGACTCGGGCTTCATCCATAAAAGGCATCGGGCAAACTGGGTGTTTGAGAAAAAAAGAGAGATCTTAACCTCACACTATACCTCCAAATAAATTCCAGATGGATTATTCAGTTAAATGGAACAAACAGCATACAGGGAAGTGACAAAGAGAAAAGCTAGAAGGGCAATGAGTACGTGTGCTTGTTTCTCATATTTAACTCTAGAATCCATCTGGATTGTTCTCTCCTCAGAACAGGAAATAACTTTTTTAAGACAACGACAATGGAAAAATCTACACATCAAAATATGATTTAATGTGACTATATAAAATTCAAAACTATCTTTTACTTTAAAAATAGAAAATTATAAAGAACACAAATGAGGGACATTACCAAAAAATAATAAGGGACTAAAAGCCTTCTATGTCTAAGGTTATTACAAATCAACAAGAGAAACAGAAAAAATTCAAATAGCAAACATGGAAAAACAGTTCAATCTCCGTAATCAAGTAACAATGAAATGAAACCATTCTTAGCCAGATTGCTCCCGGGTTACTCCCCTGGTCAAAATCCTTCGACGACGACTCATTGTCTCAGAGAGAAAGTCCAGGCTCAGTAACCCCACACACAAGGCCCCTGCCGTTTTGGGGTCTGCTTGTTCTCTCCCCAGCCACGTGCCTGGACATCCGAGGCTGCCATCGCGTGCTCATCTCTATTTTCCTGCACACGACGCCCCCGTGCACAGTCCTGAGGTTTTGCACACACTGTTTCGTTTGTCTGGACCGGCCTTCCCAGCCCTCTTCTTGGTAAAGTTCTACCTACGTTTTCGTACCTGGCTGAGTCCAGATTCCACTTTGGTTTGTTTTGAAAAAGCGTTTGTAAGTGCCTGGCAATTCCTGGATTTATCACTCCTCTTAGAGGGAAGGGAAGCAGAGAGAAGGATGATTTCTCTCAAACTGAGTCATTCACTTCTATTTCCTCTTGGGAAGCGGTGGTCAACCCCGCAGTGGCCCCCAGAGCTGGGACAAAGAGACTAGCCGTGAAGGTTAAACTCCTGAGGGCCTTGCCTAAAGGTTCTCAGGGCCTGGTTCCATGATGCCCCCCTACCAGCCTTAACCCAGCTCTCCTCAGAGGTCAGCTCAGAGTGGGGTTCTCAGATAAATTCAGATCAGGTTGTCCCCACACATTGCGTGGGACACACTCATGCTAAAAACATTCTTCTTCTTTCCGTGTAAAATTGAAAGTGAACTGGATGGCCCGTGTTTTCATTTGCTATATCTACCACCACAGCTCAGAAGGAAGCTGAAGGGCATCGAGACTTCGGGAAGGACCCTTGATGGGGGTGGGGCTGAGACGGGAGAGTGACTCACTGCTTGAACCCCGCGTGCTCACTGGAATCCAGGCTGGGAGGCCTGCTCTGCACTCATGGCCGTTGCACTCCGTGTGAATGACTCTTGCAGAGGGCTGCTGCTTCTCTTTTCTTTTTTAAAGCAGCAGAAAGGGCATGTACAGCACCTGTGTGCTGTCAGGACATATAGGGGCAGGTGCAGGGTCTTTCGAACCAAACAGATTTGGTTCTAATCCCAACTTGCTAGCTGTGTAACCTTGGGCAGGCTCTGTAACTTCTCTGAGCCACTGTTTTACCATGTGCAAAACAGGGATCATGACCACGCAGAGAGGACGAAATAAGGAATCATGCGAGTGCACTGAGCAGAGTGCTGGGCACGCCACAGGGGTTTTCCCTGGACTAGTGGAAGGAGAGGATCAGAGTCCCCTGTTACAGTTGAAAGGAGCTTGGCCTCCTATCGTTTCGTTTCCCTATAATGAGATATGTGTTATATGCTTATTGTCTATCCACTTCAAATATCATCATTATTCAAAATCCCTTTTGCAAATATATCTTCATTGATCCTTCTATGAAAGCTCGTTAGATTTGGTTATCACCATTTTAGGGCTCAGGCAGTGGGGCTGTGGAGTGGTTGAGGTCAGGCAGTTGCCAAGATGAAACACCATCCACAGCAGCAGCCGCAGCGGGGCCACACTGTGGGGCATCCCTGAACCAGCGTCTCCACAGACTTTACCCCAGGGCACCTGTCCAGAACCCTGTGAGGTCAGAACGGTTTTCTCCATTAAGAGAAGGCAACGATCCGCGAGGGAATGGGTGTTCCCCAAGTTCACAGAGCAGGAAATGGTGGAAGTAAGGTTCAAATCTACATCTTTTGTGGTAAAAAGCCCAGCAAGCTGTGGTTGGAAGTCAGGTCCTCAGCTCCTGCCTGTTGTAACTGCCCCACAACATCTGGATTGTGCAGGTGACAGGCTGTGGGGGCTGCCAGTCCAGCATGGGTACCATTTCCCCTTCCCGCCTACGGTCCACTTGCAGCCTGGTACATCATAAGCGCTCAGGATCAACAGGCATCGGCTGAAGGAGTGAATGGATCGATGGAGACGTAGGGAAATCCCTTCCACGTACAAAGCAAGGGTTTTCTGAGCCTTTGGCCATTCCAAGAAGAAAGTCAACATGGGAGAAATAAGACTATTTCATCAAAGGTGCTGTTTTAAATGTTTGATGCCAAAATAGAAATCTCCTGCCCTGGGTCTCAGAGAGCTGGGCTCGGGCATATGTGTGCCCAAACCCAGCTTCCCTGGAGAACACTGTCTGTTCCCTTGGACTCTGGCCCAGGCCCATGGGATGCTTGAGTTAACTCAGGATGCCCTAACACACGTTCCTTGGATAGTGGTCAGGACCGGGAGCAGGGGCCACATGGCCAGATGCCCCTGTAAGGTGCAGGATTTGGGGCCGGAGTGGCTGGTGGAGGTGGCAGTGTTGGGAAAGCTCTGGACGGCCTGTGCCAGCGACACATTGCGATTGGCCAGTCCTTCAGGATTCCCCCGCTTCCTGGAGAGAATAAACACAACCAGAAAGGCCTAAGCCATGCAGACAGGAGGGTGGCAGAGTAACCAACTGTGACTCTTGTCCCTGGAGGAGCCCCAGGCCTGGCTTCTTGTCCTGACCCCTCCTGGGCCACCTGGGATGGGGCACTCATCACCTGCCAGGGGCAAAGCTGGGCCAGGTTGGGGGGAAATTTCAGAGCAGTTGATCCCTGATATATCCAGGTCAAACACTGTCACCCCAACGAAGGCCCCTCAGAGGAAGGAAAAGGAGGAAGGAACTGGCATTTAATGAGCGCCAACTGTGTGCCCTGTGATTTAACCTGCAGTCCTTCGGAGGTCCTCCCTGTCCTTCCTTCAGGTGTCCTCAGCTTGGGGCCAGCTGATGGGGGAGGTCAGAGGTAGGACAGATCCTTCTCCCTGGAGGAGGGACGGCAGGAGTCTGCATGCTACGAAAACTCCCCAGGACCCCCAGGCTCTCGGCTTCCTCTTCTAGCGTTCGGATGATGAAATTGAGGTGCACAGACGACCTGGAGCAACCTCGCCCTGCCCACGGCAGGCCAGAGGCAGCCCTGAGCCTGGCACACAGGCGTCCAGCGACCACCTTCTGCCAGCCTCACTCAGTGCGCCCCCACCTGCTCATTTCCACCCTTTGCTAAACGGACTCCTGGACTGTCCCTATCGCCTGGGCATGCTGTGTGCAACCAGCCCCGGCTCAAGAGAGCTGCTCACCACTGTGGGGAAGTTCTCCCCTGGGCTCAGCTCCGCGGTGGCCCCCAACCTCGCCAAGACTGTCATCCTCTCCTTGATGACCTCACAGTCCCCAAAAAGAGAGTTTTTTCTTTATGACAGTTAAAATATTGTTTGTGTTATCATGAAAGAAAAGACAAACTTGTAAAATTCTCGTCATCAAACTCCAGCATCCCCAGGAGGAAGCCCGCCTGCAGCCAGCGGGCGCACTGCGGCCGTGTTCGCAGGCTGTCTCCTGTTCTGGACCCCGCTCCTTGTGGCCAGGCATGAGAGGCACCTTCTTTAGGCTGTCCATCTCCCCGGGTTTCCAGGGCCCCTCGGCACTGACTTTCCAGTGGGGTAATGGATGGTTCTGGCCCGATCAGACCAGCCCCCTCAGAATTCTTTCTTCTCTCTCTCTTTCTTCTTATATTTAATTTTTTTATTTTCCATGACAGCTCACATTATAAACCAAGACTAAATGCACGGAAATGAAAACATACTTTCCACAGCATCACGCATTGCCGTAAAGACCTTTTAATATAGACAGATTAGTTGCTAGATTCAGAAACTGAAGTCACACTTCTGGAAATCTCTGTTGTATTTACAGAATAAAAAAGTTTTAGAATCAGTGAAGACTTTTTACTATAAGCATAGCATTTGCTTTCTCTTGCTAGCAATTACTGTGCCCAGGGGAATGAGAGGCCGAGGGAACAACCAACTGTTTCTGCATACCTGCTGTGTGCTGTGTTTTCACACGTCTCATTGTGTGGCAATGACAAAGGCCCAGAGGTGGGCAACCAGCCTGGTCTGGGCTCAAATGCTGCCTCTGCCACTTCCCAGCCAGGTCATCTTGGCCTACGATCTTATCCCTCTGAACCTGAGTCCATTTGCAGCAGACGGGGAAGACTGTCCCGGCAGCGTTCAGCTGCTGTTGGGAGAATGAATTACAACAAGCTCTGACGCAGGGCTAGGGCACACATGCTCAAAGCGAAATAAATAGTAGCCATTCATAATACTAGTGTTATTAATGCTCATGTCATTCAGCCAAAAGACTATTGGCCAAATTGAAGTTGAACAAATGAGCCATTTGGTCCAAACAATTTGGAAGAAAGCTGAGTGACTAACAGACAACTTGGTCAAAACAAAAGTTTGGTTGAAAATGAATAGCCCCAGTAGTTAGCATCGGAAACATCAATTGCAAATTCCTCTTCATCCGCGGAAAGCCTTTCTGCCCTTTTTTTCCTAGAATTTTTACTGTCTCTCTGTTTTGTTTCTACTTTATTTTCAATAATTTATTCTTGCCCTTCATTGTAATAAGGAAAAGTTGGGACACAATAAATATTCATTAATAAGAGAACAACTTAAATGACCAAGAAAAGAGGAAATTGTCGAGATGACCTCTCCTACTGAGTTGATCTAAATGAATTATGGAATGTTACGAAACAGCATGCATGGCACGAGCGTACTTTTGCAGAAAGGTGTCGTGTCTGCATAGCAGGTGTGGCTATGTCTGAATCAAGGGGTTGAGGGAGGATGGAAGGAGGTGGACCTGTGGGGGCCCTTATTCCGTGACTTCATTTCTCTCTTTCAACTTTAGTATCTCTGAGATGAGATTACATTACACTTATACAAAGAAAGAAAGTAAACGAAAAGCTAAACAAAGTTTCAGTCTTTTGATCAAAAATATTTTTAACTTTAAACTGTCTCATTTGTTTCAAGCCAGTTCTGCCCTTTCTGATTTTTTGATATTTTTCAATGCTTGCACACAGCGAGATTGCGGTTGTTCCCCAATCTGTGACACAATTGTGTCTACCTCAAATGGGGATTAGAAGGATTAAGTGAGATCTTTCATATAAAGTTTCTTGCACTGTCTTGGACACATAGTAGGGCCTGAACAAGCGATAATCAACAGTTTCTTCCTTGTGGACACTTGGTGGCTTCTAACAGGTCTCTGCTGTGCCACAGTTGGTCTCTTCCGCCTGCAGACTGTTCTGGGGAATTCGTCCAGGAGGACAGTAAGGGTGTGTGCCCTTGATTAGTCACTGGCATGACTGTGAGGTCCTCCTAACTCATCTCTCTCCTCCCACTGAGCTTGCTCCCCTTCCAGGCTGTTCTGCACACAGCAGTCAGAGCTGCTCCTTTTAAAGTTTCAATTGGATCACATTGATTCTCAGAACTCCAGTGGCTTCCCATCCAGCTGGATTGAAACCGAGGCCTGACTGTGGTCCCCAGGCCCCTGTGCTGTCAGGCCCTGACTGCTTCGTCAGGCTAATTTCCTCCCTTCTTCTCACTCATTCACTGTGGACCACCTGTTCTGGTCTCCCAGCTGTTCGCAAACACAGCAAGGCTGTTCCGCCTCAGGGCCTTTGCACATCTCCTCCCTTTTGCTGGATGTGTGTGTGTGTCCCTCTCTCAGTGCATTGAGGTCTCTGTTCAGTTGTTGCCCCTCAGCTGGGCTTGCCCTGAGACTTTAGCTTCTCTTTCTTCGTGGCTTTTACACATGCTGTTCAACATTTAAACGTCTGTTTATGATGCCTCTTTCTCCCCTCAAAATGTGAGCTTCCCAAAGTGATGGACTTTGTCAACTTTGCTCGCATTTGTATGTCCCCCCAGGCCTGAGTAGAACACCCATCCTATTAGACTCCCAGTACACATTTGTTGAATGGATGAATAAAATAGATAAAAGAGTCCAGTATGACCTTAATATTCATCACAAATAGTATAAGAACAAACGACCTTCTGAAAATGGATTAGAAATAAACACACTCCCCACCCTCCCCCAAAAAAGAGAAAACAAATTCTGAAGCGTAGTTGAAATCCTTAAAGAACCACAACCCATTGCCGAACCCCCCGAGGATGCACCCAAATTAATCACACTTGACAACAGTGAACGAGGATAGTCACTTTTCAACTAGTCATCATTTTGCCCAGGTATCAGGTTGACTAACTTGCTTATGGCCAAATTCAGCCACGTCACCCGGGATCAGTGTGACGGGTGTGGTGGGAGAAACAGGACAATCTCGGGGGCCCTGGGAGAGTCTATCTCTGCTCACCCCACTAGAGGGGCAAACCCCGCTTCTCCTGTTCTGGGCGTCAGGCTGCGTTTCTATAGCAACACCTCCCCTCCCTCTCCACCTCGCCCTCCCTCCCACCCCAACTAGGGTGTTCCAGCCCAGAATGGTCCCTCTCCTGGAGGTACACAGGGCACCTGCAGGCCCTTAGCTGGGTGTACGTGCTTGTATTCAAGAAGGGTTTGTGGAGTCCGCTTCGAGACTGGCAGGAAAAGTATTCTGTTGGAAGAAGAAAGGAGAGGGCAGGGGGCTGAGCGCCATGAAAAGCTGATGGGGAGGGGTTGGGGGTCCTCTGATCCAGTTTCCATTGTTTATTTTGGAAGTGTGTGTGTGCATGTGAGGGAGAGACAGAAAGAGAGAGAGGGAGAGACAAAGAGAGAGAGACAGACATACAGAGACAGAAAGAGAGAGGCAGACAGAGAGATAGAGAGAGGTGGGGATGGCGTGTGTGTTTGTGTGTGAGTGTGGCGTGCATGTGTGTTGGGTCTGTTGAGTGTTCCTCTAGGCATCTAACGGTTGTCTGTTTATCATGTCTGTGTGGCTGTGTCTGAGTGTGTGTCTGTCTGGCTGGCTGTCTGGCTGTCTGCTTGCTTGTGTGTCCCTTTGCTTGGCTCTGCCTCTCTCCCCATGTGTGAATTTCCACTTGTGTGCGAGTGTGCAGGGGTCACCTCTGCAGACACACAGCTGTGAGCTCACCTTCCTCACCGCTTGCTGGGACCCTTCAGATGCTCGTGCCAGGTTTGGAAGAAGCTGTGAAGGGGGATGAGCCTCCCCCGACATCCAGCGGTGAGGAGGAGAGAGCTGCGGCTTCAGAGTCTGCATCCTAGGCCTTGTCCAACCGGGCCCAGCACGCAGCCGACCACAGGGGCCTCCGGGCCAGCGCCTAGTGACCTCCTACTACCTGCCCTGTGCCTTCCTGGTTCTCCAAACCCCCCGCTCTTCTGGCCTCAGATCAGCACTCCAACCATTCTTTCCTGCAGGACTTTGCTGGAACACCTCCTCCCTGAAGCCTCCACTGACCATCAGGAGACAGTTAGCCTCCGTCCCCTGGATCCCCAGAGGTCCTGGACACTCCTCCATTTGAGCACTTCTATCCTTGGATTGTAGGCTGTTTGGTGCTCTCCACGCTCACCTCCAACAGGCCTCGCAGCAACTGGAGTGCAGGGACCGGTTCGTCTGATTTCGTACAGCCAGAGCCGGGCACAGGGCCTGAGCAGTGCGGGGTGAACACGCAGCTCCTGTGGGGTTGAGCCCAGCAGGTCTGGGCCGCCCTGTGCTACCCTGGACTGACTCGGTCCGTCTCTTCCACTCCTTGGGCCTCATGTCCCCCGTGGGACAAGGAGATTTGAGAACACAGGAGCAACACACGGCTCACACAGGACCTCAGCAAACGACTCTCATGATTGGACACGCTTAGCTATAACACACGTTCTTTCCTCTCTCTCTTAAAATTACCCCTTAGCAAGGAGGCAGTTGTCTTTCATATTGATCTCTTAGAAAGCGTCTCATTTGACGAGGAACTCTCTCAATTGCTTTATTTTGAACAACAAAGAAATGTTTGGGGAATGTACTTTAGCCTAAAACCACCTCAAACAACATGGGTTTAGAATTCTTAAAGAGATAATCTGACAGAATCTGTAAGAAAAGGAGGCAAGAGACATTTTACACAGATTTAGCAATTCCTCCTCGGGGTATGACCTCAAATTACAAGTGCTGGATGTCATGGCAAATAAGCCTTTTAAAGCTCAGCTTGAAAAAGCAATGCTGAGTGGGGCTTTTGTGCAGAGCACGGACTCACACACACCCAGAGAAAGGATCAAAATCCTGCCTGTGCTCCTGTCATGCAAATGGGATGCAGACCCGTGTTCCCAGCACCAGCCGGCCTCAGACAGAGAACCAGAAAGCACTAGACCTCAGGGTGGTTAGACCGAAGTGAGGAGAAAGGTCTGGAAAACTGGGCTGGATGTCACAAAATGTGGCTCTGGGATGGAGACACTCGTGGAAGAGCGTGGGGAGTGTTGGAGTCAAGCTATTTCATGAGACATGGATATGGAGAAAAGCAATGTTTCTAAATGTGTGTTATTCATTCTGAAGAACAGTCATGAAACAGGCCACTCAGTTCCTTCCTACCGTCACGGCGGCTGTGGGATGGCCATGAAACAAGAATTGTTCCAAGCACATTACCTGAATTATTATTTTTCCCCGTCCTCCTACTTGTAAAGTAGGTATTATAATTTTTTTTTTCACTTTATGCACAAGGAGACTAAGGTTTCAGGACTCGCCCAAAGTCCCATAATGAGGACTTGGAGCCAGGATTAAAATCCAGGCCTGACCTCTTCACCAGGGCCTTGCCCCAGATGTTAGAAACACTTTCTACTGTCTGCACAAAATGATCATATCAGAAGGGCAGGAGAGTGTTCTGGCAAGGAACTGTAACTTCATTCCTCAGGTCACTCCTTGCTTGCTGCCCTCTGTGAGTTTTCCTGCTTATTTCGTTAATGGAGAAATGGGTTCTCAAAGCCAAATGAATAGAGAGGCCAGGAATGTAATGTAGAGGAATGAAGGGGCCCGGGGTAAACAATAGGGAGAAGTGAGGGCTGCAGAAAAACAGAGAGCCTTTGCTTATATAAAGGGGGCAGGACTACTGCTCTGGCCCATTGTTGCCACTAAAACCATGGCCCCACTGTTACCAGATCTTCAAATATTTTCAGAAGCCAGAGAGCCAGATTTTGGGATGAAGTCTTATCTTTAAGAGTTGATCACTAGCTCAGATTAATTTTTCAAAATCCATGTAGAGCAAATAAAACCCACTTGGCTGTTAGTGTTGCCGCTTGGGCCACTATGTTGCAACTTCCGGATGTGAACGCTGCTGCAGCCCGGGGCAGCTGGGACAGTGCTGGCTTTGGTGTGCTAAAACGCAGATTCACATCCCAGCTCTGTCTGTTACTAGCTAGGGAACTTCCTGGGCCTCAGTTTTCCTGTGTGTAAATTGGGAGACACTAATAACCTTTACCTTATGGGTTTGCAGAGAAGAGAATGAATGCATTCGAGTGTCTGGCTGACATTACACATCTAACATGCCCAACACTGGACTCTTTTTCCTAGCCCCTGCGCCTTTGCTGTCCCATTGTTTCCCATATCGGGGCACCATTAGCTTCTTGCTCCTCCCTCTGACAGAGATGCTGTCTTCTTCTAGCCCTGTTGTAACAAAAAAGCCTCTGTTTCCAGAACTTTCCATTGGTTGGTTCCCTCTTGTCATTCAGATCTCAGTTCACATATCACCTCCTCAGAAACACCCTCCCTCTCTACCCTATCTAGTGTTGCCATCTGCCTCCCATATCAAGTCACATGACACTGCCACCATGTTGCTTTCTCAATAACCCCATCATGATCTCATGTATTCACTTGTTTAAATTCCCAAGTAGAGCAAGGACCTCACTGGTTGTTGCCTTGGCAGCACCTAGAACAAAGCATGGCACATAGTAGGCACTCTTTGAATGAATGAATAAATGAAGAGAGCTGAAAGAATAGGAGATCCAGTGTGACACAATGGTTCTTAGAAGCTGGGCCTCCAGAGAGGAGAATGGAGAGAGGCTGGGCTACTTAGGGAGGGCGTGGGGTTTGTTTGCAATGTTCCTATGAATCAGCAACAGGTCCTGCCCATTCCTTACTCTTTTACCCAGTAAACTGTTATTGCTTAAGAAGTCATTAGGGAGATAGAGATAATGCCTCCTGGAGCACAGATAGAATCAGAAACACAGAATTGCCCTCTAAGCAAGCGGCACAGCTCAGAGAATCGGGCAGGCCAGCCTGAGAAAGGTAGGGAGGCTCATCCAGCTTTTTACCCAATGCGCAGGGCCTCCTGCCAGGGCAGAAGCATCCAGCAAGACTTAACATTGTTCACTTTGACAATTAGTCTCTACCTACAGCAGGTAGAGTTCCATGTCCATTAATGATAAAAAAGAGCAAACAACAAACTTCCTTTTAGAATAGATGCCCTTTAGTTTAAAAAAAAAAAAAAAAAAGAGGGATTCATCTTAAAGAAAAATATGAAGTAAATAACTGTGCACATGCTATGTGGATGTGACGATCTGCGCTGGTGATGGAGAATGAATGAGCGAAGTCCAGCAGGTCCTGACCTGGGCAGTTAAACACAGCTGCTTCGGAGCCGCCCTCAAAGACCTCAAAGATGTGGCCCTGGTCCGACTTGTCAACTGTTTCCTTTTACTCCACTTCATTCAGGAAACTTTGCCCCAAACTTAACTACTCCTTGCTTTGCCTGCCCCCGCCTCTGGGCTCAGTTCACGCTTCTCCCCCTCCTGGCGTGCTCTTTTCACATACCCATGCCTACAAGATGCGCTGGCTTCTCCCACCAACCTCTTCTCATTCGTTGTTTGTGCTTCTATAATAATAACAGGCATCATTTTAGCGCTTTTTGTGGGCCAGACGCTCTAGGTGCACTCATCTTTAAGGCTCCAGCAATTCTGGGAGGTTTGTACTCACTATCCCCATTTTACCAAGGGGTGAGGTGCTCTGGCCAAGATTCCCCTGCTAGAAGGGGCCAGACAGGCTCTCACCCAGAAGACCTGACCCCAGAGCTCAGGGGCTTAACCTCCCCACTGTCCACCTCCCTGGCCACTTTCTACACAGCCTTAGCCTGAGCTGGGTCTGTGCCTTCTGCCCCCAGGGCTCACAACCTCCTCGAGGGCGCATTTATGAATCACTCTCCAGCTTTGGAGAGCTTGGCGCCTACTGGGGGTTCTGCAGACATCAAGTGAACCTTGAGCCAGCTTAAGTTGACATTCTCCTGAGGGGGTTTCAGGCTGGGTAGGGCTGCAACCCTCACCGGGAATCTGGACAGAGCTGTAAGAAGGAGGGCGAGCACAGTCATGACTTCAGGGGAGAAGGCTGGACCTTCCAGATCCTTGTAAAAACAGGAGTCCCATTTGGGGGAGTGTGCCAGAGTAGTGGAACAGACAGCTCGTGGGTTTGGATCCGTTCATTTTCTCACTGTATGACCCTGGGAAAGCTTCTCAATCTCCCTGAGTCTCCGTTTCCTCATCTATACAAGGCTCCTGGGAGCTTAGGGGAAACGAAGGAAATGCATCTGACACTGGGCCTGGCACGTAGTAGGTCCCCCTAACGCCACCATTGGCTTTCTCTGCTTGCATCAGACAGGCCTGTGTGCAAGGACTGTTTGGGTTTCTAACTCTCCCACTGGTAGGATATCCCTGGGCAATTTACTGTTGAAACCTCAGTTTCCTAATCTATGAAATGGGCTGATAATCTATTTCTCCCCAAGGCTTGTTGTGAGGGTTAATGAGATAACCCGGGGCTCTCAGAAACAAACAGCACCTGGCATGTAGAAAA
Source organism: Equus quagga (assembly GCF_021613505.1). Classification (NCBI taxonomy): domain Eukaryota; kingdom Metazoa; phylum Chordata; class Mammalia; order Perissodactyla; family Equidae; genus Equus; species Equus quagga. Next base: position 49,311,568 of record NC_060273.1, read on the forward strand.
TGCAGACTTAACAGGAACTTCTCTCTGGCCTCATTCCTTAAGCAGATCTGAACAGTCCAATCCCCTCTTACTTCAATGCTCCGTTTCCCTTTCTTGTTTGCAGCCACAGAAACATTTCGAATTCTACAGTAAGTACCGGGTAGGAAGATGCAGAGATAGAAAAGGAAATACATGTACAAAGTTGCATACTCCTGACAGTGATGTTGCCTGAAATACCGAACTTGGGGCAAAGACAGGGAAAATATGAGTAAAATTTAGAACCCATCTGAAGATCTCTTCGAAGTTCATTCTTTTTTTTTTTACTTTTCTCTAAATGTTATCAAGGTAAATAGCTGCTCCTAATCTGGAGAAAATCCAGGTTACAGAGAAGAAAGAGAAATGCTCAGCTAAGGTTGGCAGGTAACTAACTCTTCAGCACCCACTGAGGGCCGGCAGACCCAGAGACGAAGGAAGATCATTCTGGTGTCCCCAGACTTAACGGGGATGACGGGCGGTGGGGGGGGGGGGGGGGGG